>NW_026948801.1:685000-996500 GCF_035770615.1 Melospiza melodia melodia | reverse complement strand
ATTTTTGTGGCCCAAATATGGAACTCAGCACTTGGATTGATTAAACTTCATGCTGCTGGACTCTGCCCATCCGTCCAACTGATCTAAGTCTCTCTGCAGAGCCCTCCTTCCTTCCAAGAGATCAACACAAGCTCCCAGCTTAGTGTCCTCTGCAAATTTACTGATGAAGGACTCGATGCCCTCATCCATGTCATCTATAAAAATATGAAACAGAACTGGTCCCAGTACAGCCCTGAGGGACAACACTGGTGCCTGGCTGCCAGCTGGATGCAGCACCATTCACCATTACTCTCTGGGCCCATCCAGCCAGTTCTGAGCCCAGCACAGAGTGCTCCTGTCCCAGCCATGGCTGCAGCTTCTCCAGGAGTGTGCTGTGGGAGACAGTGCCAAAGGCCTTGCTGGAGCCCAGACACACAACACCCACAGCCTTTCCTGCATGCACCAGGCAGTCACCTGTTCACAGAAGGAGCCCAGGTTGGTCAGACGTGACCCACCCTTGGTAAAGCCATGCTGGCTGGGTTTGATAGCCTGGCCATGCTGTGAGTGCTGTGTGATAGCACTCAGTGTGAACTGCTCCATTATCTCACCTGCTACTGAGGCCAGGCTGACTGGCCTGGAATTACCAGGATCCTCCTTCCTGCCTTTTTTGTATATGGGTTTCACACTGGCCAGTGTCCAATCACCTGGAACCTCACCAGTGAGCCACGACTCCTGATAAATGATGGAGAGAGGCTTGGCAAGCTCATCTGCCAGCTCCCTCATCACCCTGACGTGGATCCCATCTGGACCCAGGGTTTTATAAATATCCAAGTTTCCCAGCAGTTCTCTGCTCACACACAGAGCAGGAAGGAAAACTACCACCCTTGTGCCCTTAGGACACCTTGAAAGTGCCCTACAAGCAGGGCTGGGCCAATGGTTGAGGCAGGGAGAGCAACACACGAGCCCCAAGGGCCCTTTGGTTCACTTACAACAGCCCCAAACACCATCCTTGTTCTGGCTGCAGCACAGTTTTGTTACAGTCCTGATGGTACTTTAATAGCTTAGGATTAAAAAAGTCTAAAAAGTTGTCAGGGATATGAAAATCAGCAGGGAGAGCACAAGAAATGTGTTTTATTTTGTGGTAGCAAACAGTGTTTTGTAGCTGCAAAGTACAGAAGCTATTGCCAAAAAAATGAGCTGTACTGAGTTGTGCTAAAGCAGAGATCTGCTGGTAAAGACATTGTGAAAAGAATCCAGTGCTTGAGGAAACCACTGAAATCATTGTTTTACAGATAAAATAAAGCCAGACAAGGCAATTGGGATAATCTACTTCAGTTTTCCAAAGAATACTCTGACTTCAACCCTTCTCCCCTCAACAGAATATTCAGAAGCAGTTCCACCAGGATACTTAAGTGTTTAAATCTTATTCTAATTAAAGCTCTTAGACTACACAGGCACTTCAAATAAAGAAAAAACAACAACAATATTGCAATCACCCTAATTTTTAAAGATTTGTTTCCAAGCATGTTCACTAAATCACAAAAATCTCCTCTAAGTGATTCAGCTTTAAACAGGAGACAGAAAATATTATTCCCTTTTGACTACTTCCTTTAGCCCTGAAATATCTACTGAATAATGCTTTAGGCACTGTTTGGGAACAAATTCAAAAGACCCCAAGGAATGAGATGTGCAGAGTTGATACTTAGCTTACCTCTTCATCTACTTCAGAGCAAAGTTTCACTTGCTGTGAAATTGTATCTGAAACATGAAGAGATTTTGATCAATGCATTTCTAAAAGTAACAGTGAAACTGTATTTAACAGTTACAGGTATGAAACTGTGAGACTGCTCATGAAAACTAAAACTTGACAATATATAAAAATCTAAAGAAGGTGCATGGCAAATATTCCAATCGTACCTGAATCAGTGATTTCGCCACGGCTCGACACATCCAATGGCAGCTTAAAGTCATCATCTGAGCATCTCTTAAAACCCTGCACAAATTTAAAAATTAGTTTCTTATGGGTAGATTTGCAAAGAAAGAATTATAAAATCCAGGAAAATAATCCCTACAGTTGATGAGAAAATAGAATTTGTCATTAATAAAACAGCTGCCTACAATTTTCAAAGCCCAAGGTATTGGTAATGGCTTTGGAACTCACTTCTTACTTCCCAGTGGTTTATCAAACTGTTGGTGTCCTGCAGTTTGATTTATAGACTGTGGCCAAAGGGGAGCTTTCAATGCAGGGAACTCAGCAGCTCCTGCCTGTGTGGGCACTGCTGCATGGCAAAGGACTCAAGGAGACAAATACTTTTTTGAAGACCAGTAGTTGATATTTCTTTTTTGCTTCACTTCCAAGGGCACTTCTAAACCATATCTGATTAGGTTTCAGCATGAAAATAGCCTTTTACAAGGTTCTGAAGTCACAGAAGTTCATCCTGTAAACAGCTTACTCATCTGCTGTCAGAATATCCCATTTGAATCTCAACATATTTCATAACGAGCTTCAACATGAAAAAATAACTTGTTGAATTCCCATAATTCAGTGTGGGGACAGAACATTTTCACTGCACACCTGATCTGGTGAGACCAAGACACCAACACCAGTGTTGGTGTTGAGTGGAGCTGTGGGAATCCATAAAATCAGAGGGGTTTGGGAAAGCTGCAAAAGGCAGCCTCAGAGACAGCAGAACTGTGATTAGAGCCAAGCAGCAGCCATGAGATTGGTCAGCAGAAAAATTATGTAAAAAGTAGAAAAGTAAGGACAAATAGAACAATGGTCTGTGTATTAACGCTTGGCTAGAATAACTAATAACACCCTAAGTTACAGAAAAGTTTATCTAGCGAGATATTAGGAAGTTCTAAGCTTTATAATGGAGCTCTGTGCATTGTGTTTTAGGGCTTACAAGCAGGTATTGTATTCAAAATAAGCAAGCATTGTTTTAACCAAAGGTACGTGTGCTTATAGTGGTTGGATAGAACTACTATCAATCTGCTTTTGCTTTGTGTGATTGGTCAAAAAACTTTTAAAGTAAGTTGTAACATTAAGTTCTTTGTCTGCTGCCTGGGATGTGAGCTGCTGGCATCTTCCCATTGTTATAACCATGTAATGAGACTGATGCTGGAAAATAAAACAGCTCAAGGCAGTTCCTCAGCAGTTCCGTCCCATTGGTGATTTGTACACAGACCCTGGCTGGCGATAGAGCCCTGCTCGCCCTCTGGGCTGAATTACCCACATCAAACACGGACTTACAGCACAGAGCGGATGCTCGAGAAGATGATTCCCTTCAGTTCTGACAGAAAACAACAACAAAAGTCTTTGAAATTCAAACCGAATATGTCTGTGCATACGCCACTCTAGGCATATGCACAGAAATGAGTCCAGCGCAGGAGCCGTCCCGGCCCACGCAGGGCCAGGTGTGTGTGTGCTCCAGCTCTGCCGGGGCAAGGGGCAGGTGTGTGTGTGCTCCAGCCCGGGGCAAGGGGCAGGTGTGTGTGTGCTCCAGCTCGGGGCAAGGGGCAGGTGTGTGTGTGCTCCAGCTCGGGGCTCTGCCGGGGCACTCCCCAGGCCCAGCACTGTCCCCGTGTCCTCGGGGAAGGGCCCCTGCGCTTTCCCCCCGTCCCCTCCTCAGCCGCGGCCTCCAGAGCAGAGCAGCCCGAGGGGGCGGCAGGGGGCGGGGGGGTGGTATGGGCCGCCCTCAGCGGCCCCGCGGCCGAGCGCTCACCTGGGATATACCCGCAGACACCTGCCCAGCGCTCAGGCGCGGCGGCATGAACAATTTAAAGCGGTTTTCCTTCTCCATGGCTCTGATAAAAGGGCGGCCGGGGCGGCCCCAGCTCCCGGCGGCCGCTGAGGGCGGGCACGAAGGGCGGGAAGCGGCAGCGGCCCCTCAGCGCGGGAGAGCTCTGAGGGGAAGGGGGGGTCCCGCCTGTGCAGGGAATAACTGGGGGAGCCCAGTCCTCCTGTGGGAAAAATGCGTATTTTATGATTGACTTTTCGCAAATATTAATCCAAATTACCCAAATTATTATTACTCTAATTATATTGCTATTTTTATAACCATTTTATTACTTTTAAAATTTTAAAAAACAAGTGATTGGTGTTTTTCACGTCCTGTAACACCCCCGTGTTGTAAATGGCTCCCCAAGAAACATTGGTACGTGGGATATTGTGTGTTGGGCACTGTGTGAAAAACACCAATCACTTGTTTTTAAAATTCTCAAAGTTTAATAGTAATTAAATTGTTTTAAAAAGAGTAATATAATTAGGGTAATAAAAATTTGGACAATTAAGTTTTAGGAAAATATGAGACATTAAGAACAAAGAGTTATGGATGTCCAAGTACCTTTTTCTGGGCAAAATAAGCCCAAAAAAGGACACAGGTTAACAGAGGATTAACCCTTAAAAACAATAACCTGTTGCATATTCATACACCTCATACATGATGCATAAATTCCATTCAAACACAGGATTCTGTCTGGTCAGTGTCAGCTTCTCCCTCTAAATCCTGACAGAGCCTTCATGGCTGAGCAGGCAGGAAGAAGTTCGTTTGTTCTGATAAGAGAGCAATAAATTCTCTTTCTCTGAAAGATTTAGGTGTCCTTTGGTTGCCATCTCGCTGCGAGTCCTCTCTTTAAAAAAGTATCTCACATAGCATGGTTTCTATTTTAACATTTTGTTATACCATAAAACTAGATTTAAGACACTATGTAAGAAAATTAGTACAACATAACTTTCTAACACAACACATATAATATTCATGTTAATATTTGTGAAAAGCCAGTCATACAATATGCATTTTTCACACAGGTAACGCAGGCCCTGGAGGGATCTCCTGAAGCTGGCACAGCCCCAGCAGATGGCATGGGTGAGGAGGGAGCGGCTGGGAGGCAGTTTGGAATAACTTTGCTGTCCTAAGGTGACGTTATGATGCTTGTATCCCCAGTTGTCTGTTCTGTTTATGCTGGATATTATGTTCTGTGGCTTTAAGGCTGGCTCTGAAGAGTGAAGTTTTGTTTTGGTTTTATTATCAGCTGCTCCCCCACAGCTGGTGGGACAAACAGGGCAGTACATGATGCTGCTTTTGCTTTTTGCTTGGCTTTTTGCTTTGCTCTTGCTTCTGCTTTTTGCTTCTGCTTATTAATTAGTTTAGCTAAGCAGTCTGAATTTTTCCCCGGACTGTTTCTCCTTTCCCGTTTTTGGAACCACTCAAACCTGCTGCGGACGGGGACCTGGGAACACCGAGAGTTTGCACTTTGTGGCTGCAGCAGCTGCCCCAGCACCGGAGGGAGTGATAACAGAGCGACCACCCCCAAGAGAGACTTTCTGAATTTGTCATGTTTTTCAGAGTGGTGAAAGAGTGGTGTCATCCAGTATTGTTCATTTTGTGTGCTGGGGGGTGCTTTGCCTGTTAAATAAACAGGTTCTTTCCACTTCTCTCCAAGGAATCCTTCCCAACCCAGTTGGGGGGAGGGGCCGTGTGGGTTTGCTTTCTGGAGGGGCCCCTTTGGAGGTTTTCTCCCAAATTTGCCCTAAACCAGGACAAAATTTGGTGCCCAACACGTGGGGCTTGAGAGAGAGTCGAAAAAACTCGGGTCTGAGTGCATTTTGGTTGCCATTACTCTGTGTTGGTATAAAGCAGTTAATGGCCATGTTTTTTGAATTCATAATGTCTCTTGGGGTGAAGGCTTGCATGCATTTCTGGTCCCTAGGTGCGGAGGATCATTAACGGGACATCACGCCATGATCAATATGATCAAGTGAAACCAATTTATTACAAAAAGCAAGCCATATTTATATTGTTCTCTATTGTTCACACCTCAAGCTAATACATGATTGGTTAAATCCTTTTTACGCATGCATTTTGACATTTCAATTAATTTTAGTTAGTTTTTCTTCTTCATGCATCTCGCTGCAGTTTTCTTGTCTGCCTTTGCATCCAGAACCATCTGCTGCTGAGCATGTTCTTCTTCTTTGATGTCCTTCGAGGGCATAGTGACCTTACTCAGTTTGTATGAAGGCTGGATTGTGCACATGTTGCATATGTCCATTGTCCTGCAAAAAACCCTTAACACTCCTCCCAATGCTTTCTGGTCATTCAAGTGCCCTTCAGCTGACTGGTTTCATGTTTTGAGCTTCAGGGAATTGCCCAATCTTTCTGAAGCTCAAATAAATATCATATTAGTCAACATCTTAATTGTTTTTATATCTCACAGAATTGCCTTTTGTCTTTGTCTAAAACTGTTACTGTACGGAAATCTCTGGGGGATGGTGGACATGTCAGATGGTGCTGGGACATCCCAGAGCACTTGGGCCTTGTCTCTGCACAGGAGAGCTCTTCATCCCCTTTCTCTCTTTTCCTCCTTCTGGGCATGGAAGGAGCTCCTGACTTCAGCATGTGACTCGTGTGTGCAAAGAGCAAATCTGGGCAGAATTGGGGCAGGGAGGGTTTGGGGAGACCTTGGGATCTGTGCTGGGCACAGAAGGTGTTTTCCATTGCTCTGAGGCTGTCTGCTGTGGAAAGTGGATTTAATATCCAGCAGAGGGATGACTTCTGCATTTGATGGAACTGTGCCTTCTCTTGGGTTTGTTGGCTTAAAAGATACAGAGAAGCACACACACAGCTAACAACTCCTGGATTCCAGCAGTGTTCAGATAGAAATTCCTAGAGGAGGTAGGGTCAAGATGTGTGCTTGCCTTGTGATCAGCCTTAAATACCCCTTGGACTTCCTGGGCCCTTCCCCCAGGTGGGACTTGGGGTCATTTGGTCCCTCAGGAGCTGGGCTGGAGCTGCAGAGGTGGCTGTGGAGCATTGCCTGTGCTGTGCCAGGGACTGGCAGCCACTGCTGGGCTGGGATAGAGGCTCTGGGGGGATTGGGGTCACAGGGCAGGGCAGGGCTGGGCTTACAGGGCAGGGCAAGGCTGGACCTGCCCCTTCCTCCCTCACACACAAAATGTTTAGAGCCAACAATCTCCTCCAGTCTGTCACAATAGAGAATGCTGGAAGTGAAATCCCAATTGTGGCCATGGGCACCTGGATTAGAAGGACAGTTCTTTTCCATAGGAAGGAAAGCACAGAGCTCCAAGGTTTGGAAAGCAGGTGAGAGCCTCAGTAGGCCAAGGCCAGCCAGACTTGTCAGGAATGGCAGATTTGTTACAGGGCTTGCAAGGGTTTTTCAGGGTGAAGAGAGAGACGAGAATGTTGACCTCATGTTCAGAAGGCTTGATTTATTCTTTTATGATATATATTACATTATAACTATACTAAAAAGAAATAGAGAGAAAGTTCTCAGAATGCTAGCTAAGTGAAGAATAGAAAAGGAATGAATAACAAAGATCTGTGTCTCAGCAGAGACAGAGACCCAGCTCTGCCGTGAGTGGTCAGTAAATCCAAACATCCACATGAGACCAATCACGGATCCACCTGTTGCATTCCCCAGCAGCAGATAACCATTGTTTACATTTTGTTGCTGAGGCCACAGCTTCTCAGAAGGGAGAAAAATCCTAAAGAAAGGATTTTTTATGAAAAGATGTCTGTGACATATCACTCTTTTCTATTTAAGTAAATTAGAAAGGAAAGTGTTTGTAATTTTCTCTGCTGGGCACATGCAGAGGAAAGAACAAACACCTGACAGGTTATCTGTTGCCAATCAAAACCTCACTCAAGTGCTGGTGTGGAATGAACAGGGAATTTATTCACCTGTAGAACATACAATTCTATCAAATCACTAAAACAATCTTACAATATAAGAAAATGCAAAAAACAATGCAAAGAGAGTCCAAGTCCAAACAGCTGAGTTTCAGGAAAAAGTCCACGGACTGAAGATGTTCCTCTTGGACATATCTGCAAGTCCCTTTTGGTCCTGAAACAGGCTTGCTGCAGAAAAGTCCATCAATAGTTATAAATGTTCATTGACAGTCACAAAACAATTTCAAACAATTTTGAGACTTCTGGAATGTCCTCCTCACAGCCCTTTATTGAACACTTTTGGGCTGAAGCCCAGTTTTTGGCCCTTCAATGCTTCAGAGCTGCTGCCAGCTATTTCAATCCTTTTTATTTAATTATATATATATTTTTTTAAATCAGAAAAAGCAGCAGCAGACCAGCCAGAGAAAGGCCCTGGGGGGCCCTGGCCCATGGACGGACCAGGAACCCCAGATCTGGCCCACAAAAGGCAGGCCAGGACCAGTAGGGGAAAGCAAAACCCCCAAACCCATCAGGAGGCCAGGCGGCGGCCCTGGCCCAGGGATCTGGGCCCAACAGCCCAGGCCCAACCAGCCAGGCAGGCTCTGCATTCCCTGGCCTGCACTCTGCTGCCAGTACAATGGCAGAACGGGTGGTGAGATGCTTCCTTTCCCCTAAATCACCAAGGCATGCCAGCAGTGAGGGAATAGAAGCAGCCCCAAGCGCCCTCATCTCGGGTCTAGGAATGTTTCTTCCCCACAGCAAGCAAGCCATGATCGCTTCCCTCTGTGCCCTCTGCCTCTGCAATGCAAATGCAACAGGTGTGTCTCCCATCTGCCTCACGGCACCACCCCCTCTGGGCTGGGGACCAAAGGCAGAACTCTCGGGACCCACCTGCCCCTCGCCGCTGGGGCGCACCATGGGTGGCAGAGATTCGCACCCCCCAAGGGAAAGCAACTGACCAACCACCCCCCAACCCACCGAGAATGCTGATTTTGAATGCCGGCAGACGGGCTGCCCCTGCCCCCAGCTGTCGGGCCATGCCTCCTCCACGGAAGGAGAGACTGACACACTCTTCCCCTGTCCCAGCTTCCCCCGCAGGGGCAGCCCCGGGACAGCGCGAAAAACTCAGGGGGGAAATCGCGCTTGGTGTAGGAGCCGCCGTGGCAACTGCTGCTGGGAGCGGCGGGACCGCAGGCTGCTCTGCCTCTGCGGGAGAGCCTGCCGGGCACGGTGCGGGGTCGGCAGCATCTTCTGCTGGCTCTGGGATCGGCTGCGGAGGCGGCAAGGGCGGAGAGGGGGCTGGTGGAGGCGGCGAGGCTGGTGAAGGGGCGGGCAGGACTGCCTGGGGAGGCGGCCGCGGGGCGGGTCCTGGCGGTGCTCACGGGGCTGGCCGGGGCGGTGCTCGTGGTGCCGGCCGGGGTGGCTGTTTTGCGGAGAAAAGAAGAAACCTCACAACTTAGTAAGAGTTGTAAAGCCCGGTATGCCTTTATTACGACGCACGCCGGACGCAAGCCTCCCCAAAGGCATTGCTACCCCTGAAGATCTCAGGTCTCCTTTTATCCCCCTTCCAAATGCATATGCATACAGTTTCACAATAGGTTCATACATATTCATTCTGCGTGAGATTTATCGACAGTTCTTCTTTATCAAAGGAATTCCTAGGTCGGGGGCAAATTGACCTCATGGTCTTTTCTGTTTTTCTTTCTCTGTCTCCTTGCTCTCTGGGCATGCGAGTTTTTCCTTCAGCTTTGGCCTCACAGACTTTTCACCTCTCTTAGACACTTCACCTAATTCAGAATGGATCTCTACTCTGTCTCATTCCCCCCTTTCCTAGGAAATAAGTAAATTCTTTTACTTAATGAAAACCCTCATGACAATAAGTGTCTTTTAATGCTCCACCATGTACGTTTGATAAAGAGCTTAATACAGCTATTCGTTGTAGTATTCTCCAGTTTCAAATTAAAAATATAGTAGATAATCCTAAGCTTATCCCAACTAATATTAGTAAAACTACAATGGGGTGGCACAACTTATTAAAGATTCCATTTGCAGTTGGTGACCACCCAAAGATCACATCCCACCAGTGATGATCCATATTTTGTTTTATTCTTTGTAGAACTCTGGTTATCTCCTTTGTATCATGTTGGACAGTAATTAAGGTTTTCTTTCCACTTTCTTGGATTTCCTTTAAGATCTCCAATAGGCCTTGGTGCTTATTTAATTGTTTTACTAATGTGGGGTTCATCCCAATAGGAGTAGGTGGTAGTCTGTGATACATTGTGTAGTTAGCTTTAATCAGCTGGTGGGATGTCACTGGGGCCAAGTATGAAAAATCACACCCGATAATCTTAACAAAATTTCAAATACAGAAATTAGAATGATTTCTACTAGACAGAATAAAACCATTGCTATCAATTTTTACAGCAGCACAGGCAGCTCTCAGACATATACACCCTTTTCCAGTATATACGAGCGCAGTTTTCTGGTCAGTGACTGGATGAATTTCAAAGTGACAAATACTCTGTTCAGTATCCAAACACACATCCTGAGCATTAATAGTATTGCTCTCACAAATTAATCCCATCTGTTCTCTAGTAATGCAGGATTCTAAGTTTACTGTCTGCCACTTTTCATTCATCTTTCGTGCCCACACTCTATGTTCTGAAGGATAGAGTATTGTTTTTTCATGGTTTAATCCTAGGGCAACGATGGGATGGATAACATAAACAGTGGCATTATATATGGTAAGCGCAAAGGCAGTGGCCACATTAGAAACAGGATCATAGGTGAGATTCACCATAGTCCACCAGGATTGAAACTTCCTTTCAAAATCAATTGCATTATCCCACACAATTTTCCGAATTTCAGCTGGAAAATTACCTTCACCCCCTTCCCGTATGAACAGAGCTGCTGTTGCCTGCATCCATAACTGTGCTTGTATACAACTGAAAGCTAAAGACACATTATCTTGAACTGTACTAAGTGCTTCTACTATTAACTTGTGGTCTTGGTCCCCGGCCTTTTCATACTTCCTTACTTTGGCAGTACTTTGAATCTGCCACTGCCTAGTTCCTAATGCCAATAGAGATTACTATAAAGGCTGCTTCAATTTTGTTAGGCTACCTGCTGCAGTGGCCAGTCTATTCATCAGTATTTCTGAATCAATTCCATTTAAAACTCCTAATCCTGTCCCTAATGTGCCAGTTAGATGTTTGTTATGGGGAACAGGAGCTGCTTTCTGTCCATGACCATCCCTGCCAGAGGGATGTGCTGGGCTCACACTGCAAATTCAGACACACTTCACAAGCGTATCTGACAGAGGTTTAGGTCATACTTGAAGCAGATGTTTGCTCTGAAATGCAGAGACCTCAGGGAATCTAACCTCTCCTTCCTCCCCCAAATCACCTGATTTCCCAGATGTGTGGCAAGCAGGAATGTCTCTCCTGGTCTACAAAACTTCACCCACCTTGCCCCTAGCTAAGATCAAGCTGTGGACTGTGTTCAGGGCAGCTCCAAGCCTCAAGTAAATAATGAAGGGGAAATCTGAGAGAAGAGCCTAAATTCATTGCAGTGCCTCAGAAGAAACTGGGATCAGGTTTCTGCTACTTGAAACACTCAGCACAAAAGTGATGCTCAAAATCCTACAGCCTGCTGCTGAGCTCTGAGGGGGGTCTCTCTCTATCTCTTTTAAGCAGAATCCAACTGCCTCAGACTGGGACAATCACTGATCCAAATCTCAGTAGGAAAAGGGATAACTATAAATAAAGAAAATCACCTTCCTTGCTTGGGTTAATTCACCACCTGCAGTTCAGCACCCTTTACCAGCCATTTCCTGGGTGTTCAGCCAACCAGCTTAGAAAATGACTTAAGGAAACTGATTTAACCATGTTGTCCAGCCCTCAAAGGAAGTTTTTAGGAAGGAGAAGCAGGCTGGTTGGATTTTTGAGATGTTAATTTGCATTATCAACTCCACACATTTGAGAGACCATTCTGGATTGAATAATAGCTGTTGTTCAGTCACATTCTTTACTACGTTAGGTTCAAGTTTGGAGTTTGGGTAGAGTCTGAACTAGTATGGGGTGTATAAGGCCCTGCTGTGGTAAAAAGTGCAGTGTCCACTTTGAATTCAAATGAAAGTCTGATAGCAACTCGAGATCAAAGGCAGGTCACTTCTACAGGCTGTATCAAGGTGAAATTACACCAACAGTCTGATTCACTTAGGTTATCACAGACTTCCTGGTGTTCATATACACCAGGGGAGGTTCAGACACTAATTACATCTGGTCTCTCATAAACTGTCCTATTGATGACCTGGCACCCTACTTTGATTTCTTCTCCTCTGATTCCTTGAAGTGTCCACAGTTCCTGTTCCTGCCATTCTCGCTCCTGACATACCTGATTCTCGTGGATTACTACAGTAGATATGTTTAAATCTTTTATCTCAGAAGGTTTTCCCATGGATCCAGTATACTGATTAAATGCCAGGGACCAAGGCCATTCAGCATTGCTTTGGATAGAGGTACTCTCTAGTTCTAAAACTTCAGTTAGAATTACATACAAAACAATTCTGTACACCAAAGTATGAGCTACTCCCAACCGCAATATACTCATTTTGCCCGAGTAAGTTTTAGTCTCAGTTCATTGTCTCCTGGTGTCACTCCTGAAGGGGCTTCTGGGCCTTCTTCACCCAAGAGTGATGGATCCAGGTATTCTGCTCTTTGATTTTGATTGCAGTGAAGGTGGTGAGGAGTACTTGCAGTGGTCTGTCCCACTGTGGTTCCGAAGTCTTCTCTGTAAGAGACTTAACATATATATCATCCCCAGGCAATCTAACTCCCTGCTCTGAGTTCCAGCCACATGTTTCTCAATTTTTCTGAGCTGTTTTCTTAAAGCCACTATGTAGGTGGACATTCTGGACATTCCCTTTGTATTCTATATGGTATAAGGCATTCTAAAAGGATTCAGCATTCCTTTAGCTCAAGGTTTAGTTCGAATTTGCAGTAGTGCTAGTGGAAGAGCTTGGGCTAGGGTAGATTAACTTCTTGCCTCAGTCTTACAATCTGCTGCTTGACCAAATTGTTCATTTTCTCTGCCTGGCTACTTGATTGGGGCAGTATGAAGTGTGAAGTTCTTAATCTATGCCCAGGTGGCTACTAATCTGTTGCACTGCTTTGGAAATGAAATATGATTCTTTATCTGAGGACATCGTGGCTGGAACTCTAAAGCATGGTATTATTTCTTGTAAAACTAATCTGGTCACCTCTTGAGCTCTGACAGTGCTGGTGGGGAATGTTTCTGGCCACCCTGAAAATGTATCTATCAATACCAGTAAATACTGATAACCCCCCTTTCCTTGGGAGTTCTGAAAAGTTGATTTGCCACTGCTGTACAGGCCCATGGCCTCTCCCAGTCTGACCAAGGTTCGGCAGGGGGTATTTTGGGGTTAGTCTGGAGGCAAGGATCACATCGTCGGCTTACCTGAGTGATAGTGGCATATAAATTCCTGACAACGATACAATGATTCTTTCAATCAGATGTGTGTTCTAGAAAGCCTGTGGAAATTACTACTTCAAATCCAACACTTCATTTCAATGCACTTTGTATCACTGGCAGCCTTGGTTATTTTGAGAAAGGAGCCACACTCCATAGAAAGCTTTTAAGTAGTTAGGCCCTAGTGTGTTTTCTAGTGCTTTTCCTTCACTAGTAACCACAAAAATGGGAAGGGATTACTAGCTCTCTTTCAATGGTAGCCCACCCCTTGCAGTTGTATGTCTCTTTTGATTAGTATTATTGTATTATGGCTTACCTTTGAGGAAAATCTGTACCTCACCCTTTGCTGCTTTCTTTGCCTCTCCATCCGCCAGCTCATTTCTTTCCTCCAATTTTAAGCTCACTCTCTGGTATGCCTTAATAGGCTTTTTCAGGTAGCTGAACTGCTTCCAGCAGCTGGATTGTCTCTTCTTTCCCTGTGAGGTCAGCAGTCCCCTCTCCTTCCAGATGGCTCCATGTGCATGCTCAACTCTGAATGCCTTTTGCTGTTTCTAAGGCATGGGTCAATGCATTTATCTCAGCCTTCTGTGCAGAGGTACCTGTTGGTAGGGGTCCAGACTGTATTACCTCTCTGCAGGTAGTCACTGTGTACTTGTAATGTTGCTTTCCACTGGCAACGTAGCTGCTCCCATCAGTGAACCAGGTCTCTGCATCATCCGGAGGAGTGTCCCTTAAGTCTGGGCGGCTGGAGTAGGTAGCTTCAATGGTCTCTAGGCAACCATGGTGTACTGCTTCTCCTTGCTTTCCGCTGAGAAAGGAAGCTGGGTTGACAATATTAGTCACCACTATCTCTACATCATCTTGCTCTACCATGATGGCCTGGTATTTCAGAAACCTCTGTGGTGAAAACCAGTGGCCACCCTTTACTTCCAGTACTGCAGACACCGTGTGGGACACTAGCACAGTCATTTTTGTCCCAGGGTAAACTTGCGTGCCTCTTGAATATTCGGCACAACTGCTGCTACAGCTCTGAGGCAACCTGGCCAAACTTTGGCTGTTGCATCTAGTTGCTTAGAGAAGTAAGCAACTACCCTCTGGTATGGACCCAAGTCCTGAGCCAATATTCCCAGGGCAATTCCTTGTGTGGAAAAATAGAAACAACGGTTTACTTACATCTGGAAGTTTCAAAGCTGGAGCCGACATGAGGGCACTTTCTAACTGGTGAAAGGCCCGTGTGGCGTCTCTTGTCCACTGGAGATCTCTGTTTCCATTGGCAATAAGAGCATAGAGGGGTCTGACGATCAGTCCATAATTATAAACCCACAGCTGGCACTACCCTGCCATGCCTAAAAAGGTTCGGAGTTCTTTTGTTGTCTGGGGTTTCAGGGTTTGGCATAGGGCTTCCCTGCCTTAAAGTCTGCTGCTCAGCACTCACTTCTTACCCCAGGTAGATTACCTTTTGTTTCACTACCTGTGCCTTTTTCTTTGAGACTCTGTGTCCTTGGAGTCCTAGGAAATTCAAAAGGCTTACCGTCCAGGCTTCTCTCGCTTCCCTTGTCCGAGTGGCTACTAGAAGATCATCCACGTACTGCAACAGCCTCCTTTCCTCTTGTGGAGCTTCCCGGGACTCTGGGTCTTTGCAAGCTGTTCTCCAATCGGAGTGGGGAATCTTGAAGCCTTCAGGCACATGGACTATGTGAGCTGTGTTTGAATGCAAAAATTTTCTGGCTGGCTTCGTGGATAGGGAGGCAAAAGAAGGCATCTCTTAGGCCTAAAACAGTGAACCAGGTTAGCTCAGGTGTTAAACAAGTTAGTAAAGTATCTGGATTTGCTACCACAGGGTATAAATTCTGTGTCACCTTATTAACAGCCCTTAATCCAGTACTATCAGTTATTGGGCTGATTCCTTCCTTATCTTCCTTTTGAGGGTACTACCCAGTTCTCATTAGTTGTGTTCTTTCCTTAAGCTTGATTACCATGGGGGGGGCATCTTTCACTCTCCCTGGTACAGCAGAGGCCCATACCCTTGAAAACACTTATTTACTTATTCTAATATCTCCTTACCAGTGCCTTTCTTAATTTCAGTGTCTGTTAATGTTAAGCCTAACATCTTCATATCATTTGCCTCCAGAGTAACCTTTCTCATTTGAGAATGCTTAGCGAATTAAACTAATTGTAAGCATACATAGTACACATGTTACTTTAAAGGTTTGCAAAAGTATGCCTTCTCAGACTGGCCAGTTGTTCAGTTGTTCCCCACACTACAACATAAACATTCTCCACAGGTACTAAAGCTTTATTTAAAACTGAATATATGACCCTTGTGTCAACTAAAATTCTTCCCTTTTGGGGAGGTCATCTTTATCCTCCCTCCCTTACCTTGGGACCTTAACAAATCATATGTATTTATTTTGCAAACTGTGATTGCTTTGCATTTCAGCATGATAATCTTTGTTCGACTTCATACATTGCTATCTTACGCTGTATGCTGAACAAAACGTTTGATTTGCTTTCTCTTTGCCTTGTTCTCCTTTTCAAGGGCCAAGACCAGAGGGTGGTCTGATCTCACAGTCTCTTTGCCATTCTGGGTGATTTCTTAAAACAAAAGACATTTCAGCATACAAAACCCCCATCCCATTTATCTTCCTATTTTAAAACAGTACTAACTGCAAAGAAGTATTATAAATATTTTTATTTTCTGGGCTGCTCCTACTGGCAGCCTTCTCCCAGTGAGCCCCTCCCAAAAGGGGCTAATTTAGGAACCTCTTTGCTCTGGTCAGTTCTCATTACCTCTTTCTCCTTGCCCTATCTCGCTTCTACTCAAACCTCTTTTCACAGACCTTCACAGTAGTTTCTCAGTTTTCCTCCTACACACATAGCTCCAGGTGGCAGGTATCAGATGTGATTCCCACACACAAGCTCTAAGACCTTAGGTTCTGAATCCGCTTCATCAGAAACCTCTAATTTGCACTCAGGGCATGTGCCCTGATGCTTATTAGAACTAGCGTTTCTCACAAACACCGCACTGCAATAATACCTGCACATCCAGCTTTTGCCCACAGGTCATTCCTGTGTTCCCTGGGGAGACAGGGCAGCCAGAGCTGTCCCTGTGCCCAGGGGACAGCCACTGTCACCTCATGCAGCGTGCCAGCCTCTTGATGCACCAAAGGCTCCCCGAAATTGCCCACAAAGGCAGGCTCTTCTGCTTGTTACGAGAATTTTAAATCCCTACAGCAGACTATTCTCAGTCCAGACTCGCTATGGTACCAGCTGAAGTCTCATTAACTAATTCATCTCTTCTATCTAAACTCTGTTTTACAAATTAAGCACTGCGTCTACTTACACTTGTTTTACTGCCTTGGAAAAAAGGCTGTACTTGTCACAGCCGAAACTCTGATATGCCCACAGACACAGACACACATGTGCACCATCCCCCCCTTTTATCTCAAATTCACTAGAGCCAAGGCTTGAATTGCTGTGAGGGGGAGAATTCTTGGAATTCCTTTAATTCGCTTTATCGTAGTTAAGCATAAATCACCATACTATAGTTCTTCTGTGTAAAATGCTACTCCTCTTGCAAACAAAATCTTAAAATCTCCACAAACACCACTATACAATCTGGGAATCAAATTACCACAATGCAGTGGAAGAAAATCACCACACAAATCACTGGGAAAGGGCATATCTCTCAAAGTGCCCACTTTTCTCAACACAACACAGCATACCATAATTCAGCATTTACTCACATCAGTTTTTCTTGGACACAATCAAAATAACAGCACACAGTCTAGAGATCAAGTACAAACATCCAGGGCAAAGGAACTCTCTAAGCTCATACTCACGGTCAAAATGCACCAAATCTACACAAATCACTACATTTAAACACAATAAATACCATCACTGTCGTTCCTCCTCTCGCTTCTCCGTGGGGCACTTCTCTCCCTGTCCCCACAGCCTGCTGCAGCCAGCACCTCAGGCCTCACTCAGCTGCTTCAAACATGGGTAGTACTCACCCCCCCACACTGTAGGGCACTGTAGATTTACTCTCTTTTATATACCATACACTTATACACTTGCACGATTAGAAACACAGTGCACTGACCACACAATAATACATTAACCATACAGCAATACAGTGTCCGGACATCACACACACACACAAACAAAACACACGCGGGCTCAGCAGTTCCGCTCTATCAGAACAATGAACTCCCAATACACACATACACGGGTTCACCCAGCTCACCCCCAGAGCCACTAGCGGTTCCGATCTATCAGAACGATGAACCCCGTCTCTAATACAGCTGCTCCATCAGCTGAACCCAGACGTCTCTGGGTGGTTTACTCCTTTGCTCTCCTTTCCCTCCCCCGGGGGCCCCTCAGTACATACCGTATCTTCCTCCGCAGGCCAGCAGGTCGTTGTCTGTCTCCACAGGTGGCAAGCAAGATGAACGGAGCCCCACCAGGAAAAAAAATCCTAGGGCGTGCCTTGGAGGTCCGTCTATCCCCCCTGCCCCTGCGGGGACAGAGAACTCCTGGCTGGCTCGCCATAATGTTGTGCGGAGAAAAGAAGAAACCTCACAACTTTATAAAAGTTGTAAAGCCCGGTATGCCTTTATTACGACGCACGCCGGACACAAGCCTCCCCAAAGGCATTGCTACCCCTGAAGATCTCAGGTCTCCTTTTATCCCCCTTCCAAATGCATATGCATACAGTTTCACAATAGGTTCATACATATTCATTCTGCGTGACATTTATCGACAGTTCTTCTTTATCAAAGGAATTCCTAGGTCGGGGGCAAATTGACCTCATGGTCTTTTCTGTTTTTCTTTCTCTGTCTCCTTGCTTTCTGGGCATGCAAGTTTTTCCTTCAGCTTTGGCCTCACAGACTTTTCACCTCTCTTAGACACTTCACCTAATTCAGAATGGATCTCTACTCTGTCTCATGGCGCTGCCCACTCTTCATCCCCCAGAGAGAGAGAAGGGGGGCAGAAAGACCGCTCCGTCTGAGCATGCTCCGAAGATGCAGAGAAAAAACTTTGGCTCCGATAGAAACTTTCCCCCCCGCCGGGATGCAGGGGGGCTGGGAAGGAGCGGATCGTCTCCCCCTTCCAAAGGGTCTTCTCCTGCTGGAGACAGGGAAAATGGGGCTTGCCCGTTGCAGTTAGCAATCCGGGGAAAAACAACTGCTCTCCGTTTCAAGATAGAAAAGAGTACACAGAAGACTGGGTAAACGCGGGGGTGTCCCCAAACCACGGTCTCAAACGAATTGGAAAATGGAGTCCATGCACTCCCATATGAACATATCAAGTGCATACAGCACATCCGTGAAAAACCAAAAGAGTTTTGCCCATTGAAAAGACTCATGGAAATGTGTCTCCAACAGGCAAAACCCATCCTCTTCATCCCATTTCTGCCAGAGGGCAATAAGGTTCTCCTCTGAAGGAGAGAAAAGAACCTCAGTCCTGGTGGGAATGCCCCTCCACCTTGGCAGCAATAACCTGCGAAGGCCAGGATCATCAGGAAGGGAAAAGCCAACAGTACCTTTCAAAAGAGTCCAGCATGCTCTGGCCACCTCCATGGTGCTGCTGCTCTTTCTGAACATCTTCCTGGAGGTTTTTCAGAAGGTTCTCTTTATGGTCAGCCTTGCTGTGAACTCTGTCCAAATCTGGATCTTCAGTTCTTCAGCTCCTGGCTAGAATCCACTTCTGTGGACACTTGTGAAGCAACCATCAATGCCACACATTCGGGCTTTACCCAGTGTAGCAATTGCTCCTCTGGGGTCACCAATTGATGGTTTTGTCCTCCTCATTCACTCGGGGTTCACCAATTGTCACAGGGCTTACAAGGGTTGCAGGGTGAGAGAGAGACGAGAATGTTGACTTCATGTTCAGAAGGCTTGATTTATTCTTTTATGATATATATTACATTATTACTATACTGAAAGGAATAGAAAGAAAAGTTCTCAGAATGCTAGCTAAGCTAAGAGTAGAAAAGGAATGAATAACAAAGATCTGTGTCTCAGCAGAGACAGAGACCCAGCTCTGCCGTGAGTGGTCAGTAAATCCAAACATCCACATGAGACCAATCACGGATCCACCTGTTGCATTCCCCAGCAGCAGATAACCATTGTTTACATTTTGTTGCTGAGGCTACAGCTTCTCAGAAGGGAGAAAAATCCTAAAGAAAGGATTTTTATGAAAAGATGTCGGTGACACATTTAAACCAGCTGAGTTAGATAGACTGGATTAAATTACATAAATTAGAGAAATCAATTAGACAATTCAGCCACTTAAACCAGTTACCCCAGCTAAAGGTGCCAGGCCCTGGGGGACTTTGCCCCGGATTCACCACCAGGAAGTTGGTTCTATTTAACCACCAGGAAGTTGTAATTTAGGATTTTTCCAGCCAGGGGAGGGATTTGCCTGCCCCAGGACATTCCCAGCACCAATGGAGACCCAGAAGGTGCTCAGAGGGGGAGACCACAGGGAAATTTGGGGGCTAGGGTGGAGATACTGGATCCAGGGTCTACCTGGATCCAAGGAGACCAAGGTGGAGATTCTGGATCCAAGGAATGCTGAGGAGAGCCCGGGACTGAGGAAATCCCAGAGCTGAGGAGAAGATTTCAGTGCTGAGGAGACCCTTGATCCAAAGTGACACCAAATCTGAGAGGATTCCAGATCCAAAGAGATTGTGGATCCAAGAAATTTCCAGAGACAGGAACAAGATTCCAGAGCTGAGAAGATTCTGAATCCAAGGAGACCCCAGAGCTGAGGAAAAGATCCTGGATCAAAGAAGAAGATTCTGGAACAAAGGGACTCTGGAGCTGAGGAGGAGACCTTGGAGTGAGAAGATCACAGATTCAAGGAGACTCCAGAGCTGAGAAAATTCTCAGGTCTCCAAGGCCAAGATCCCAGAGGTGAGGAAACCCCAGACTGGAGGAGTAGAATCTGTCCCCCTGGAGCAGCCAATCGCATGCCAAGATGTGGAATTTCCTGGAGAGGACCGTGGAGATCCAGATATCCAACAGCACCCGGAATGTCACCCTGGAGAACCCCAGGTGAGGGGAAGGTGCAGGAGAGCCCCTGGGGTGCAGGGTGTGTGGTGGTTTTAGTTTGAAATTGGGTGGAAACACCAATTTTGTGTTGTGGTTTAGGTTTGCTAATTTAAGATTTTTTTAATTTGAATTTTTTTTTGCTGATGTACTAAAGAATGTGGTAAGTTTGGTGTTGGCTGATTACTGATACACTTACTTTTTGTTGTGAGATAGGATTAGGAGAAAGGTAAAGCAGGTTTAAAACTTCAAGAGGGTACAAAGAAAATTTTATTAAAAGTAATTAGAAGGAAAAAAGTAGTAAGAACTAAAACAAACCTTTTGGAACAATTTTCTTCTTCTCACAACTTTTCTTCCTCACTGATAATGTAAAGAAATTACACTTAAGATTTTTAGTTAGCTTATAATTTGTAAAATAGTTTTTCTTTAGTTTATTGAGGGAGAGAAGTCTTTTTTGTTAAGGTTATGGAGACTTTTTATAAGAGACAAAGGAAACAGGTTTTTTGTGGTTCTTTATTTGTTACAAACAGCAGTTGTTTGGGGAATTTTGCTATGCTGAAGTTTTTCTTATTGTTATAAGCATTTTTATAGCTTGTTGATAGGTTATGTTGATTTAGGGGGTATTGTTTTAAAGATGTGTTGTTTCAAGGTGAAAATTCTCTTTGTTGTCTATTTTTAAAATTATTTTTATTTTTAGGAATAGAGATTTTCTTTTGTTTTTCTGAAGCATAGGACTACGCTTTTTCTCTGTTTAACTTTTTCTAGGATTACAGCTATTTTAGCATTTGTTTATTTTAGTATGGAGGCTTTTATTTGCTATCAACTTTATACACTTTTATCTCTTTATAGCTTTATGTGCTATAAGGAAAAAGAGTCTTTTCTCTATAGCTTATAAGAGGATTTTAGCTCTAAAAAGCAAATAATTTCCTTTTCTTCCTTATTTGGGACTTCTTCTACACCAGCTTTGATGTCTTTATGCTGTTCTTTTACATGTTTGTATTTTGGGGTTTTTTTCTCATTTGAGAGAGGATTGAGGCACTGGAAGAGTTAACATTACATTGAATTTGACTCCATGTCCTCAGAAGGCTGATTTATTATTTTATGATATTATATTCTATTATCTCAGAATCTCTGCTGATCACAGTGACTCCAAGATGTGTCAGAAAGTCTCTTTTCCCAGCCCGGCAGTAGAAGAAGGAGTCAGAACTCTTCTATTCTTGTTCTTAAGGTTGTTTATTGGTTTTTTATCTATAATTTATTTTACTCACCGAGGTCTGTCTGGCAGGTTGGGTTGAGGCACATTGCCTGTCCTTGGGGTGGTGTTATCTTTTTATGCTAAAAGCTACGTGTACAATATTTACAATAACTTCTAAATGCTTATCACTTATGTTAGACAGTGAGTTTTTACTCTAAACTAATCTAAAAATGCCAACAACACTTAAAAGATGGAGGAAGAAGGGAAGGAAGGGAAGGAAGGGAAGGAAGGAAGGTGCAGAAGCGAAGGGAGACGACCCATCCTCTGATCAGCATCGAACTCCGATTTATTGATCAACAATGCACATTTTATAACAGTGTTAATTAAGTTCATACATATTGCAAAACCCGAGCTCATCATAGGTTACAGATTAGACATCAACCCCTCCTTTTGTTTTCAATACCTGTGGTTTGTTACTTTTGCTTTCCCATACCAGCCAAGGACAGAATATTTACCTGTTATGAAAAAACAGCCTGAGAACTTTGTTGTTTACAGAAACAGGCTTGAGAATTGCTGCTTTCAGCTGCCTTTTACTTTTCCGTCAGCTGTATATTTTCATGGCCTCTTTCTATGAGCCATGTTTGAACAAAATTCTCCAACAATTCCCCGTTTTTTCTTTTATGCACAAGGAGGTTAGTCTGCTAGGGTTTTTCTATTATTCTACTGACCATATCTTGAATACAATCAAAAATACAAATCAAAATAAGCAAAAGCATTTAAAAGCACACTTAGTATCTCTATAAGGTTCTCCAGCCACAGTCCGAGCAATGGCATTTACCCCAAAGGGTTAAAACCACCCCCAACTGAGCCATAATGTCCTGCCTTATCAGGCATTGCATGGTAGGTGGTAATTGGACTAAGAAAAGAAGGCTGTTAACTGTTTTCATTCATGCGAACCCAGAGAGGAGGCGAACAGCTAGGGCTAATAATGCTGGAATCGACTCCAGTGTGCAACAAGCTTGAAAATGATCCTTTCTGTCCTTGAAATTCCACTTCCACCTTTTTCTTGGGTTTCTCAGAAAGGTTCAAAGTCAGTAAGATAAGTCCTCCGGTGAATTCAAAACCATTTCCCCCCTCTCTTGTCCTTTTACAGTCTGTAATCCCTTAGTCATTTGGCTCAAGTGGCACCAGCTGAGCGACTCTCAGTCCTTTGTTAATTGGAGTGGTGGGAAAGTAGTATGCACCATAACATATAGTCCACACCAATGACGCTAAGCAAAAGAAATAGTCCCAAC
Source organism: Melospiza melodia melodia (assembly GCF_035770615.1). NCBI lineage: Eukaryota > Metazoa > Chordata > Aves > Passeriformes > Passerellidae > Melospiza > Melospiza melodia. Next base: position 973,798 of record NW_026948801.1, on the reverse strand, counting down.
AAATGCAGATCATAAAATAAACATCTAGCATAAATCTATCTAACATCACTCAAACTTAACAGCACTTAAACTTAAAGCACTTAAAATATTTAAACTTAACAGAACTTAACATCACTTAAACTTAACTTTAACAGAACTTAACTGACTTTAAATTCTACATAACTTAAACCTGATATAATTTAAACTTAACAGAATCTAACTTCACTTAAATTTAATAACACTTAAACTTAACAGAAATTAAACTTAACAAAACTTAACCTCAACAGTATTCAACATCTAATGGCACTTAATAAATAATTTAACTTAAACTACTTAGCAACGAATAAAACTTACTATAGAAATAGAATATAGCATTTACTATAACTTACTTACAGGCCTGATTCTAAAATACTAAGCTAAAAGAACTTTCTTCACGTGTTTGCTGCAGCATTTATACCAAAAAGCACATTCATAACATCTCACCCATACAATCACTCCAACACATCTTTAATATTTTTAAGTTTTTCAAAATACAATTTCGGAGTCTGATGTTCTACCGACTGAGTTATTTGGGCTTCTGATATCTAAAGTCTCTGTTAATACAGGTGATTTTAAGACAGCATAATGGGCAAGGAACGTCTGGATAGTAATGTTCCTTGGTGTCGCTTGTTTATTATCACTGGTTTCTTAATTGCAGTAGGGATCCCTTCTTTTGTTGACAAGAGTCACATTTATTACGGCTGTTAGGTCTAAAACTGAAGCTTTTTGCCGACTGCGGGTCGGAGGGAGAAATGCTGGCGCTGGAAAAGCGCTGTGGTCCCCTGACGCTTGTGTCGGAGCAGGTGAACCCCCCCCCCCCACCCCGCGCTGGGCTCCTTGTTTCGCGAGACTCGCCAGCCGCCTGCGCCGCTTGTGTCGGAGCGGGCGACCCCCCCGCGCTGGGCTTCTACAGCAGCTTCGCTCCCCCCGCGGCCGCCTCTGCTACTGTCGCTGCAGCGCAGCATTTCAAGCGGTCGCTCACCGTGGCTGCTCTCCATGGCACAGTGCCCACGCCGAGTTCGGAGCGGCATAGCCACACAGACACCCCGAGCTGCGGCTGCTGCCTTGCACTCAGACACATGCTGAAGCAGTCTATTGTGCACTACCCACCATAGCTTACTTAACTTCTTGGCAGTTTTATCACTCTCTAAAGTAACCTCCCGTAATAAATCACCGAATTTACGCCACTCCGTTAACTCGTAAACCGTATGGGGGTTAATAAAAACTCCCCTACTGTAGCTGTAAGTCCAAAGTCCTTGTAAATCCTTTTGCAAATCCAGCCCCTTAACCTGCTGTTTTTGTGCTGCTTGCCTTTCCATACCTAAAATTGTCAGCGCTGATTGCAGCCTCTTCAAGGTCCGTTCAGCACATATCAGTCAGGCTCGCCTGTACGACACCCAAGGCACAACGCGTCTCAGCTTCTTTTTTATCTCTTTTCCTTTTGTTGCGTTTACTGCTGCCCGGGCTGCTCGGACCTGACCCGTTTCTTCACTCCTTCGTGGTGCGTTGCCATATCACGTCCGGGTGTCACCATTTGTAGAAGCAAAAGGAGACGACCCATCCTCTGATCAGCATCGAACTCCAATTTATTGATCAACCATGCACATTTTATAACAGCGTTAATTAAGTTCATACATATTGCAACACCTGAGCTCATCATAGGTTACAGATTAGACATCAACCCCTCCTTTTGTTTTCAATACCTGTGGTTTGTTACTTTTGCTTTCCCATACCAGCCAAGGACAGAATATTTACCTGTTATGAAAAACCAGCCTGAGAACTTTGTTGTTTACAGAAATGTGCCTGAGAACTTTGTTGTTTACAGAAACAGGCTTGAGAATTGCTGCTTTCAGCTGCCTTTTACTTTTCCGTCAGCTGTATATTTTCATGGCCTATTTCTATGAGCCATGTTTGAACAAAATTCTCCAACGGGAAGGGAAGGGAAGGGAAGGGAAGGGAAGGGAAGGGAAGGGAAGGGAAGGGAAGGGAAGGGAAGGGAAGGGAAGGGAAGGGAAGGGAAGGGAAGGGAAGGGAAGGGAAGGGAAGGGAAGGGAAGGGAAGGGAAGGGAAGGGAAGGGAAGGGAAGGGAAGGGAAGGGAAGGGAAGGGAAGGGAAGGAGGGAGGGAGGGAGGGAGGGAGGCAGGAAGGAAGGAAGGAAGGAAGGAAGGAAGGAAGGAAGGAAGGAAGGAAGGAAGGAAGGAAGGAAGGAAGGAAGGAAGGAAGGAAGGAAGGAAGGAAGGAAGGAAGGAAGGAAGGAAGGAAGGAAGGAAGGAAGGAAGGAAGGAAGGAAGGAAGGAAGGAAGGAAGGAAGGAAGGAAGGAAGGAAGGAAGGAAGGAAGGAAGGAAGGAAGGAAGGACAAGGCACACTTAAATTCTTGTTTCTTGGGACTTCAAGCCCTCATTCTAAAAATCTCAAAAATCTATTTTTCGCCCCATGACAAACTAACTATTATTCTGCTTAAACTCTCTTGACTTGTAATCCTTCATATAAAGGCTGGTAATTGTTTTTTCCAAGGGCTAAATCAAAGGCACAGGGGTCTTGGGCTCTGTGCCAAGGGCTCTGAGCCCTCCAGGCAGGGGTTGGAGCCCTCCAGGGCAGCCAGAGGAATTTCCTGGGTTCCCTCAATATTATATTAAAATAAATTATATACTAAAACTACACTAAAGAAAGAGAAAAGATACATCAGAAGGCTGGAAAAGAATGAATAATAAAACTTGTGACTGACCAGAGTCCCGACCCAGCTGGACTGGGATTGGTCATTAATTAAAAACAATTCACATACTGGGTAATCAATTCTCCAAATCACATTCCAAAGCAGCAAAACAGGGAGAAGCTGAGGCTTCCCAGGAGAAGAAATCCTGGCAAAGGGATTTTCCATAAAATATCACAGTGATGCTGTTTGGCTTGGTTTGGCTGAGATGGGGGTTGAGGTTGGGGTTTGCTGCTTTTTTGTTGATTGGAAAGGTAAGAGAGAGTTTTGGGGGTTTTTGGTTTTTAACATGTGTGCTTCACAGAGTTGTTCCCAGCTTCTCAGTGGTTCAGCAGCCCGTTAGTTACACAAAAAGCTTTGCATCACTTCCCTGAATTTTCCTCCCATTCCAAACCAGGACAGGGTGGTGTTGCAGACATATTTTATGAAAAATCTTTTCATTTAGATTTTTTCTCTTGAGAAGTTGAGAGACTTCAAAAACTAAATGTAAACAAAAATTATTTGCTGTTGTAGAATGCAGCAAGCGCATCTTTGTTTGGTTTCATGCAGTTGTTTTTAATTAATAGCTAATCATGGTCCAGCTGTCTCAGACTCTCTAGTCAGTCACAAGATTTTATTATCATTCTATCCTTTTCTATTCTTTACTAGCTCTCTGATGAAATCTTTTCTCCTATTCTTTTAGTAAGTTTTAATATATCCTTTTCTTTTGATATAATATATATAATAAAATAATAAATTTGCTGCTGTAGAATGCAACAAGGGCATCTTTGATTGGTCTCATGTAGTTGTTTTTAATTAATGGCTAATCACAGTCCAGCTGTCTCAGACAAGATTTGATTATCATTCTATTCTTTTCTATTTTCTGCCAACTTTCTGATAAAATCTTTTCTTCTATCCTTTTAGTAAGTTTTAATATATCATTTTCTTTTAGTATATATCATAAAATAATAAATCAGCCTTCTGAAACATAAAGTCAGCATTCTCATGTCTTCCCTTGTCCTGAGACCCCTGTAAACACCACCACAGAGTGGGGTCATCATCCCACGATGGGAGCATCTCCTAGGGCTTGGTCAATCTCATTCTTGTCCACCAGTGCCCCCAGCACCTCCCAGCAGTGCCCCCATCACCTCCCAGTGCCCCCATCACCTCCCAGTGCTCCCAGCACCTCCCAGCAGTACCCCCAGCACCTCCCAGTGCTCCCAGCACCTCCCAGTGGTGCCCCCATCACCTCCCAGTGCTGGTGAGACTGTCTCCTGCTGGTTCCACCACCCACCACTTGCTCCACGATGATATCCTGGCATGTGACTGTGTTCACAGGGGCCCGAGAATGAGGGAAGAGATGAGGATCTGACTCCATGTTTCAGAAGGCTTGATTTATTATTTTATGACATATAACATATTAAAACTATACTAAAAGAATAGAAGAAAGGATTTCATTAGAAGGCTAGCTAAGAATAGAAAAAGAAAGAATGAATAACAAAAGGTTCTGTCTTGGAGAGTCCCAGCCAGCTGACTGTGATTGGCCATTACTTAGAAACAACCACATGAGACCAATCACAGATGCACCTGCTGCATCCCACAGCAGCAGATAACCATTATTTACATTTTGTTCCTGAGGCCTCTCAGGAACATTTTACATTTTGTTCCTTCTCAAGAGGAAAAATCCCAAAGAAAGGGTTTTTCATTAAAAAATATCTGTGGCACTGGGGGTCTCACCATGCTCCCCTGATGGCACAGGCCCATTTCTCCTCCCCAGGACCTACTTCTACAGCGGGCACAGCTCCGTCCCCCCCAGCCCCTCTGTGCCCCCAGGCTCCTCTGACACCTGCCAGCTCTCCAGCCCCCTGTTCCGCGGCTGTTGTGGAGTCCTGGTCTATGAGGCCACCACCTTCACCATGGCCATCTTCTTCTCCAACCCCCTGGACTACAACCCCTTTGCCATGGAGCTGGGCCTGGAGCTGTCCCTGCTCAAAGCTCACCTGGGCAGCTTGGAGGACACCTACAGCCACATGTCCCAGATGAGGACGTCCTTCACCACCACCGGGAGCACTGCGTGCTGCCACGTCACCCTGGACACCTGCCAGGAGCCCGTCCAGGTGAGTGTTGGCCACGCCAAGGTGACAGCCACCATGTCCAACACACGAAGGACCATTATCAGGGTGGTTCTACAGGAGCACGAGTGCTCTGGGAAGGAAGCTGGAGAGAGGCTTCCATGCTATGTGACAGCAAAGGAATTAATTTAGTTTTTACTGGACTTGTGAACAGAGAAACCAGGCACACATAAACTGCTTTTCCCAGCAAGAAGAGTTGGAAGAGAAGAAGAAAACATCCGGCTTGAGAATGTAGGAATAGACAAAACAAGCAAAACAAGGACTGAATCTGGGCTTTATGGTAATGGGTAATTTGTAATATGTAAATTGCTTACTTTTTAAATCGTGTGTACACAAATGGTTAGGAGTTTCCTTTGTGTGACCTCAGGCCTGAATAAATTATGCCTTTTTAAACAAAATCAGTGTTAAGGAGGCTTGTTCCAACAATATGGAGTTTTTGTGGCAGCCAGAAGATCAGTCTAGAGCTTCAATGAATCTATAGATCTCCAGCCAGCACTGAGGAATTTTCAGGGAGAACCTCAACTTTAGACCTTCAAGGACTCGAAGCAAGATCCCTGGTGTAAGTGAAGGCATCATTTAAATTATTTTCCTTTGAGTTATTGACAAGGGATACAAATCCCCACACAGAGTTACTGCTAAGTGTCAGAACCCAGGAAATTCCCCTGGCTGTCTTGTATGGCTCCAGCCCCTGCCCAGGGGTCTCAGAGACCTTTGCACAGAGCCCAAGACCCCTGTGATTTTGATTTTGACCCATGGAAAAAAAACTTTCCAACCTTATATGAGGATCTGCAAGCCACGAAATTCTAAGTAGAATAATAGTTTGTCATGGGGTGAAAAATAGATTTTTTGGGTTTTTAGCATGGGGGTTCAGGGGGCAAGATGGAGGAATCTGGGTGTGTCCAGTCTTTCTCCTTCTTCTTCTTGGCCTCCATCTTCTGCTGTGATGCTGGCACTTTTGGATTGGTTTAGAGTAGAAGCTCACTGTCTAACATAGGTGATAGGTATTGGGAAATTATTGTAAATAATGTACACATGGGTTTTGGTATAAAAGATAACACTGCCTCTGAAGGCGGTCAGTGTGCCTCAACCTGACCTGCCAGACAGACCTCCATGGGTTGGAGAAAGAATGATGTAGATAAGAAATAATGAACAACCTTGAGAATGAGAGCCAAGGAATCCTGAGTCATTCTTCAGCTGGGAAAAGAGACTCTCTAACACATCATGGGGTCATCCTGACCACAGAGACCTCCGAGATTGAAGGGCAGTCACCCCTTGGAGAAAGTCTTGATCATCTTCTCAGCTTTGCATCCCTCAGGTGAGAAAAGAAAAGCCTGAGGGACTCAGCTTCCTGGCAAATGGGCTAAGCACCTGGCCATCCTAAAGCAGCAGGAGTCAGACAGCAACAGCCCTGCAGCAGAGTGCAACTTCACACTCAATCTCCAGAAATCACTCACCTTTCCCCCAGCAACAAAGAGGTCCTTGCAGCCAGGAGGAAGAGAGATGACCACCCACTCTGTCATGATATCTTGGTGAGACTTGTGGAAGCATGGAGGATTGGTAAGTGAAGAAACAGAAGCTGTTGTGGGAAAAGGGACATTCTGGAGAAGGGAAGTTTGGAGCAGAATAGGCCCTTAGAGACAAGCCAGATTCTGTCTGTTGAACCTATGCGTGTCATGGTGTTGGCAGCTGGGCAGCCTTGGCCCAAAGCTGATGGGCACTGGCTGTGCAGAGAGGGAATCACTCCCCATCAGTGCATGTTCCTGCTTAGGAGCTGGATGCACTGCCTGGCAGGAGAAAATGACAGGGAGACAGTCTGCTGCTGCCCCAGGTCCTGCACAGACCCATCCCCTGTGGGCACTCCCTGCTCCACGCTCTATCCATTGCCAAGATCAAGAAATGAATGCCCTGCTTAGCTGGGGCTGTGCATTAGTTATGGCAGCACCACTCTCCCCTTTCCGTCATGCTGGGCCAGGAGAGGAGCAGGAGGCTCTCCTGGCACTGGCAGCTGTGTCCCTGCTGCCAAAGGCTGGGCTGAAGTGCACCCTGATCCCCAGCATCTTTCAACTGCCCGGGCACATGCCATGGGGCAGGCCAGGCTCCCCTGCCTCACTGGGGCTCTGGGGGGCCCGGCAGTGTTTCCTGGATGTGCCCCAGTGCTACAGCTCACCTGGGACACTTGGATTCAGGGCAGCACTGAGGGCAAAGTTCCTCACTCAGGCACACTTGCTTGGATGCTGAGATCCACATGGCAATGTCCCTGGGCTCCCCCTCAGCATGCTCAAGGGCATCAAGTAGCTCTCCTGCCTCTCTTGGCCTTTCAGGCTCTGCACCTGTACCCCATGCTTGCAGCAGGTGATTCAGGTGACAGGAGACTTTGGCACAATTGAGCACGCAAACAAAACAACAGGTCTACCCCAGCCACAGGGGACAACAGGTCTACCCTGGCTCTGTAGAGACACCAGGCCTACCCCGGCTCCAGAGGGACAACAGGTCTACCCAGAATCTGGAGGGGCAACAGGTCTTACCTGGCTCCAGCGGGACAACAGGTCTACCCCGGCTCCGGGCCACCGGGGATCAGCCTTGCCCCCTGGTGGCGGGCGCCAGCCAGGGACAACAGGTCTACCTCGCTCCAGCGGGACTTGGTCCAATTTCGGTGGGTGCCAGGTAGACCTGTTGTCGCAGCCGGCTCCGTAAGTTCACCAAGGGGGCACGAAAGAGCGCATCTGGAGAGGCCGAGAGAGAAAGGCCAAAGACCATCCCAGAGCCGCTCACTGGCCGAGGCCAGGCGGACACAGAAGCCGCCAGCGTGTCCCACTCCAGCCCGGCTTCTGCCGGCCCATTCGCAAGTGGTGGTGGCCCCCCTGGGCACTGCTGTCAGCCGAGGTGGCGGCACCTCGTCCCTTTTCTGCCCGCCCTTAAGCCGGGGAGCCGCCTTGGCAGGCACAATTGTTCAGGGCCAGAGCCCGCCCACGGTGCCCACCCGCCCTAGGATGGAGCCGCTCAGGAGCGCCGCTCCTGCTTGGCACCGCAGGGCTGGACGGATGCGGTGCCGCCTCTCCCCCGGTGAGGACCGCATGATCCTGGGGCACCCGGTGCTAAATCATTCCTAGACCACCTGATTCTGCCTCAGGCTTTTGGACGGAGCACAGCAGCTCCCTTGCTGCCATCTATTGACAATCAGCCCTCCACACAAGCTTTTCTCGCTCTCTCTCGCAACAGCGGCCAGCCCGCTGCTCCGGCCTGCAGGCGCGCTCCTCCTCCTCCTGCTCCGAGGTCTCTCTTGGTGGGCCGGGGCCGACAGCGGCCCAGCGCAGTCCCGCCTTGGTGCTCTCCTCTGCACGGCTCCCAGGCCTGAGACAAGGGCTGGGGGTTTGGCCGCGCAGCTGGCGGCGGCTCTGCCATTGTCGGGAGCACGATGCGAGGGAGCCCATTTGCTGCCATCTGTGGTCGCGGGGGTAGACTAGTTGTCCCTCTGGAGCCCGGATAGACCTGGTGTCCCTATGGCGCTGGGGTAGATCTGTTATATAGCAGGGTTTTGGGTGGACCTGTTGTCCCTCTAGATTTGGGGTAGACCTGTTGTCACTATGGATTTGGGGTAGACTTATTGTCCCCCCAGAGCTGACGTAGACCTGTTGCCCTTTTGGAGCCCAGGTAGACTTGTTGTCCCTCTAGATTTGGAGTAGACCTGTTGTCCCCCCATAGCCATGGTAGACCTGTTGTCCCCCCAGAGCTTGGGTAGACCGGTTGTCCCTCTGCATTTGGGGTAGACCTGTTATGCCACTGGTTCGGGGGGAGGTAAGGGGAGGGTCAGGACACTGCAAACCATCTCTGATCACAGCTCAGCCCTTCGTTTCTCTCTTCCTAGGCAAAAGCCATTCTTTGCCAACTCTTCACAAGCACTCTTTCCTCTCTGTGAGGACACAGCTGGCATGGAGAACATCAAGGCAGAGGGAACAATGACCAGAACCAATTCAATCTCAGTCAAGTGTCTTTTAGCCTAAAACTAGAGGGAAAGATGTGTTAAGCCTAAACCTCTTGCTCTCTTGACACTTCTCCTGAGTTCGTGGGAAGGACAACAGGTGCTAGATTCAGCTGCCCACCCAAAAATCTCTTCTGAGACCAGAGCTAAGCTGGGGTGTGCAACCATGGAGCCCCAGGAGGGCCCAGCTGTGCTGCACAGGAGAGCTACCTCAGCCATGCGTTGTTGCTGATTGCAGTTGGAGATCTTTTTCAGGTTGATGAGGCAAGTGCCTTCTCCTTGCAGGGGCTTCAGTGTCCCGTAGGAATTGTGGAGTGGAATCTTAAGGCTCATTGCAGTTTGTGCCTGTTTAGGACTTGGCTGGTTTGTGTTCATTGTTTTCTCCTGTGTGCAGATCTTCAGGGCCGTGCTGAGGATCCCCTCTGAGCAGGGACAGCACAAAGCCTTTTCCACCTGCCTCCCTCACCTGCCCATGCTCTCCCTGTTCCTCAGCACTGTCATGTTTGCTCACCTGAAGGCCCCCTCGATCTCCTCCCTGGATCTGACCCTGTCAGTTCTGCACTCAGTGGTGCCTCCAGCCCTGAACCCCCTCATCTACAGCCTGAGGAATCAGGAGCTCAAGGCTGCAGTGTGGACACTGATGACTGGATGCTTTCAGGGACATTAAACTGCTGGCCAATTTCTGCAAATCACTTGTAATAACCTTTGATACTTTTTGTTAGTTTCATTTTGGAGGTTTTTTTCCTTTGTTTTAGTTTTTTCATATTGTCCACAAAGAAAAGCCACTCCTTGTGCCATTTCTCATTTTGTTTCTCTCCACCTTCCCTGTGGCCACACACTGTGTCAGTGAGGGGCTGCACTCTTGGAGGCTTTAAATGAACTAAAGGATCTCCCAGCAAAGTTTTCACTGAAGCTCCCCCTTTTGTTGCCCTCTCTGGAGCTGCAGCAGCAATGTCTGTGTGCAGAGCTGGGGGCAGATCAGTGCTGGCCCAGCAGCTGTGCCCAGCGGCAGCAGCATCACTTGGTGTTGCCAGTGCTGCTGCTGTGGCCCTGCCCCGCTGCCCTGGTGGCCCTGGTGTTCTCGGGGCAGGGCACAGCCCTAGGGGTGGCAGTGCCGGGGCTGCAGCAGGGACAGGCCATGGGCACTGCTGGGGCAGCGCTGACGCCTCAGGTTGGGGCGTGGGGGCTCCAGGCTCCTTGCCCAGGCTCTCTCAAGAACACGCCCAGGCCAATGCTCAGCACAGAAACCCCCGTGAGAAGCCCAAGGGTGGCCGTGGGCAGGCTGGGGGCAAACAGCATGGCTGGGGCTCTGCAAGGGCCCTGGGCAGATGGGAATGTTATGTTTGCCCAATTATCCCATAAAAAAACCCAAACAATATTTAAGGTAGCAGCAATTTTAATTGAATAGTTTAGAAAATATATATAAATAGGGATAATTTGGTTCAAATAATAGCGCATAAGCAAGAGATACCGCGGGGTACAGAGTGCAGGGTTCAATGACACTTGCCACTTCACGTAGAAGCTTGCCAAGTGAAAATCACCCCTTATATGCCACGTGTCAATTCCATCTCCTCCTATTTTCGGTTCGTCACTTTTTTGTCTCCGCCTTCATTACCACCCTTATCACACATGCACCACCACTTGGTTTGGTGGTCGCACAAGTCTTTGGGGGTCGTCACTGATGAAGGCCCTGTAGTCTTCTTCCTTGTCCTTTAATTCACCTTTGGGTTACACATGCGCACCAAGACAGTACAATATAAGCCAAGACTAACGTATCACTGCATCTACATATCAAGGCAATAAATCCCTTATAATTAGCATCTTCTTGGACCCAACCAGGTTCTTTGGTCATTTTTAGCAACTGTATCTTCAGCTTCTTTCCTGTGGTCCTTGAAAACATATGCTGAGAAGGGGGGGGGGTGGGTGGAGCCCCTCCTTTCCCTCTCTTCTTTGGCATTACAACTTTTTAACATATTTTATTATTTCCAGATATTAGTTACTGTATCAATATTGATTACTGTTTCAATTTTTATCAGCACGAATCATACCTATTTACCACGGGAAGGAGCAGCAGAGCAGGTGCTGATCCATCCCCAGTGCACTGGACAGCCCAGGACAGCATCCCAGAGCATCCTGATGGAGCTGCCAACAACATCCCCCCTCTGCAGCCCTGACTTCTCCCTGCATGTCACACAGGTGCCCCATCCTTGCAGGCACAGACAAGGCAGCAGTGGCTCAGGAGCCCCTGTTTGCATTGCCCAGAGCAGGGGGAGCACCTCCATGCTGTTGGTGTGGGCACATGAACCTGGGGGAGCACAAATGCCATCAGCCCCTGGGGCCAGCAAGGGCTGGGTGACACCAGGTAAACCACTCAGCTTTGTCCTGGCCTCTGCAGTCAGCCAGAAAGTTTGTTCCCATCAGCTGGGACATTCCTGTCCCACTGCAGACACTGTTGCTCAGAGCCAGGGCTGCCTGGCAGCCAGCCCCAAACTGCCCTGAGCATTTCCTTTGTTTCACCTTTGCTTTCTTTACTCTGTATGGTACAAATTCCTTCCCATTGCCCACCCCTGTTCCCTCACCTGCAAACAGCCCATCCCTGTTTGCCCTTTCCTCTCTGGCCCCACTCCCCATTGCAGTTCCTGACTTGGCCACATGGGAACGTCCCTTGGGCAGCAGGATCATCCTACAAGTGCTGCAGGAATTGTCTGCAGGCTCCTACAGTGCCTGGTGCTGCTCCCTTGCCAGAGGCACCCCAGGCCAGGGGGGCACATCTGGGCTGCTGTGTCTGGCTCTGGGGCTCCCTGTTCTGGGCAATGAGGAGGAGCTGCAGAGGCTCTGCAGGACTGACAGGATGGGCTTTGGGGCTGGCAGGAGAAGCTGAGGGACCTGGGCTGCTGGAGCTTCTGAAGAGGAGAACCAGGGATCATCCTTCAACTGCTCCAAGGGTGCTTTCAGAGAATCACAGAATCAGCAAGGTTGGAAAAGACCTTGGAGATCATCAAGTCCAACCTGTGCCCTGACACTGCCTTGTCTCCCCTGATCCTCCTCATCTCCAGGATAAACAGCCCCAGCTCCCTCAGCCACTCCTCACAGGAATTGTGTTCCAGACCCCACCCCAGCCTTGTTGCCCTTCTCTGGACACGCTCCAGCCCCTCCATGTCCTTCCTAAATTGGGGGACCCAGAACTACAAACAGCACTCGAGGTGCTGCCCAAGCAGTGCCGAGCACAGGGGAAGAATCCCTGCCCTGCTCCTGCTGGCCACACCATTCCTGATCCATAGGGGTACCAAGGGTTGGAAGAGGGAAATGCTGGGGAGGGGGGACAAAGTGATATTGTTTGTCAGCCTTGATTTTCATATCTGTTCAGACTGAATTTGAAGGTGCTGGTGGTATCAATTAGACATTGCTGATATCAATCTATAAACAGGAAACGAAAGCAGCCAAAACAATTCTGTCTTTTTTGAGTTTTTGAGGGTTCCCAGGAGGAGGTGAGAGATGACAATCTGACTCCACGTTCTCAGAAGGCCGATATATTATATTATGTTACGTTACGTTACGTTACGTTACGTTACGTTACGTTACGTTACGTTACCTTACCTTACGTTACGTTACCTTACGTTGCGCTATACTGAAAGTATAATAAAGAATAAGAAAGGATACAGACAGAAGGCTTAACAAGAATGATAATGAAAATTTGTGAAAACTTGTGACTGACTCCTCAGAGTCCGACAGAGCTGATGGTGATTGTTCATTAACTAAAAACAATTCACAGGAAACCAATCAAATATGCACCTGTTGTTAAACAATCTCCAGACCACATTCCAAAGCAGCAAACACAGGAGAAGCAATCAGATAATTATGTGTTTTCATTCTTTTCTGATGCTTCTCAGCTTCCCAAGGGAAGAAATCCTGACAAAGGGATTTTTCAGAAAATATGACAGTGGAATGTCTGCATTGTTTTCAAAATAGTATATTCACTTTGAATACATTTCTGAAATATTCCTAATTAACAACAGAAGAATTGAAAATTTAAGATATTTCCAGGGCGTTTTGACAAATGCTTATGAGCCTTTTTTAGTGAATTCCTGAACTGTAGAGCTCAAGAAAGAAGAGGCCTCTGGAGTAATAAAATTCATCAGCAACATCCAAGAGGCTGACGATCCATCCCCATGACAGCAGCAATGAACAGAAATGGGCACAGCTTTGTGGCTGCCCCAGCTTTGGCATGGGCCCTGGGCCTGGAGCAGGAGCAGCTCTTGAGGGCCCCAAGGCCGGGGCTCTTGTGCTGCTCTGGGCAGATGGGATGGCAGCAGGGGCTGCAGCTGCAGGTGCTGACCTCTCAGCACCTCAGCCCGAGGGGAGCAGGGCAGCCAGGGACCCTCCTTTGGCCTTGGCCAAGCATCTTCCCCCATGGTGGGGCTGAGTCCTGTGGCAGCTGCAGCTGCTGCTGTGCCCTTGCCAGGGGCTGAGGCCATGGGGCACTCCCCAGAGCAGCCGGGCCTGAGCAGAGCTGTGGGGCCAGAGCCGGCTGGGCTGGGCTGGTGAGAGGCCCTTGGTGCTGCCCAGAGCTCAGGGCAGCTGGCAGAGCTTGCAGGGAGCTGGGCTGGGCTCCGAGAGCCTGGCCCAGAAACCATCAGTGTCCATCTCAGCCTGGCTGAGCGTGCAGGGGCCAAGAAGAGCAGCCAGGGTCTGCACATTCTCTGTGTGGGAGCTGAGCTTGTGAGCCCTTGAGCCTTCCCAAGTGCTGGGGCTGCACCTCCAGCTTGAGAGGAGATGGGACAGATGGGAGCAGGCACAAATAATTCCTGCTGGATTTTTTATTGTGTTTGCTTATACAGGTGACCTGGATCCATTAACAGAGGAGGAGTTTTGTGCCAGATAACACTGGTAGAGTGGTAAGAATAATATTTTTTTAGCTGAAAATAATATTTCATGTATAATACACAATGAGAAAAAAAACCCACATATGATTAGAAGAGCATCTGAGTTTTTCAGAGGATCAGAGACTCATTGATGTTCCAACAGTCAAATCTGTTCAAATACTTTCCTCAGGGCTTCCATGAGATGAGAGGTGACCACCAGGGAGTATCAATTTTAGCTGTGGGCATCTGGAATGACGGAAGATTCTTTTTCATAGGAAGGAAAGCATGGAGCCCCAGTTCTCCAGGGGCTGATAAGAGGCAGCCCTCAACATTCCAAGATCAGCTGGACCTGTCAGGTGGCCCCTGGCTGGCCAAGCCAGCAAGATCTGTTCCATGTTCTCTTGGTTTCACAGTGATCTGCGTTGTCCCAATGTTCTCCTTGCTTCTGAAGTGTCACAATGGCCCCGTGCTTCCATGGGGCCTTGCAATGCCACAATGATCTCCATGGATCCACAGTGCCTCTCAGGATCACAGCAGCCCTTTGGTTCCATGAGGCCCTGAAATGCAGCAATGGCCTCTTGGTTCCACAAAGCCCTGCTGCTTCACACTGGCCCCATGGGACCATACAGCCCAACAGAGCCACAAAGATGTTGTTGGTTCCATGAGGCCCCACGGTGTCACCAATGTCTCCACAGAAAGGAAAGCACAGAGCCCCTGTGTTTGAGGAGCTGATGAACTGCAGTCACCAGAGGCCAAGGCCAGGCTTGTCTGTCTGTCCTGGCAAGTTTTTCCTGGAGCAATCCTTGGATATTTGAAGTTTTGAATGTTGAATCCCAATTTCAGCCCTTTTTGCCTGGAGGAGAAGGCCAGTTCTTTTCCATAGGAAGGAAAGCATGGAGCCCCTGTGTTTGGAAGGCAGATGAGAGCTGGCCCTAAGGAGGCCAAGGCCAGACAGACCGGTCTGTAATGGCAGCTTTTGTGTAGGAGCAATCTTTGGATATAGGACTTTTGGAGGTGGAATCCCAATTTTGGCCATGGGCACCTGGAGAAGAAGGATGGTTCTTTTCCATGGGAAGGAAAGGACCACAGTGTTTCAGGGCAGAACAGAGGTGACCACCAGAGGCCAAGGCCAGCTAGAGCAGTCTGTCCTGGCAGCTTTTGTCTGAGTGAAACCCTTGCATATAGGGAATTTTGGAGGAAAAGTACCCATTTTGCCCAGGGGTGCCTGTGCAGGAGGGAGGGCTCTTTTCCATAGGAAGGAAAGCACTGAGCCTTACAGTGTTTGAAGGCAGGTGAGAGACAGCTCTCAGGAAGTAAAGATCAGACAGACTTTTTGGTAATGGCAGCTTTATCTGGGAGCAATCCCTGGATATTGAGAATTTTGAAGGGGAAATCCCATTTGGCCATGGATGTTTGAATGAGATGGATAGTTCTTTTCTATCTGAAGGAAAGTCCAGAGCCCCAGTGTCTCAGGGGTACAGGAGAAGAGACCCTCAACATACCAAGGGCAGTTGAACCACTCAGGCCAAGCCAACCAGAGCTGTTACCCATTCCCTTGGATCCATGGGGCCCTGCAGTGTCAGACTGGTCCCTTGTTTCCATGGGGCCCTGCAGTGTAACAATGGTCTCTTGCTTCCATGAGGCCTTGCAGTGTCACCGGGGTCTCCTTGGTTCCATGGTGTCACAATGGACCCTTGGTTCCATGCGGACTCACAGTGTCAGAAGGGTGTCCTTGGTTCCATGAGGCCCTGCAGAGCCCCTTGATTCAGCGAGGCCTCCAAGTGTCATCATGGCCTCCAGGATTCCATGAGGCCCCACAATGTCACAATGGACCTTTGGTCCCATGGGGTCCCACACTGTTCCATGAATCCTTAGTTCCATGGGGCCCAGTAGTGTCACAATGGACTCCTTGGTTCCATGATGCCACACAGTGTGACAACTGCCCCTTGGCCTGCCAACACTCCATAGTGTCACAATGGTTCCTTGCTTCCATGAGGTCTTGTAGCTTCACAATGGCCCCTTGGTTCAGTGATGCCTTCGGTGTCACAATGGTCTCCATAATTCCCTAAGGCCTTGCAGTGTCCCAACAGGCCATTGTTTTCACTGAGCCCCACAGTGTCACTGTGGTCCCCTTGACTCCACAAGGCTCTAGAGTGTCACAATGGCCCTTTGGTTTCACAAGACCTCTGAGTGCAAAAATGGCCTCCATGATTTCATGAGGCCTTGCTGTGTCACAATGGACCTTTGGTTCCATGATGCCCCGGTGTGTCACAACGGCCTCCTTGGTTCTGTTGGACCCTTCAACCCATGGAGATCCATGGTGTTCACTGGAGTCCCCTTGATTCCATGAGACCCTGCCATGCTATAATGGCCCCTTGGTTCCAGTGGGTCCCAAAGTGTCAGCACAGTCTCCATTGTTCCATGAGGCCCCCACAATGTCACTGTCATCCCCTTGATTCCACAGGGCCCCACAGTGGAACAATGGACTCTTGGTTCCATGAGGCTCCTGAGTCATAATGGTCTCCTTGGATCCGCAGTGTCACAGTGGCCCCTTGGCTCCGTGTGGCCACGCTGTGTCACAATGGCTCATGGTTCCATGAGGCCACACAGTTTAACAACGGACCCTTAGTTCCACGAGGCCTTGCTGTGTCACAATGGACCTCTGGTTCCATGAGCTCTCACACTGCCAGCAGCACGCTCCTTGGTTCTGCAGTGTCACCATGGCCCCTTTGTTCCAAGAGGTTCCATAGTAGAACACGGTCACCTTGGTTCTGTGAGGTTCCACAGTGTCACAATGGACGCATGGTTCCACCAGGCCTTGCTGTGTCAGAATGGACCCTTTTTCCCAAGAGGTTTCTCAGAGTCACAATGGTCTCCTTGGAGCCGCAGTATCCCAATGGGCCATTGGTTCAATGTGGCCCCAATGTGCCAGAATGGATTTTGGTTCCATGGAGTTCTGCTGTGTCACCATGGACCCTTTGTTCCATGAGTTTGCACCATGTCACAGCTGAGTCCTTGGTTCTGTGAGGCCTCGCCAACACCAAATCTCAAAAATATCAGAATAAAACTCATTAACACTAATTTGCATGCTGCCTCCACTTGAGGCGTGACAACCTGATTCGGGAACGGCACGGTGACAATCCCCCTGCCGCTCAGGCCACGCAGACACCAATGTGGCTGTCCAGGTTTAGAGCAACTTTGGGGAAGAATTCCCCAAAGGAGCTCCAGTGGGAAAAATGCAGATCCAATTGGCCCCTTCCCCCAACTGGTCCGGGAGGGAAAAAAATACGAGATGATTGGGGGTAAAAGAATCATATAGTCAACCCAGGACATTCCACCCCTTATCCCCATATCGTCTGCTTATTGCTAACACTAATATAAATTCTAACTCTACAAGTACAAACATGATACATCCATTATACAACTATACACAGACAATGGTAATAACATTCAGCAAACAGTGATATTTATACAGTTTTTATCCAACAATCAGATCTCCCTGAGGTACACATTGTGTTCTTTCATCTTTTTGCATTATCCACCATGTGCAACCTGGTCCCTGAGCAAAAACAATCCCATGAATGGGTTTGTCTGTATTCGAGGCAGGATTGATCCAAACTGTCTTCCCTAATAAACCTCTGACATGTAGCACTGGGACTTTGTCTCCATCTACTCTCTGCAAAGGCTCAGATTGGGCAGGGCGCACTCGATTAGTAGAGCCTCGGGTGTTAACTAACCAGGTGGCTTTTGCCAGATGCTGCTCCCAGTTCTTGAAAGATCCCCCACCTAATGCTTTCAATGTGGTTTTTAACAGTCCATTGTACCTCTCCACTTTGCCTGCAGCTGGTGCATGGTAGGGGATATGGTACACCCACTCAATGCCATGTTCCCTAGCCCAGGTGTTGATAAGGTTGCTCTTGAAATGAGTCCCATTGTCTGACTCAATCCTCTCAGGGGTACCATGTCTCCACAAAACTTGCTTTTCAAGGCCCAGGATGGTGTTCCGGGCTGTAGCATGAGACACAGGGTAGGTTTCCAACCATCCAGTGGTGGCCTCCACCATGGTCAGCATGTAGTGCTTGCCCTGGTGTGTCTGGGGCAGTGTGATGTAGTCAATCTGCCAGGCCTCTCCGTACTTGTACTTGGACCACCGCCCACCGTACCAGAGGGGCTTCACTCGCTTGGCCTGCTTGATGGCAGCACACATCTCGCATATCCCAGTCATGGATAACCTGAGAAATACTGTCCATGGTTAGATCCACCTCTCGGTCTTGTGCCCACTTATAGGTGGCATCTCTGCCCTGATGACCTGAGGCATCATGGACCCATCGAGCTAGGAATAACTGTCCCTTATGTTCCCAATCTAGGTCTATTTTGGTCACCTCTATCTTTTCAGCCTGGTCTACTTGCTCATTGATTTAGTGCTCCTCATTAGCTCTGCTCTTGGGTACATGGGCATCTACATGGCAGACCTTCACAGGCAGTTTCCCTACCCTGATAGCAATGTCTTTCCACTCATCAGCAGCGCAGATCGGTTTTCCCCTACGCTGCCAGTTGGCCTCTTTCCACCTCTCCAGCCATCCCCACAGAGCATTGGCTACCATCCATGAATCAGTATAAAGGTAGAGCTTTGGCCACTTCTCTCTCTCAGCAATGTCCAGGGCCAGTTGAACAGCTTTGAGTTCCGCAAGTTGGCTTGACCCACCTTCTCCTTCAGTGGCCTCTGCCACCTGTCATGTTGGGCTCCATACGGCTGCTTTCCACTTCCGATTCATTCCCACAATGCGGCACGAACCATCAGTAAAAAGAGCGTATCTGTATCTTCTGCTGGCAGTTGGTTGTATGGTGGAGCTTCTTCAGCCCGTGTCACTTCTTGTTCCCCTTCATCAGAGAGACCAAAGTTTTCACCTTCCGGCCAGTTTGTAATTATTTCCAGAATCCCAGGGTGATTCAGTTTTTTCCGTGCATTTCCCACTTCTAGTACTGGTAGCAACAGCCATGGGTTTAGATGCTGGCTTAGGCTCACTGTCTGGTCTGGCTGCTGGCTTTGAGCCTGGGCTGTTGGCTACAGCTTGAGTGACTGGGATAGCTGATTTATCTCCCTGCCCCCCTGCCTCTGTCTGCTGCCCTACACTATCTAACAAAGTGTGATAAGCATAGGCCAGGGCCCAGCTTATTGCAATTAGCTTTTTCTCCTTAGAATCGTCATGGCACTTCTCTTTTAGGTATTTCCCCACTTCTGCTGAGTTCTGAATTTGTTCCCGTGGAAAATCCCAGTCTACAGGATCAGAAAATTCCTTCAGGGTTTGGCCTATATTTTCCCATTCTCCACACCACTCAGGATTTTTCACGCCTGCATCTGCTTCTGGGTCAGGGGTCTCACCAGCTCCTCTGGATATCTCAGCCCTCATTCTAGAGAAGCTGCAGACCATATAGAGGAAGTTTACCAGCTTAAATACCAGAAAGATGGTCTCTTTAGCATTCAGCGGAAACTGAACATTCTCAAAAAGTGACATAACTGATCCAAAGGAGAAGAGGGAAAGGGAAGGCTGGAAAGTCTCATTCTTGGCTGCTCCTCTAGCAGACTGCGTGTAATTACTAATAAATTCCCAAAACGTACTACTGGAATTGGGATGCAGGGTAGGATGAAGAAACCATAAACCATACATATCGTAAACAGAGGCCAGTATCTTTGTGAACGCTTTATAAATCATTGTCACCAAGGCCAGCATAACAGCTATTCCAATCCGTACGCCTCTACCGTAAAAATTACTTGTTAAGGACAATAATCCTAATGACCAGAAAGGTATTGAAACCTCAAAAAGGTCTAGAGCCCAGAGTTACAGGGAGGCTTTCACGACCAGAGACATCAGGGGTCCAAGCATCATAGCTACTAACTGCTTTAACAACAACAAACACACAATTAATAGGGCTTTTTTCCACCTTTTCCAGCCCCGCATTGGGCGCCAATTCATGTATTTGTCCAGGTTTAGAGCAGCTTTGGGGAAGAATTCCCCAAAGGAGCTCCAGTGGGAAAAAAGCAGATCCAATCAGCCCCTCCCCCCAACTGGTCCGGGAGGGAAAAAAATACCTCCTCGAAGAAAGGTGGAAAAAACGTGTTTATTAAAAAATAAAACCAAAACAGTCCAGGGAACTTCTTTGCCTCAGCTAGCTAAAAACTAACTAAAAATCAAAAGACGAGCTCTCTGCCCTGCTGTCTGTCCGCAGACAACACAGTCAGGGGAAGGAATGTGGAGGAGTGAATGCAGTGTCTGAAAACAAACTGTGCGCTTCTTCTCTCCCCGCCTTCACTCTCTGGAACACTCTTAAAGGTACAAAACTTATTATTATTCAACATAAAAAGAATGAGACGACTGGGGATAAAAGCATCATATAGTCAACCCAGGACAGTGGTAGATGGCAAATGGCGTTCATTAACGGTTACACGGGGTTATATAACGGCAGTTAATGGTCAACAAAACGGGGGGATAAGTAACTTTAATGGTAAAGGGGAGGGATTCTGTCCACCTATAACATCGCGAGATCTTCGATCAGTCCCTAATCTCCCAGTTTCCCCCCCCTTTATGATTAATTAAAACCACAGAAAGTGTAAAGGTTATAAAAATACAAAGACTATCAAACTGATACATGGCAAAACTGACAACTGGTAAAAAACAATACAACATGTCTGCAACTAACGCGGTTCAAAGCAACTGTTGGTGGTCAACAAATAAAACATTAACTTTTTCTAACTGTTTTTTAACAAACAATACTAACTTGTTTAAAATGCAAGGTCTAAAAATCAATGTGAGGAGTATCATAGCAACTGGGCCTAATAAGGAGGAAACAAGGGTGGTCAGCTATGGGGACTAGTCAAACTATGACTCAAACTATCTTTGCTGGGCTTTTCTCTCAGTCTTTCTCTGTGCTAGCCTTTCTTTCAGTTTGCCTATGGAGTGTCTTACGACTTCGGTATGGTCTGCGTAAAAACAACATTGTTCTTTCAAGGCAGCACACAGGCTTCTCCGTTGCATGAACAGGAGGTTCAATTCTTGTCTGTTCTGCAGCACGGTCACAAGCTTTTTGCAGCTCTTGTTGTGTTGGTACTTTTGTAGAGGCTTTTCTTTGTTGATGTTTGGGATGTAGAATGCAACTGGAGGAGCATCATCTGGATGGAGGAGGAAGCTGAAGAAACAGTTTTTGAGATCAATGATCCCAAGTGGCTCATAATTGAGAGCAAAAAAAGTCTTTGCTGAAGCAGTTCTATGTCCTCAATGACTTCATTGATCTTCTTGAGGTTGTGCAGCAGTCTCTATGAGCCTGAAGTTTTCTTCTGAATGATGAACACTGGAGAATTCTATGGACGTGGTCTCTAGAGGGAAAGTCTTGCTGATCAAACACTAGCATGACTTGTTCTGCTGCATGTGGTGGCAAAGCGATAGCTTTGGCTACTGGGGTGTTCTATGGAACAGTCAGTAGTGGTTGAAGAGCTTTGGCTAAGTCTGTCAGCTCTTCATTCTGATTTGCTGAAACAATCGAAGGATAAATGACAAGTCTAAGGATGCTGCTTCTGTCTTTACTAATTATTAAAAAGTCTTGTCTTTTGGGCAAAGTTCTAGTGACACTAGTAGGTATCACTGTGTGGCTCTCATCTATGAAGCAACTTAAAGTCTACAATCTTCTGTGGGTGAAGCACAAGGGTTGGAATCTCTGAGCAGTCCACATCTGTGCTGCTTTTTTTTTTTTTTTCTGCTTGTGGAATGGTCAGCATTTTCTTGCCCATGCTTCTTGTCAGCATTCTCATGCACTTGATCTAGTTTCACATTATTTACTGAGGTCTACCTGGACTTTTGTACCTTCTAAAAAACAAACAAATCCACGTTCCTGCAGGGACTGGAGGATTATCTCAAAATCTTGGAGGTGAAGAATGGGTCCTGATGTGAAAACAAAACATTGGTCTGTTCTGTTTCAGTCTCTATGCAATATTGCATAAAGAAATGTAAGATAACAACAATTAGAAATCAATCAGATAATACACATAACCAATAACACATCTGAAATCATACAATTATCAGTCACTACAACACTGAACTGTCATCCCAGAGTCTGCAACAGCTGATGAACCTTAAAACAAAAGAGAACTGGAGAACTCATGTCTGGATTCATGTTTCTCCAAACTCCCTTTGAAATCAGGCTCAGCTATCATATATGGTCAAATTGCCAAGCCAAAAGGACTTGAATACTTTCTGATGCAGAAAACATCTGGGCTGATTGTCAATCATTCCATTCAAGTAGAGCTAGAACTTGGCCAGAGTTCAAACTCTAATTGATGGGCATTACTTAATATATTTTAAAACAAGACTCCTAAAAACAGCAGTTATGAATAGGAAACCTAACAATTAAAGATCAATCAAACTATTAAAGAATTGAATCTCTCCGAAACTTCTGTCAGGAGAGAAATTCTTCAAACACAGCAAACCTCTTGAATTCTCGGCTGAGGTACTATATAATAACTGAAGAAATAATAACTGAAGAAAACCACGAAACTGGCAATCTGGATTTAAAAGAAACCTTAAAAAAATGAGTAGTTAAGAAACAAAAAAACAAGATTCTGAGGAGACACGTGTCTTCTAGATGATTGTGGGAACTCAGCACATTCCTGATGTGCAGAGTGACCGAGACAACCCTTGGGGGCTCAGAAGTCCTGGAACGTTGCCAGAAGTGTTTGGTGGTTAGACTTTGATCCTGCACAGGAAACAACACCTGTATGAGGATGGGAGGATCACACAGGGATAAATGGTGAAGGGATAGATTAATTATCATGTTAAAACACAGGTTTTAGAATCTCGGTACAGGGGGGTTCTAGGGGAAAAAATGGAGGAATTAGGGTGTGTCCTGTCCTTCTTCTTCTTCTTCTTGTCATCCATCTTCGATGGTGATAGTGGCACTTTGAGATTGGTTCTTTCTGAATGTGCACTTGTCAATAAGGGTGAAAGGTATTGGGGAGAAAAGGTAAATATCTGACACATAGTTTTTAGTATAAAATTAAGCGACCGCCCCAAGGGCAGTCAGTGTGCTCATGGCTGGCTTGCTGTGCGGACCTCTGTCGGGCCGGAAGAAAATATTGTAGATAAGAATTAATAAACAACACTGAAGAACTGAAAATTCTGAAGACTCCTTTCGTCCTTTGAAACGCGGGCTGCCCCAAGGCCATTCAGAGCCTTACCAGGCCATTAAAACAGCCCAGAAACGGGACAGATTATCACACAAAGAGATAGTGAAACACATGAAAGCTGGCTGTTGGGGTTGGCTGCGTGCCCACTGCCGCGGGACCGGAGCAGGGCCGGTACCTCAGGCACCCTCTGCACCTCGACTGTGCCCCGTCTCTGCCTGTGCCGCCACGGGAGTGCAGGCGCTTCTGCCCAGACCGCGCCTCCCCTGCGCCCGTGTCGGCGCAGGCATGGTCTCAGGAATGTCCTCTCTGCCTGTGACCGACACTGGCGCTGTCCCAGTCCTGATCTGGCTCCGTCCCCACTTGGCGGTGTCTGTGCCGTGTCTGAGAACTGGGGAAAAACCCTCCCCTCTTTCCTGCCCGTGTGTGTCTGCGGTGTCCTGCAAACCTTCTCTGTTCCCGCTGACCACATCCGCATCCCTCCACTCCGGGGTTCACCACCCTGCGGTGTGGAAGGCGGAGGCTCTGCCCAGGCTCCCTCAGGCTCCGAGTTAATGGCGGCACCTCGCAGCTCCGAGTTAACGGTGGCGCCTTGCGCTTCCTCTAATTGCCCATCCCAAAATGACTGCGCCTGCTCTTTTCCGTCAGCTGGTGCGCCTGGGCTTGGGAGCCGCGAAGAGCGTCCCCACGGCTGTGAATCCCTGCACTCAGCAAAATCGCAATCACCCACAGTCTGCGTAGCCGCCCCAAAACCCAGCCAGGGCACCACCAGCAAACAGTCCTGCGTGGCTTTCCACGTTTCTTGCTCCTCCCGTGTTTTCCGTAGAGCCCACATGACTCTCCCCCATAATTTGAGATTCCACCCCGAGCCTGAGGCTAGGGCCTTGGTACACCTATACCACATTTCTGTGTGGAAAATATCCACTGGCTGCCCAATAACCTCAATCTGCAGCAGCCTCAGTACTATGAGGGAAAAATCCCCTGGCTTGCAGTCAATACCCCACTGCCTGCGAACCTGAAAAATGACCTTTGCGAGGGCCTCCATTCCTCTCGCAGGTCCGGGAGTATCCTCCCCGCCGAGCCGGGCCAGCCGCTGCGGCCGCCGTTCACCCGACCAGGTGATCCTCGTCCCCCGGGCAATGTCCCAGGTTTTGGCACCACTTTGTTGCCTCCGCTTGAGGTGTGACGACCTGATTCAGGAATGGCACAGTGACAATCCCCCTGCCGCTCGGGCCACGTACTCGCAGACACCAATGTGGTGGATGGCAAATGGCATTTATTAACGGTTACACGGGGTTATATATAATGGGGGTTAACGGCCAACAAAACGGGGGGCTAAGTAACTTTAACAGTAAAGGGGAGGGGTTCTGTCTACCCGTAACATTGAGAGATCTTCCGATCGGTCCCTAATCTCCCACATTTGCAGTTTAAGAGGGCATCATTTATTCAGGCCTGAGGTCTAGCAAGGGATAACTCCTAACATTATGTGAACATGTAATTCTACCAATGTCACTAAATGTGTATTAGAATTTATCCATTACCGTAAAACCCACCCCAAGTTCCCAGATTTAGTCCTTTTTTCTATCACTGCATTCTTGAGCCAGATGTCTTCTTGTCTTCCAACCATTCCTGCTGGGAAGGCAGCCCCTGCATGCCTTGTTCCTGTGCTAAAAGCTCACAGGCACAGTAAAAATTAATTAACCCTTTTGATAATGAGCCAAAGGCTTTGTGTGGGCAGGCAGAGGGAGGCAGGAGGCAGAGCTGTCAGCAAAGGAAGGGCCCAGCCAGGTGGGGCAGCCGGGGATGCCGACAGCCTGCAGGGACAGAGGCGTGGGGCAGGGACACCGTGGGACAGCCCCACGGTGCTGCACAGGGCACAGGGATGGGCAGCAGCTGCAAGACAGCCCTGCCAGAGCCAACTTGGGCAGCACTTTGGCCATGGCTGCTGGCCCTGGGGCCAGGAGGGGACAAGTGACCCTTGCAGGCCTGGGGCCTCATTGTCTCCTTGTCCCTGCTCAGCAGCCTGGCAGGGGCCACCCCATGCTCCTGCCCCTGGCATTGCACATCCCCACATGCCAGTGCCCATCCTGGGATGAGCCCTGAGCAAGGAGGGAGGGACAGGATCTGCCTGGCCAGGGGCTGGGGCTCAGGCCTTGGCCCTTTGCATTCCTCAAACACATCCAGGTTTGCTCAGCACCAGAGACACCTTTGCCTTGCTTGTCCCCACGTGTCATCACTGCCTCCAATGTTCTGCTCTGCCTGGAGAACTTCCTCAGTTGTGTCCCTCAGTGGGACCCATTAAAACTTGTAGAAACTTTGGAGTTTAAATTTAATTTTTAGTTCCTGAGAAGTTCTTTGAACACTCTCTGGGACTGAGTCTTATGTAAACAGCAGCAAAGCCCTGAGAGGCTCATTAAAGTCCTTGTTCTGTGTCTGTGCTGCTGAGCTGGGCTGGGCTTCTGCCACAGGAGCTCTTGGAAACCAAGAAGAACACAAAAAGTCATTTCTCCTGATGAGCAGCTTTTCTCTCAGTCCAGCAGGGCTGAGGGCACTGATTGCAGGTACCTGAGAGCAGTGAAGCAGAGAGAGACTTAAAGGAACTGGAAGGACAATTTTGAGCTCATTCATGGAGAAATCTTCCCAGTTTTTGACACAGTCAGTTTCTGGCTGCAGGGATCTCCTAAAGCTGGAGATGGCAGGACTGATGTGACTGTAAGGATGGCTCTGCTGCCCTTTGTGCTTTGGGGGAGGATGTGCTGCAGAGCGGGGTTGCCCTGGGCACCGTCAGAGGGACAGGGCAGGACGGCTCCTGCTGCCAGGGATGGCTGCAGGGGGTGAAGCTGGGGCTACAGTCAGGGCTGCCCAGGGCTGTCCTGCAGAGCAGCTCCTGCAGCCCTCAGGGCTCTTGGCCAGCCCAGGGCATGTGCCACCTGCCAGGGGCAGCTCTCAGCCTGCCTGGCAGCTCCCCATGGACGCTGCAGGTGAGCTGTGGGTGCACGGAGTGACTCCTGCCAGGGCAGGTCCTGCTGCTGTGAAGAGGGTGCTGTGTGGGCCAGGACTGCTCAGAGCTCCAGCTCATGCCCAGCTCATTCCTGAGGGGACTTTTCATGGGGTCATTCAGGGCAGGGGTTTCCTGCTTGGGTCTCTGCTTTCCTGAATCTGTGCTCCCACTTTTCCCTGCTCAGCTTGGTGGCAATGGAAACTCAGCTGTGCAGGGCAGAGCAGGGGCTGAGGCTCTTCAGCCATCACACTGAGTTTTCCTGGGAACCTCAGCAAGAGCCTACACCTGCCCAGCCTCCAGATCCATGCAGCATCACCTTTCCCTGGTGCCCAGGCCTGGGAAGCTGTTCTTTAATCCCTGCAGGGCCAGGCAGCTGCAGGGCAGGGCTGGCCCAGGGGCTGGGCTGGGCTGGGCTTTGGCAGCTCTGGCAGGGAAGGAGCCCGGGGCCACAGGAGCAGCTGGGGCTGGGACAGCTCCAGCAGCAGAGCCGTGGGCAGGGAGGGAGGGAGGCAGTGCTGAGGGCAGCCCTGCTGCAGGGCAGATGTGGCACCTGCTGGGCCTGCCCTGCAGGGCAGACACTACCCTGAGCAGCACAGCTCTTGTGTCCCTTCGCAGCCAGCACAGCCCTCAGCCCGGGGGCTCAGGGCCCTCAGTCCCTCCTGGGCCAGCGGAGCAGCCTCAGAGATGAAGGGCATCTCTGCGGCTATGTGCCCATTCCCTGCTGACCAGGGCCTGAGGGCCACTGTCCTGCCCTGCTGCTGCCTGCCAGGGGCTGGGCAGGGCTGGCCAGGGAAAGGCTTTTCCTCAGGCCCAGCTCTCTCTCTCTCCTTGCCTTGCCCAGGTGCTGCTGGCATTGCTGAGGGGCTCTCTGCAATGGCAGTTCCAGCTGCAGGGCCAGGCCCAGCCCTTGGGCTCATCCTGTGCAGGCTGAGCACAGCAATGGGGTGTCCCAGCTCCCTGTGCCCGGGGAGCTCTGGGCAGGGCAGCCTGGGACCCTGGCAATGAGCCTACTCTCCTCAAGCACTGCGATGGACAGGACCCTTGATGTGTCCTCAGGATGCCATCCAAGCTGTCAGCTGCCTCCAGGGGACACTGGGGGACAGGAGTGTCATTGGCCAGAGTGGGGTTGGGACTCTGAGAAAGGCTAAACCAGTTTGCTTTGCTGTGGGTCCTTCTGCTCTCAGTTGTGTCAGGCTGATTTCCAGGGGAACACAGGGACTGCCCTGGATCACAGAAAAGGGCAGCTGGGGACAGACGGAGTGACAGAGCAGCTCCCCTAGCCCTTCACTGAGTTTCAGCCACTGCTCTTGCCTTGCACAGCTTTCTCTGCTTTCGCTGGGCACAGCAGGAAACCCTCTCAAACTGCCTTTGGCCATCATCCTCCCTTAGTCCTGGGACAGGAGACACTGCTGAGCTCCTCAGCCTCAGGAGCTGTTTGGGTTGATGGAATCCAACCCCAGGACTTGCCCCTGTCCCCATTCCATGACCCCACTGCTGCAGAGCAGAGCTGACCCCTTGGTGTCCATGGGCAGAGCCCCTGCTCATCACAGCAATGGGGCCAGATCCCAGCAAAATTCCAGGCACGGGGCTGAAGGAAGAGCTCTGAGAAAAGGAAAACTGGGGAGAACACAGCAACAGGGGCAGGGCTGGGAGAAAGGGCTTGGACAGAGCTCAGCAAAGTCTGCCCTGACTTGTCACTGTCTCCCCTTTAAACATCTCCCCATGACCCACTGTCTCTCAGCCGGTATCGGCATTAATTGTGGCAGTAAAGGTGGTGTATTGAGATGGCCCCAGATTTGCCAGGCTCTACATTTGCCCTGTGCACCCGACCTTGTTGGGGTCATTATCATGCTGTCCATCCCTCCCAAAGAGTACCTCCAATACTGTCACTTCTCTCAGCTGTTGGATCCCATCCTCAAGAGTCTTCCAGCACATTCTATGGTGCTGCTCCTGCATTCTCTCCCTGTGAACAAACCTCTCTCTGACACTTATTAAAAGCCCTGGCTCCCTTACAAAAATCTGATTGATACCTGAGTCCTGGGTCAAGCGTCCCAAATTCCTTGCCTCACCACCATCCAGCTGGACACCTGTACCCATAAGATCCCAGACCCAGAGTAACCAGGTTGTATAAGCCTCACGTCCCTGTCCGTACAATGTCTGTGTGCAGATTACAGAGACTTTTGTACATCAGGGACTCAGTGATGATCTCAACCATTGGCTCCCCTGTGAGTTGTGAGGGCCCTCCATTCTTATCCTTGTCTGGGTGCTCTGATTTCATCTTAGACCTCCTCGTTTCCACAGCGCAACTGCTGCTGGCTGTGACTGCCTCTGCAGTTCAGCTGGAAACCTGGACAGTTGTAACATCTGTGGGTTCCGCTGCTGCACCATCAGACTCTCCCTCTTTGAGGCAGGGGGAGGTTTCCTCACCAGCTGGGGAAGTGTATTCCTTCAGCATCTGGCTCACCTCACACATCTCCTTCATCAGACCCCCCACCCAATCTGGGTGGTTAATTTCTGAGGTGGGCTATGGGGGAGGGGCAGGCTCTGGGGTGTTGAGGATTTTTTGTAGGTTGAGGAGTTCTTGCTAGACAATGGCCATATTCAGCCGATGCACAATCCAGCCTGCTTGTACTAGTGGACAATGAACACATTCACAAACAATGGATAATGGACATATTCAGAAATGGGGTAAGTATATCATTGAGAAAGATACAAGAAGAAGAGTCATCAGGAATCAGCAAGTTTGTCAGCAAGCTTGGGAAAGTGAGAAAAAAGAGAAAGCAATGGGTGGGCCAGACAACCACAGCAAGATGCACAAAAAATTAGATGATCTAATCAGCATTTTAATTTAGATGTGTAAACAGCTAGGAGTAACCAATCATGTATTAGCTAGAGACGTGTGGGCAGTGTAAACTTATTATAAATCTAGTCTTTTTAGGGATAATAAATTTGGCTTCACTTGATCATATTGGTCATGGTGTGATGTCCCTGAACATCCGCACCTCGCAACTGGGCTCCTGGAAGTCTTCATCTACGTCACATTCCATGGGATTTTATTTACTCCTTATTTGTCCATCCTGTAGAAAAGGATTGGTGTCAGTGGGAAACTGACATTGCTTGTTTGAAGGGGAGCCCGCCCATCCTGCCTGAGGATTATGAACTCCTCTGTTTTAAAGTCTCTTTTTGAGGGTCTCTTCTTGGGTCTTCTACAGGTTGTTTTTTGTTTCCTCTCCTCCAGGCTGTCCTGGCCTGTGCTGGGAAAAGCCCACTGCAGGGACATCTGTGCACCCTGGGATCCCAGGGTCCTGGGCATCTGCATGGGGATGGGCAACATAACAAAGGACTGTCTGGAGGCCTTTGGAAATGGGAATTTATGGACAGGTGGGACTGCTCAATTTGACTGCACCAGGCCCTCATCTCTGGATCTCCTTCCTGCTTGGCAGAGTTCCGTTTCCAGGGAGTGTGGGCAAGGACTGGCACTCATCTGCATGGAAAGGCTTCTGCCTTTTGTCCCTGTAGCTAAACCCAGGGTGAGATTCCTCCTTTCGTGCTCAAAGAAAGGAAAGGAAATCCCAGAAGGGATGTGCTGTGTCTTTGAAATCATTACCAATTGTGAGGAAGACCCCTGCTAAAGTAGGATGTGTCCCTGATCAAAGAAGGTCACCCTTCTGACCAAACTGATCCCAGCCCAAAGGCCAGGCCTTCTGCTGGGCTCCAGAAGGGGTGCTGCAGGCAATGTGCTCAGGGGAGAGACCTCCACTGCCCTCACTTCTCTCAGGGATAACACATTCCATCCCATCCCAAGGGTTCCCAAGGATGGCCACAGACAAGAGGAATGGGATCCAGCACACTTAACGATTGCGTTGAATACCAGGTTTAGGACTTTCCCAACCAGACAGTCATGAACCACGTATCCTGAACTTGAAGTACATTTGAAAATAAAATAAAAAAGAAAACCAGGACATTTAACAAGGACCTTTCCCCAAGGACCTCCAGGACTGCACTGAGCAGGTTCTGGGGCAGAACACATCCCACAGCTGGCCCAGGAGCCCCATGCAGTGCTGGGGGGATCCTGACCCTCGGGCCCACTGAGGCTCTCCTGGGCCAGGGAGCTGCCTCAGCTGCCACAGCACTCAGGCACCACACAGGTGCCTCAGTCCCACCAGAGCACATGCACCCACAAGAGGGTGAGATTCTTCTGCCACACACCAGGAGTGGAGAGGAACCTCCCAGGCCCCTTCACTATCCTTTGGCACATTCATTTCAGCCTGACCCTCAAAGCCCTGCTCAGCAACACCCCTCCTAGAGTAGGATGTGTCTCTGGTCAAAGGAGGTCACCCCTCTGACCAAACTGATCTCAGCCCAAAGGCCAGGCCTTCTGCTGTGCTCTGGAAGGGGTTCTGCAGGCAACGTGCTCAGGGGAGAGATCTCCATTGGCCTCACTTCTCTAAGGGACAACACATCCCATCCCATCCCATCCCATCCCATCCCATCCCAAGGGTTCCCAGGATGACTATTGCAAGTAGGGTAAAACTAACCTGTCTCATGACGGTCTAAACCAAGCTCAGATTCCCTATTAGTGGGTGAACAATCCAATGCTTGGTGAGTTCTGCTTCACAATTATAGGAAGAGCTGACATCGAAGGATCAAAAAGCGACGTCGCTATGAACACTTGGCTGCCACAAGCCAGTTATCCCTGTGGTAACTTCTCTGACCCCTCCTGCTTAAAACCCAAAAAAGCCAGAAGGATCGTGAGGCCCCGCTTTTATGGTCTGTATTCGTACTGAAAATCAAGATCAAGCGAGCTTTTGCCCTTCTGCTCCACGGGAGGTTTCTGTCCTCCCTGAGCTCGCCTTAGGACACCTGTGTTACACTTTGACAGGTGTACCGCCCCAGTCAAACTCCCCACCTGCCGCCGTCCCTGGAGCGGGTTGCGGCCAGCACGCGCCGGCCGCTTGGCGCCAGAAGCGAGAGCCCCCCTTGGGGCTCGCCCCCCCCGCCTCACCGGGTAAGTGAAAAAACGATCAGAGTAGTGGTATTTCACCGACGGCCGGGACGCCGGCGGGCAGGTTGCCCCGCACCACCAAGCGCGCGCCCGGCCTCCCACTTATTCTACACCTCTTGTGTCTCTTCACAGTGCCAGACTAGAACAGGGTCTTCTTTCCCCGCTGATTCTGCCAAGCCCATTCCCTTGGCTGTGGTTTTGCTGGATAGTAGGTAGGGACAGTGGGAATCTTGTTCATCCATTCATGTGCGTCACCAATTAGATGACGAGGCATTTGGCTATTTAATAAACACATACAAATTGTATATGTTCCTTTTCCGGGTTAAGTAAGGTGGCCCGTCCACCTGAATGACCAAATTGGAATTTATAGCCCAAATATGGGCTAGACGCGGTTATGACGGATGAACCCCTCCCAAACAAAAACCGATTCCACTGTCCAGCGAACCTGTCGAGGGGAGGGGCCTAGTTTATTTACCAAGTATTTACACAGATACAATTGATTTAGCTTTGCTAACGAATATATATACAATGTCAACAGAGATGAAGAGTACTTTGGATGCTAGGGCCCACATGGTTCTCTCTAGCCT
Source organism: Melospiza melodia melodia (assembly GCF_035770615.1). Taxonomy (NCBI): domain Eukaryota; kingdom Metazoa; phylum Chordata; class Aves; order Passeriformes; family Passerellidae; genus Melospiza; species Melospiza melodia. Next base: position 942,352 of record NW_026948801.1, on the reverse strand, counting down.
CGTTTTAGAGAGACCAAGGGTGGTCAGCAACTCAGTATTCCTGCCGAACCATTTACCACGGGCTCCCATGGGGAAGCCAACATATTTAATGTCATCAGCATTGGTCAGTTATTGAATTTTTGTATGAAGACACTGATATTTTTTGGCCTTCTCCATGGCGGCCTCACTCAATGAGACATCAGAGTGCTCAGACCTCACAGTCACATTGACCACAACTGCCTTAGAAGCTTTGACAAAGATTAAAACCAGTTTAAATAGTCCATTTACATAATCCCTCAGGTGTGGCTCCTCAAACACTATCCAACACTCCCTCTCAGCCTCCTCGCTAAAGGGTTTCACAGATGGCGTTGTGTCTCTTAATCCTGGCATCTTGAGTGATGGCACAGTTTCTGACAATGTGGGCTACGGTCTCAAATCTAGCTCCACAATGTCTACATGATCGGACAACATTCTCTTGTTTACCCCTAGCCAGGAATTCCCTTGTCGGGTAGTCTCTCAGTTGTAGGGCCATGATTAGTGTACGGTGAGGTGTGCCCTTAAACCGCCTTATCCAGGCATTACTGATCTCATCATTCTCGAAATTCTCAATCCCATGGCCCTGGGCAACCAGATGGGTCCATTTTTGAAATTCTACTTTCCTCCAGTTACAAGGTCTTGGGTAACGAATCTTAGGGATGGGTGCTTCCCATTCCAGCCGGGCTCCATCGTCGCCCCCCAACTCTACCAATGGTAAAGGCTCCCAAATCGATGGGATGGACTCTTGTGTCCCCCTTGCTTTTAACCACAATTTTTCAAATAACCATTCCAGATATACTACCTTGAGATAGTTCACAAGAGTCTCATACAAAGACTGGGCTAATCTATGGAGTCTTCCCACCTGAATACTTGGAATGAGCAACGCCAACTTGATGAGGTCCAAACCGCCATCCTTAAAACTCGAATACAAGATCGCATCACATGTACTGGGGGGAAGATGAAGCCATTCCTTAACCGTCTTATGAATTAATTGGTCAAGGGATTCAAGTAGGCCCACCTTGACTTCGGTATGGTCAGCCAGATATATCAATCTCGGGATGGTAAAGGTCCTGAGTATATCGACTTTCTGAAGAGGTTTTAAGGGAGAATGACCAATCCGATGAAGCCAATCCATGAGCTTCTCTGATAGTCTGGGATCTGCAAAGCCAGTCCAGGAGTCAACCCATGTGCCAAGATATCTTTCTGAGTTCCCTGGGTCAATCATGTTAAGGGGGGATCCATTAATCACCCACGTGGGACAATCATTGATAGTATACGAGTCCCTTTTAGGCTTGATGTAAAAGCCATGACATTTTTGCCCCTTTGTACTGAGGCCAGTAAAATTGCAAAAGGCCTCCAAAATTTTGATGTTATGACACATGCCTTCCCAAGAGTCACTCAGCAGCACCAAATCGGCAAATGCCATGGCCGTAACTTTCCAGCCCCCATGATGGAAACCCTCACCTTCACTCTTGAGTTTACATAGAAGGGGGTCCATCACTAAATTGAACAGCAAAGGTGACATGGGGTCGCCTTGCTTGACACCTGAGCAAATGTATATGGGGTCTGTCCTTTCTCTTTCAATGGAAATGCACGTCTTAACATCACGATACATTTCCCTCACCAACTCCATCACGTGTGATCCACTCCTCTCTTGTCCAGACCCTCAAATATATGCTGATGACAGACGGTGTCAAATGATTTAGCAATGTCCACGAACACGACCCCCAAATGTTTATGCTCCCGCTTAGCTGTTTTTACAAGCTGTAACAACTTGAGGTTCTCAGTACAACCTGATGCGCAAATGAAACCCCGTTGCCGGGGGTTGATGGGACATGCTTTGGACAGCCTCCTAGTAGCGATCCTGGAAAACAGCCTAATCACCACTGAACCAATAGTGATAGGCCTCCAGTTATTGATATCACCAAGCTTCTCTGCATCCGAAGACTTGGGTATCAAGACGGTCCTGCAGTCCCGCAGCGCATCTGGAACAGTACCGGTGATAAGCTGGAGGTTGAAGATCTCAGTCAACCGGGAAAATTTTGGGTCTTTTGCAATAATCTGACCAAAAGTGATCCCATCTGGCTCGGGAGCAGAGGTTTTACACATCTCTCTCATGTTCTTATCAATCTCTTTTTCAGTAATTAGGGCCTCGAATGTGGTGTTGTCCGCCTCCTTATATGGAGGGAATTTCAGTAGGCCACCAAATATACCAGATGTATCCCACCTACTCCTTAAGTGATGATGGACAACACTTGATGGTAATTGGCACTGAGAGGCTTCCACGCCGTCCAGGAAGACACACGTGAGGCGCCTTCTATGTAACTCGTACAGCAGTTGGAATCTCAAGAATTTTCCCATCTTAATAGCTCTTTTGCGCATCCAATTTGATGGAGTTTTGGATGCTTTTTGGCCACGGGATGCCTGCTTTTTTCGACCCTTAAAAGATAGATTTACTTTGGCTAGGCACGCCCAGAATACCGAGAAACTCATTATACACATGGTTCACCACCTGACCTGGATCTTGCCCATCAAGAATTTTCTCGAAGGCCTCCCGCATACACGGTGAATTTGCCAACCGATAATCCCGCTTTGATCACCTCGCGGTATTGGAGCTTTAACTGTCCCTCCTTGGGCAACTTAGCAGACTCAGGAAGATGTTCAATCCCAGTGGCACCTACTAGTCCTTCATGACCTTTCGCCGAGAGACCTCTCGCTAGAAGGCGCCTTTTATCACTTATCTGGTTTGCCGTTTTCGTTGGAATATGCTCCACTATAAGTTGATTGGTGTTCCTTTTACCAGTATACTTGTCCACCAGTTGTACCAGGAGAGCCTCTTCCTCTTCAGTCCATACCCATTTTGTGGGCCCCTCAGGCCGATGACTCTTTGGCATAGGAAGCAACAATCCGCTCCACATTTCACACAAGAGGATGTCTTATCCTCTTGTGCTGACCCAGGCCAATCTTGGTGGCAAATCCTCGATGGCACACCTCACAGACCCATTCCCCAGTGGGAGCCACACACACCATTCCCTTGCAGCGCTGGATGTGACAGGAGATACTGTGGTATTTTAGATTGTGTTTACCACATTTTGAACACCTGAAAATGATCTTTCTCTGCCCATGCACCCTTTTGAGATGGTTAATCAGCCCCAACATCCTTGTAAACCGAGTCCCACAACAAGGACAAGATGGTTGTTTGTCAGGCATGGACACGACAGGTGTTCTTGGCGTTGTACCACCACCTTCAGACCCATGAGGAGCCTCGGGTGTTTTGGGCTCCTCAGTACCTCCCTTTGCTCTCTCAGCCTCAGGTGTTTTGGGCTCTTCAATACCTCTTACCACACTCTCAGCCTCATTCTGGGCCATCCCCATAGGGGAGATCTCATAGGGCTCAGGGAGTTGCCCCAAAAACTCCCAAACATCCACATGATGTAGACCACCTTCTTTAACAATTCTGGAGTTAAAAAACTCCAAACTTACAAGATCGAATCCCTCTTCCCTGGGCACACAGGGCATAGATGGTAATTAAGCATCAATGACCCTTAGATGTAATGGGTCATTCTCAGTGGTAGTCCAGATATAACACAAAGGCAGTGATTGTACGATTTTGTCAGTCCGGTAAGCAAAAACTGACAAGTCCAAGTGAGGGTAGAAGTAGTTAGTAGCCGACCCACTCTCGAGCTACCAACTGTGTCCAACAACAGCCTGTGGACAAGGCTCTGTCCAACAGTGAACTAACTGTGCCAGCCTTTTTGTTTCAGCGATTCGTGAAACTATCGTTGGGTGGCGAGTCCAACGTCAGGGAGGGCTGATATGCGCCCTCTCTCACACTGGGGCAGAAGTCGACTCAGTTACCACAAGGGTATCCTGCGGGACCACGAGCAGGTGCGACTTCCGCAGCTATGCCCAGTTAGTAACTATGCCCTCATCTTAAGAGAGTCATAGTTACTCCTGCTAAGGCATTTGACACCGTCTGCCATCAGCATGTATCTTTCACTAAGCTTAATTAACAAAAGAAATAAAAGGTACATCTTTAGAACAAAGTTACTTTGACATCTACCATCACTCAGCAAGAGGTTTATTGTTACGGACACTTAATATTGGCTTTTTGCAGATATTAAGATGGATTTTATATCTGTGGTGATAAAGTAACTTTGTTATTGTCTGTATTTGAAAAGCCAGGTGTCTGCTAAGGAAAGCAGGAGCCTCCCCCGGAATGGAAAATGCAAACCCCCTCCCTCTGAATTGTTATAATTTTGAAATTAAGGAGCTCTCAGGCAAAGATATGGGAGCAGGAATAACAGTTCCTCTTTTAGGAAAAATTAAAAATACAAACGCAGTAGTACAAAGAAAAAAAAGCCACTAACAGAGTCAGAACAGGACCTGACACCCTGTGGGTCAGGGTGGTGGCACAGTCCCATTCCATGGTGGCTGCAGCCCTCCTGCAGTGCCAGGGATGGTTCTGTTGGAGCAGGAACCCTGGAGAAGGGTGGAGTTTTCCTCTGAAGGTCCAGGAGTGCTGCAGATGGGTCTGGTCTTCCTCTGGGAATCCAGTGGAGAAGACAGCTGCTCCTCTGAGAATCCAGTGGAAGAAGGCTGATCCTTTGGCAATCCAGTGGAAAAAGGCTGATCCTCTGGCAATCCAGTGGGAAAAGGTTGCTGTGGTGTTCCAAACCTCAGATTCTATCCAGGTAGGAATGCTTGGCTCCTCTTCTGGGTGGAGCATCACCCAATGGCATAATGTCATTTTATCAGCCATGCAGGGACACTCAATGGCCCATTAACAGCAGATAATTAATAATTTATGGCCCATCCATTATCAGAAGATATCTGTTGGAGAAAGGATTGGTTGTGGAAGAGATAAACTGCCCAATAAACAGAAGATAACTGCCCCACCTCTGACAGATGGCAAACAGAACACATACTGATCTTGCAATCCAGGACCTGTCCTCACTGGCTGCCTCCATTCTCCAGAGTTCATGGTGTCCAGGGAGGCTGCAGCTGCCGCTGCCAGGAATAAATGAGACGGGTCTGGGTTCCAGAAAGCTCCAGAATCCATTTCTGACTCCCAAAAGACAGGGCAAAGGCAGGGCCATGGGGTTTTTATAGGGTATCACAGGGGTGGACTTCAGGTTTGGGTCAAGGGAGGAGTTCTTAGCAACACAAGAAGGGGGAGATCAAATTCCCGCCTATTAGCAACAGGGGCACTCCACACAGAATGTGTCCCCAAATCCTAAATTCCCCCTCAAACACCTGTGAAATGGTGGGACTTTAGATATCTTTGATCAATTTCATTCATTTAACTCTGTTTTGGCACTTTTTAAGGGATGAAGATGAAGCAGAAGAAAATTAAGGCCAAACCAAAAGGAGAAGCAGACAGGTGTGTTCCCAAAATGGGTCACAGGGAATGTGGGTCACCAGGGCTGTGCCCAAAGTGCCTCCTCCAGTGGGGAATGGAGCGGGAGCAGCGCACGAAGCTCGTCCGGCACTCGAGGAACTCGCAGGGCTTCCCTTACTGGTGCCTCCGTTGGTGTTCGTTCAAGGTAGAGCTGGTGGAGAAGCTCTTCCCACACTGGGGACACTCATAGGGCCTCGCCCCAGTATGGATGCGACGGTACTCCACAAGGATGGAGTTGTGCTTGAATCCTTTCCCACAGTCGGGGCAGCGGAAGGGCCTCTCCTCTGTGTGACTCTGATAGTGCCGGACGAGATGGGAGCTGGTCAGAAAACTCTTCCTGCATTTATCACACTCGTAGGGCCTCTCCCCAGTGTGGGTCCTCTGGTGCGTGATCAGTGTGGAGTTCTAGCTGAAGCTCTTCCCACACCCCACACACGTGTAGGGCCGTTCCCCAGTGTGGGTCCTATGGTGCCTGATCAGGTTGCAGTTCCTCCCTGAACGAGTGGGGCTTCTCCCCATCATGGAGCTGCTCGTGGAGCACCAGCTCCGAGCTCTGGCTCCATCTCCAGCCGCCTTCCTGGCCTAGGCTGGCTCTTTCCCCATCAGATCCCCGTCAGCTGAGTTTGCAGCCCCTCCTCGTGCGGCATCTCCGGGGCTTTTCCTCCCCGTTGGCTTCCTGTGCCGTGGAGCCACTCAAAACAGCCTCTTCCACCAGGTTCTGCCACGGGCATTTGTCCTCCCTGCTCTGCATGCTCAGCTCCTGCTGTGGGTGAGGAAGGACAAGGACAGGATGGGTTTTGCCTCTGTGCCACAGGCAAGGGCAAGGAGATCCCCCCAGGGCTGTGCTGCAGCCAGGGCCGTGTTGGGCCGGTAGATGGAGCAGCACAGAGGGGAAAGGGACACTGACTTCCTCCTCACCTGCATCAGTGTCCTGGGGCATCTTCCTCTTCCTCGCAGCCTCCTAGGTCTTGACAATGGCAAATCCTGGTTTGGGGAAAACAAGGGATGAGCACGTTTGTAGGAGCATCGGGGGGTAGGATGGTTGGGATGGACAGAGACGAGAGATCTCTGAAGCCAGGTCGTGGAACTTGTGGTTTATTGCAAAGGGCCTGGGTGCAGGGCCCTGCTAGGAGCTGCCAGCCACAGCTCGGAGCAGGCCCGGGAGAAGAGAGGGGCAGAGAGGATGAGAGGGTTAGAGAGTAAGAGGGGTAGAGCGTAAGGGAGTAAAAAAGGTAAGAGAGTAAAAAGGGTAAGAGAGCAAAAGAGTAAGAGAATAAAAGCATAAGAGAGGGAGGTTCCTGTTACAATACAATAAATCTTCTTCTGTGTTGGATATTCTATTTCTCACTAACCAATCTAGTACAAGGTACAAATCCTATAGCATTTACATACAGCCTGAAAGAATCATTACATCACCAGACTGTGTTATATTTTAAATCTTAAAAACTACTCTTTGGACGCCTTCTGCTGAGCTAGTAGGGTCTGCTCTGACCCCTGGACCTGTCTCCAAGCACAGAGAATTGATTCATCAGAAGGGGATTGCCTTCAGTCCGGCCACACCATTGTTTTCTGTTTGTTCAATAACTAAGGTATCTAAAAGCTTGCTTTCATTCCAATCTTGCTCATAGTTTCTATATTCTCAAAATTTTTGCCAGACAATCATATGTATCATATTTATGAAACAGGAAAGCCTGTTTCACCAGCCCCAATACACATTGAGTTTTAAAGTCCCTCTGCCCAAGTCCATCTCTACAAGTCACCTGCCATCTGTGCTTCATAAAAACCTCCCAAACACCAAGATTCAGCCCTGGAAAAGCATCCCAGGAGTTCCCTGTCCCTGGTTCCTCCCCTCGGGTGTTCCTGGTACCCCTGTCCCAGCAGCTGTGGGTCACGCTTGCATTGGGGGTCCCTTCTCCTCGGTGCCCGCCCTGCTCTGGCTGCTGGCAGTCCCAGCAATGCCAAAAGCTCCCCCCTCTTCGCTCTCCCCATTTCGGGATGCCGGGGTTGTTTGGGCTCCCGGACTCCCTTCTCCCCTCATTCTCTGCTCTGGGCTGCAGCGGCTCCAAGGAGTCCCCCCTGCCCCTCTCCAGGCTCTTGAGGCTCCCGCCAATGGCAGCACTCCCCCCTCTCTGGGCTCCCCACTTTGGGCTCCTGGGGGACACAGGGCTCTGCTCCTCCAGGCTGCCTCTGCCGGCAGCTGCCACCGGCACCCCCCGACGTCGCCCCAAGGGGCCTTTTCTGCTCAGCCTTGGACTTCTTCAGTCTCCAAACATCCCCCCAAAAACCCAACTGGGAGTGACAGGGAACATGCTGGAGGGAACTGGGCTACACTAGGACATACTGGGAGGGACTGGAACAAAAGTGAGGGGGCCAAGAGGGCAATTGGAACCATGTGGAGCACAACTGGTTCATAGTGGCAGGGACTGGAAGCACACTGGGCTCAGATTAGGATCATAGTGGCAGGGACAGGACTAATACTGGGAGTATCTGAGAGTGACTGGGAACACACCCTGCACATCATCCCCCATACTGGGCATGACTGGGAGCAACTGGGAGCATGCTGGGAGCAAATGGCATCATACTGGGACTGACTGGGCTGATCTAGGAAGCAACTGGAACCATGCTGGAGGCAGCTGGGACCATACTGGGAGAGACTGGAAGCAACTGGGATTATACTGGGACCACGCTGGGAGGGCTGGCATGTGACTGGGATCAAATTGGAGCTTACTGGGATCCTATTGGGGTTGAAAGGGAGCCACTGGGATCACACTTTGGGCTACTGGGAGCAGCTGAGAGAAACTGGGATCATGCCGCAAGAAAAATGGAGGAACTGGGAAGGACTGGATGCCTGCTGGAGGCAACTGGGATATACTGGGCATGACTGGGGGATCATACTGGGAGAACTAACACCTTGCTGCAGCCACTGGCAGAGCCTGGAGATGACTACAGACATGCTGGGGGCAACTGGGATATACTGGGAGTGTCTGTAGCCATACTGGGGGGCCTGGAACCACACTGGGAACAACTGAGACCATGCTGGGGAGAACTGGGACCACACTGGGGGCAACTGGGAGTGAGTGGGACCATACTGGGGGGACTGGGATCATATGGGGAGTGACTGGGACTATAGCAGGGACAACTGGGTTTAACTGGGACCATACTGGGAGTTTCTGTAACCATAGGGGAGTGATGGAAGCACACTGGGAACAGCTGGGCCCATGCTGGGAGCAACTGGGATCACACTAGGGGCACTGGCATCAGCGTGGGAGTGACTGGGAGCAACTGGGATTAGACTGCAAGTGACTGGGATCATAACTGGGAGTGGCTACACTCATCCTGGGATTATACTGGGTGTGAATGGAACCTGACTGGGGCTTACTGGGAGCTACTGGGCCCATGTTGGGAGGAAAATGTGACACACTGGGAGCAACTGGGAACAGCTGGAAGGTACTGCAACCATGCTGAGAGGACTGAGACTGTAACTGGGATCATACTGGGAGCAACTGGGGCCACCCTTTGAGCAACAGATAGAAACTGGGATTATGTTAGAGGAAACTGGGAGTAACTGGGAAAGACTGGGACCATTCTGAGGTAACTAAAACGTACTGGGAGTGTCTCTAACCATACTGGGAGCACTGGAACCACACTGGGAACAGCTGGGATCATGCTGGGCTCAACTGGGACGATGCTTGGGAAAACTGAATCTACCCTGGAGGCAACTGGGCACAACTGGGACCCTGCTGGGAGGGACTGGGACTATTCTTGGGGAAAGTGGGATCATAATGGGAGGAACTGGGAGCATCTGGAATTATGCTGGGAGCAACTGGGATCACAGTGAGAGCAGTTGAGTCCATACTGAGTTACCCTGGGATCTCATTCAGAGTGACTGGAATCATGCTGGGATTGACTGGGAGTGGCTGGTTTTGTGGATTTTGGGGGGTTTGGATTTTGGGGGATTTGATTGGCATTTTGAGGGGGAGTTTTTCGGGGGCTTTTTGGGGTTTATTGAATTTTTTGGGGGCTTTTTTAAATTTTGGGGATTTTACTGGGGTTTTGTTGGGGTTTTCTGGGATTCTCAGAAATTCTGGGGGCTTTATTGGGATTTTTAGGAGATTTTGGGGCATTTTATTGGAACTGTGGTGGCATTTAGCAGGATTCATTAGGGATTTGGGGTTTTTTAGGATTTTTTGTGGGATTTGGGGGGTTTTGTGTGGTTTTTTGAGTGTTGCTAGGATTTCTTTGGATCTTGGGGGAGATTTTGTGGGACTTTTTATGGTTTTGGGGACATTTTTGGGGGATTTGCAGAGTTTAATCAGGATTTTTGGGGTGATTGGGATTTCAAGAGATTTTGTGGGCTTTTATCGGGATTCTAGGGTGTTGTAATGGGATTTTGAGAAACTAAATTGGGTTTTAGTGGGTTTTATTGGGACTTCCAGGGTTTTTAAGGAGCTTTGGATGCCTCTCAGGCCTTCCTCAAACTCAGGGAATGCCCCAAAGCCCTCCTAAAATTCCACTAAAACCCCACAAAATCCCCCAAAAATACAAGAAAACCTCAAAAACCCCAGAGAATCCCACCAAATCCCAAAGGAACTCACCAAAATTTTAAAAAACTCCCAAAATTTTTCAATAAATTCCCCATCCCCCCCCAAAAACCCCCACAACCCCAACAAAACACTCAAAATCCTGTGAAAAATGCATGTATTTTATGATTGGCTTTTCGCAGATATTAAAATGAATATTATATGTGTTGTGTTAGAAAGCAATGCTGTATTAATTTTCTTAAGTACTGTGTTAAATATAGTTTTAGGTTATAAAAATTGTTAAAATAGAAATTATGCTATGGAAGATGCTTTGTTTAACAGAAAGGGCTTGCAGCGAGATAGCAGCCACAGGACACCTAGATCTTTCAGAGAAAAAGAATTTACTGCCTTCTTATCAGAAGAAACAAACTTCTTCCTGCCTCGAAGGCGCTGTTAGGATTAGAGGGGAGAAGCTGATGAAGACCAGACAGAATCCTGTGTTTGAATGGAATTTATGCATCATGTATGAAGTGTATCAATATGCAACAGGCTATTGTTCTTAAGGGTTAATCCTTTGTTAGCGGGGGTCCTTTTTCGGGGTTGTGATGCCCAGAAATAGGTATCCGGACGTCTGTAACTCTTTCCAAACTCTTTTTATTGTTTCATACTGTCCTTATTCAATTTGTCCAAACTGTTATTACTCTAATTGTGTTACTATTCTTTTTAACTATTTTATTACTATTAAACTTTTAAAAATTTTAAAAACAAGTGATTGGCGTTTTTCACAATTTGGTAGCAGAGGATGGCTGCTAACACCTCGCTGCCGGTGTTTTACGAGAGTCAGAGTAGGGAAGGTGCGCCCTGCCCTATTTGGCAGCCTCGCTCTGCTTCCCCTGAAGTGATGGACAGACGCAGGTGATGATCTGTGGACAAAAGGAGGCAATAAAACAAAGAGAAGGGAAAAAGGCTCCCTACAACCGCGGTAATTGGCCCCCTAAGAGTAGTAGTGCGCACAAAGAACCCGGGAAGGAAAAAGGATTGGTAAGTATTTCTCGGGGCGGGGGCAGATACGGGGGGATGAATGTGTGTGAATGAGAGGCGGGCTGGTTGTCCCAGACCTGCCAAGTGAGTGACGAGTCTCCCATGCTGCATTTTTGTCTTTTCGTGAGAAAAGCCGCCAGTAAAGAGATGAAGCAAGTGATAAGAGAGTGAAAGAATTCCCCGGGATAACTGGGACTCGGTCTCAGGGAGGGGTTGGACCCCTCGGAGGTAGGGAGCAATGTTTCCTAGCCCAATCCACTAGGAAACGGGACAGGAGGGGCCCCTAAAACCTGCTGGGTTGAGGGATTTATATTCCAAGAGCATCCAAGAGCAGGGTTGAGCAGAATTCTGTCGGAGTGAGGATATGCCCAAGAACACTCAGGGTGGGACAACACAGCCAGATTAGGAGATGAAAATTTTTCCCAACAGCATCCGGGGTTGGACAACACAGCTAGATTGAGGGAAAAAATTTTGCCCAACAAGATCCAGGGTTGAACAACACAGCCGGATTGAGGGATAAAAAACTGCCCAAGAACATCCAGGGTTGGACAACACAGCAAAACAAATTAAATGCCCAAGAGCATCTGTAGTTGTACCACACCACTGGGTTGAGGGACAGAAAATGCCCAAGAGCATCTGGGGTTGAACAACACAGCTGGATTGAGGGAAAAATACCCAACAGCATCTGGGGTTGGACAACACGGCAGGATTGAGAGAAAAATTGCTCAAGAGCATTTGGGGTTGGATAACACAGCTGGGTTGAGGGATATCCAATAGCACGGGGACTCGCCAGTAACACCTAAACTTGTAATAGGTGATGTGAAAGTAAAAGGTACCTTATTGTTGTTTTGTGGTGTGTGAGAGTGAGACCCACACAAAGTCAGCCTCAACTTCCCGGGCAGGTGGGAAGGGGGAGGCAGCGGAAAGAGGAGTGAGTGACCTGCACACCAGGCTGTAGCTCCCGGGTAGGTGGGGGCTTCTGGGCCGAAGACGAGTGAGTGACCTACGCACCAAGCTAGTGTTCCCTGGGTGTGTGAGGGGCCATAGCTGAAGAGTGTGAAAGACACGCAGACAGCCTCACAGGTGAACGGACACCAGAGGCAGCCAGAGTCAGGGCCCTTCTAGGGGGCCTGGTGACACTGAGACCTGGAGTTTGTAAACCCCAAAGCGAAAGAGGGGGCCACAAAGACCTGTGATTTTCTAGCAATAAGGATCCCCTTTGTGTCTTGAGAGTGTGAAAGAATGTGTGAAAGTGAATGAGAAATAAAAGTGAGTGAATGTAGACGAATAAAAGTATAGGTAATGTCGATTGTGCATTTTAAGCCTCACCATATCTCCTTGGAGGGAGGTGGATTGTATTGAAAAGCAGTGTGAGAAGAAAAGATTTTTAAGTGTAAGTAGTTGAAAGAAAAGTGGTATTTGTTAGTAAAAAGTGAAAAACAGAAGCAGGGGACAAATAGATAGAATATTGAAAAATGAGACAGAAATCCAGTAAGGTGGATACAGGAAAGAAAAGCAGGAGAAAAAAATTACCAACAGAAATACCCCAAGATAGCAGCACTTTGGGAGTTATGTTAACAAACAGAAATACAACTCCTTGCAAAATACAAGGTATGCAGAAGTTGATGAGAAAAAACATGCAAACTTGTGAATTATATACTTAAAAAGAGCATTAGAAAATTTAACACTAAAGAAAGGAGTTATATATTGATTCAAGGTATGCCTTTAGAGTAGCACATACCTTAAGAAAAATTTAAAAAGGGAGATTACTTAATGAAAGAAGAAAAAGATTAGTACATGAGAAACTTATTTTCGAGGTTTTAGAGGCATTAAAATTACCTAAAAGAGATAGCAATAATACATATTAAAAGACACCAAAAGGTAAAAACCCAGAAATAAGAAAAAACAATTGGCAGATCAAGAAGCTAAAGATGCAGCAGAAAATAGACCTGAAAGGGTTAATATTAACTCCAAATGAAAAAAAAAAATTGAAATTCCAAAGTTTAGAGAAGCAAAAAAAAAAAGGGGGAATTAAAACAAGATAGGTGGCGAACAAGATAAATTGGGGAAATAGAAACATCTTGATGGAAGACAATTAGATAATAAAACCCTTACTAAAGAATAGCAGAGGACATGTATCAAAAAGTCCAGTGGGATACTCAGGCTTTGTGTAATCATTTTTTTAAAGGAACTATCGGTGCACTGCGACTTTAAGAGTAGAAAAACAAGTACCTGAAACATGTATTATTTGCCAAAAGATAAATAAAAGGGTGATGAGAAAAACAATATGAGAAGGTCGTGAGTTAGCTCGTCAACCATTTCAAAGCATCCAAGCAAAAGTTTAGATTTAAGTTAAGCTCTGGATTTATTTGTAAAAACCGATTAATCCAGAAGAAAATAAGTATACCACATGCTGGGGAGGGGAGAGGCTGTAAGAAAATAACATTTTTGAAAGGCAATAAAAACAAAACGGGGAAAGTATAAAGCTGAGAACAAATTACCTCATCCATTCCCGTTCGTTCCCCCCCACTCGTTCGCACCAGCCCTCCCAGCCCCTGTGCCGGCTCCGGCACAGTCCGTCTGCCTCAGTCCCGGCCGCCCGGCCCGCGGCCGCTCCGCAGTTCGTGCAGGGGGTGGGGGTCTGTCCTGCCGTGTGCACCGTGGTTACCGCGCTGACCGCACCGAAAGAGAGTCCCATCTGTCCCATCCCCGGCTGCCCTGACTCTGTCGGCTCCCGCCGCTGCAGCCGGGGTCAGTCGACTGCTTTGTCTCGGCCAGATCAGCCACCATCAGCCATGTGGGGGCGATCCACGCTCCAGCTCGGTCTGCACCGGAACAGCCCCTCGGGCGATCGCGGCTGCAGACCCCGCCTTTGGAGGACCGAGACCTGAGCTGTGCCGAGTCTCCCCGTCCTGCCCTGAGCCCCGTTCCCTTGGTAACCACAGCTCCGGCTGCTCAGGGGAACTCTAAAAGAATCACTTTATCGAAACACTAAAAGTTCAGTTAAAAGAAAGCCCTCTCCTGATTCTTCCTAAAAATACGGGAGAAAGGCTATAGAAGATAAAAATCCAAAAAGGATGAGATAAAGAGATTGGTCTATTTCCAATAACGAAAGGTTCTCATAAGAGCAGACGGATCAGAGGTTGTAAATGCTCCTTTGACTTCGTCTGAGGTCTGAAATTTTAAGAAATAAATGAAAAAGATATTTAGAAGATCCCATAAGCATAGCTGAACAATTAGACCAATTTTTAGGTCCAAACATTTAATCTTGAGAAAAGATGCAGTTGGTAATGAAAATAATATTTTTCTCAAGAAGAAAGGCAATCAATCAGAGCAACTGAAATAAAAACTTGGGAAAAAGATAATCCGTGGGGACCCCCAGAGAAGACAAAATGCCAACTGTACCTCCTGAGTGGAGTAAAAATAATGAAGAGGGGAGTAAACACATGAATAGTTATCGTAATTACATAACCAAGAGAATAAATAAGACAACATATCAAAGGTGAAATGCGAAAACAAACGATTTTTGAGGGACAGCTTTTAGAGGGGAAAGAAGAAACTCCAACTAAATAGATAAACAAACTTGAGAGAAAAAGGGAAATGGTGCTAAGTTAGCAAAAGATCTGAAAATCTTTAAGAAATGAGCACATAAAAAAAAAAATTTAAAAGTCATAGGCTCTAATTTTTTGGGGGGGAACAAATACCATCAGGAGCCTGTGATAACTTTAAAAGTGAGTCCCCAAGAAAAGAATTGGAATTTGTAATGGACACAGGGGCAGAGAGAACTCACCTGTTAAATGTTCCAAAAGGTTATAGTGTGAACAAACATATAGAGAAAGTAACAAGAGCAAAAAGAGAAAGTTTTACATTTCTAATCATTAAAGATGTAGTAATTGAGAGAAGAAACTAAAATTTAGAGGAGAGATGTGTTATTAGTCCCAGGGGCAGGTAGCAATTTATTAGGAAGAGTACTACAAGTGCAATTAAGAATAAGAGTTATATCAGAAAAAAGGAAAATGACAGCTAGAGTTTTGAAATTAAGCCAAGAAGATGAAAAAAAAATCAACAAAGAAGTTTGGGCTGGAGAAAGAAATAAGGGAAGATTAAATATCGACCCCATTAGGGTTACAGTTGAGAGAGAAGAAAGAGAGAAGTTGAAGTAGAGAAGTAGTTGAGAAACTCTGAGATGTTAGAATGTGAAGTGATGACATCTTAGTGCTAGAAGAGAGCAGAAGTGTGAATGAAAGTTTTTTGCATGAAAGGCAGAGAAGTATCTTAACACATGGTTGTTAAGAGGTTATTCAATGCCACACTGGAGTCCAGAAAGACCTTAGCAGAACGCGCCCTCCTTGAAGAGAAAAGAGGATAAGTTGCCTAGAGAAAGAAAAAGAATGTCAGGAGCACCTGGGGACGCCAGGTTTGGAGTTGTCAAGGCTGGGAGGTGTCTGAGCGCTCCCTACGAGCGGCGGGGTCTCGGGGGCTGCGGCAGGGACCGATCCATGGAGGTGCCCCGGGCGGAGCTGGCAGCAGAGGACACAGGTTTGCCGGCCAGGAGCGGGCTGGCTCCGGGGCAGAGCTGCCGGGGGGCTCCCAGACTGTCGAGGTCCCGAGTCCAGGATGGCAGCGTCGGCCCGGGAAGTAGGCCGAGAGAGAGAAGGAAAGAGAAAAGGAGAGAAGAGAGAGAGAGGGTAAAAGAGACCCAGGGCAGCCCCCAGGGTCCCCATGCCCGGGGCTGTTCTCCCCTGCCCCGGCCCTGCAGCCAAGGGGCAGCACCGGGGGTAAGGCCAAGAACAGCACTGATAGCAAGGCCGTGAAGAGAGGGGGAGGGGGACTAGCACTAAAAGATAAAATCAAAGCAGAGATTGCTGACTCTCCAAACCTCACAAAGCGGTTTGTTTTCCTTAAGTAAGAAGTTTTTTGGGTTTTTTTTTTTTTCTTTTGCGTGTTTTGTTTACTGTTAACGAGAAGGTTTTTTTTCCTGAAGAAGAAGAGGTGGCTGTAGAAAAAGCTTTTAGCTAAACCCAGAAAGTTTAGAAAGAAAGCGAATAGTAAGAGTTAATGCAGTATTATCTTTCTTTTATTACTATGCTATTAAGAAATCCTTTCCAGGTACTACTGAAAGCAACAACCAGAATCACAGAAAGAAGGTGAATTCATGCCAGCAGAATCAAAGGACTTGTGAAGGAACCTGAAGAATAGACTATCACATTTAAACCGAGTGATACTGAACTGACTTTCCAATGGGGACTGAGTGGTAATAGTTTGGGAAAACCCAAATGATCCGAGAAATGTACAAAGATTAACACTGAATTAAGAAATAAGATAATGCTTATATCACTGGTTTCGAGCACTGCCTGAATAAAACATCTCCTTGGGGAAGGAATACTTCAGATAGAAAGATCAAGACTGTTTTTTTTTTTTTTGTATTCTGACCTTAGCCTGAGAATTGTACAAGGGAGAAAGGGAATTTCCATTTCCATTAGTAAACTTTATTTGATTCATTCCAATACTGGACATGCTAGCTGGGTTATAAGTAAATGCTTCAATTGTGAGAGTAATTAGTATTGTAGTTGACAAAATCGATGCTCTTATTGCAAAAAAGTGTTAAAGTAATAACTTAGTTTTGTGGATGGGAATCATTAGTGCCTGTTGAATGAGAGATACCTGAGGAAGGGTAAGAGACCACAGTTAAAAGGTGTCAAAAACAATTTGCCTAGAAATTAGTTAAGAGAAAGTAACAAGAAAATAGAGGGCAAGACCAGATTGGCCTCTGTATTCGCCACCGAGAAGATCAAATAAACCTCCTGTGGGTTGCAACCTCACAGGCATGGGAGGTGGGAGTATAAGCCATACTGGACCTCTGTTATTCCCGTTTCTGGCACTCATTTGTTGTCTTTTCCCTTTCGGGATACCAGCAAGATTGTGTCACAAATGCTACAGAAAGTATCACATAGAAAGAAACCAAAGTTCCTCCTTTATTACACACACCTATGTCAGCAGCCACTGTTATAACCCATCCAAATTAAGAACCTGGAGGCAAAATGGAGTAAATTATTGGATTACAAAAAACTTAAGAAAAAGTGGTAATAGATTTGGAATTGAATGTCCAAAAGGAGAGAGATAGATTTGTTTTAAATTTAATCTTGAAGATACGGTTCAAGATTTAGTAAAAAAACAAATAATAAATGAAAAGCTAAAACCAGCACAGCAATCTAACTCTGTATTGACTCCAAATTATCTGTTGAATCGCATTACAAGACTCCAAGCAGTTATAGAAATGATAGCAAATAAGGCTGCCCAAGCATTAGAGTTAATACTAAGTCAGCTAAGCCAAACAAAAACTGTAGGGTATTAGAATAGGTTGGCTTTAGACTATTTATTGGCCAAAGAAGGGGATGTTTGTGGAAAGATCAAGATATCAGATTTTTGAAAATTGATGACCACAGGAAAGTCATTCAAGCAAAAGCAAAAGAAATCAAAAAAGAAAAATATATATGCATATAATAACTCAAGTACCAGTCCAAAAATCAGAAGACAATGTTAAAATCTAGCTAGTGGGGTAATGTATTAGAACAAAATAAGATCTTCCATTTTGTGTTACAACTGTTTTTATATTTCTTACTTGTGTAATCCCCTGTTTTATTTGCCAGCAGAGTCCAAAAGAGGCAAGTGGATTAAAAAAAAAAAATAATTTTGCTCAAGTCAAATGATTTACAAAGAATAAGAGGGGGGATTTTAAAAGATGCAGGTATTTTATGATAGGCTTTTCGCAAATATTCAAATGAATATTATATGTGTTGTGTTAGAAAGCAATGCTGTGTTAATTTTCTTAAGTACTGTGTTAAATATAGTTTTAGGTTATAAAAATTGTTAAAATAGAAATTATGCTATGGAAGATGCTTTGTTTAACAGAAAGGGCTTGCAGCGAGATAGCAGCCACAGGACACCTAGATCTTTCAGAGAAAAAGAATTTATTGCCTTCTTATCAGAAGAAACAAACTTCTTCCTGCCTCGAAGGCGCTGTTAGGATTAGAGGGGAAAAGTTAATGAAGACCAGACAGAATCCTGTGTTTGAATGGAATTTATGCATCATGTATGAAGTGTATGAATATGCAACCGGCTATTGTTCTTAAGGGTTAATCCTTTGTTAGCAGGGGTCTTTTTCGGGCTCGTGATGTCCAGAAAAAGGTACCCGGACATCCCTGACACTTTGTTTTTATTGTCTCATATTGTCCTAATTCAATTTGTCCAAATTGTTATTACTCTAATTGTGTTACTACTCTTTTAACTATTTTATTACTATTAAACTTTTAAAAATATTAAAAACAAGTGATTGGCATTTTTCACACTCCCAATTCAACAAAATCCCTGAAAATCACGTAACCATGCCACAACCCAATAATTCTCCCCAAAAACACCAATAATTCCCCCCAAAGCCCCCCTAAAATTCCACTAAAAGCACACATAATCCCCCAAAAATACAAGAAAACCTCAAAAACCCCAGAGAATCCCACCAAACCCCAGGAGAACTCATCAAAATTAAAAAAAAAATCCCAAAAATTTCAATAAATCCCCTCCCCCCAAAACCCCCACAACCCCAATAAAACACCCAAAATCCAAAAGCCCCCAAAATCACGTAATCATCACACAACCCAATAATTCTCCCTAAAAACCCCAATAATTCCCCCCAAACCGCCAACAAAATCCCCCAAAGCCCAAAAAAGCCACCCCCAAGTCCCAAAGCACCCTCTCAAAACCCCAAAATCCCCCCAGAACCCCCCAGACTCAGTGGGGCCGTCCTGGATCAGGGGGCACCGGCCGGTGGAACAGGAGCCACTTCAGGGGGCCCTTGGAGCTTTTTGGGGAGAGGGCACCATGGGAGACCCCCCAAAAACTGGGGAGGGGGGGGAACTCCTGCTGTGCCCCCTCCCCCCTCCCCCCAGACCCCGGTTCAGGGTGGGCCTGGGACCCCCCGGGACCCCCAAATCTCCCCCGGGACCCCTCCAGGAAGCCCAAACCCCCCAGAGGCCCCCAGGGTTGGCCCAGAACCTCCCTGGTCCCCCAAAACCACCCCAGGACCCCCAAACCCTGGAAAATAGGGGAGTGTGTGGTGGGTTTGGGGGGAATGAGGGGGTTGTGTGATGATTACGTGATTTTGGGGGCTTTTGGATTTTGGGTGTTTTATTGGGGTTGTGGGGGTTTTGGGGGGAGGGGATTTATTGAAATTTTTGGGATTTTTTTTTTAATTTTGATGAGTTCTCCTGGGGTTTGGTGGGATTCTCTGGGGTTTTTGAGGTTTTCTTGTATTTTTGGGGGATTATGTGTGCTTTTAGTGGAATTTTAGGGGGGCTTTGGGGGGAATTATTGGTGTTTTTGGGGAGAATTATTGGGTTGTGGCATGGTTACGTGATTTTCAGGGATTTTGTTGAATTGGGAGTGTGAAAAATGCCAATCACTTGTTTTTAATATTTTTAAAAGTTTAATAGTAATAAAATAGTTAAAAGAGTAGTAACACAATTAGAGTAATAACAATTTGGACAAATTGAATTAGGACAATATGAGACAATAAAAACAAAGTGTCAGGGATGTCCGGGTACCTTTTTCTGGACATCACGAGCCCGAAAAAGACCCCTGCTAACAAAGGATTAACCCTTAAGAACAATAGCCGGTTGCATATTCATACACTTCATACATGATGCATAAATTCCATTCAAACACAGGATTCTGTCTGGTCTTCATTAACTTTTCCCCTCTAATCCTAACAGCGCCTTCGAGGCAGGAAGAAGTTTGTTTCTTCTGATAAGAAGGCAATAAATTCTTTTTCTCTGAAAGATCTAGGTGTCCTGTGGCTGCTATCTCGCTGCAAGCCCTTTCTGTTAAACAAAGCATCTTCCATAGCATAATTTCTATTTTAACAATTTTTATAACCTAAAACTATATTTAACACAGTACTTAAGAAAATTAACACAGCATTGCTTTCTAACACAACACATATAATATTCATTTGAATATTTGCGAAAAGCCTATCATAAAATACCTGCATCTTTCAAAATCCCCCCTCTTATTCTTTGTAAATCATTTGACTTGAGCAAAATTATTTTTTTTTTTAATCCACTTGCCTCTTTTGGACTCTGCTGGCAAATAAAACAGGGGATTACACAAGTAAGAAATATAAAAACAGTTGTAACACAAAATGGAAGATCTTATTTTGTTCTAATACATTACCCCACTAGCTAGATGTTAACATTGTCTTCTGATTTTTGGACTGGTACTTGAGTTATTATATGCATATATATTTTTCTTTTTTGATTTCTTTTGCTTTTGCTTGAATGACTTTCCTGTGGTCATCAATTTTCAAAAATCTGATATCTTGATCTTTCCACAAACATCCCCTTCTTTGGCCAATAAATAGTCTAAAGCCAACCTATTCTAATACCCTACAGTTTTTGTTTGGCTTAGCTGACTTAGTATTAACTCTAATGCTTGGGCAGCCTTATTTGCTATCATTTCTATAACTGCTTGGAGTCTTGTAATGCGATTCAACAGATAATTTGGAGTCAATACAGAGTTAGATTGCTGTGCTGGTTTTAGCTTTTCATTTATTATTTGTTTTTTTACTAAATCTTGAACCGTATCTTCAAGATTAAATTTAAAACAAATCTATCTCTCTCCTTTTGGACATTCAATTCCAAATCTATTACCACTTTTTCTTAAGTTTTTTGTAATCCAATAATTTACTCCATTTTGCCTCCAGGTTCTTAATTTGGATGGGTTATAACAGTGGCTGCTGACATAGGTGTGTGTAATAAAGGAGGAACTTTGGTTTCTTTCTATGTGATACTTTCTGTAGCATTTGTGACACAATCTTGCTGGTATCCCGAAAGGGAAAAGACAACAAATGAGTGCCAGAAACGGGAATAACAGAGGTCCAGTATGGCTTATACTCCCACCTCCCATGCCTGTGAGGTTGCAACCCACAGGAGGTTTATTTGATCTTCTCGGTGGCGAATACAGAGGCCAATCTGGTCTTGCCCTCTATTTTCTTGTTACTTTCTCTTAACTAATTTCTAGGCAAATTGTTTTTGACACCTTTTAACTGTGGTCTCTTACCCTTCCTCAGGTATCTCTCATTCAACAGGCACTAATGATTCCCATCCACAAAACTAAGTTATTACTTTAACACTTTTTTGCAATAAGAGCATCGATTTTGTCAACTACAATACTAATTACTCTCACAATTGAAGCATTTACTTATAACCCAGCTAGCATGTCCAGTATTGGAATGAATCAAATAAAGTTTACTAATGGAAATGGAAATTCCCTTTCTCCCTTGTACAATTCTCAGGCTAAGGTCAGAATACAAAAAAAAAAAACAGTCTTGATCTTTCTATCTGAAGTATTCCTTCCCCAAGGAGATGTTTTATTCAGGCAGTGCTCGAAACCAGTGATATAAGCATTATCTTATTTCTTAATTCAGTGTTAATCTTTGTACATTTCTCGGATCATTTGGGTTTTCCCAAACTATTACCACTCAGTCCCCATTGGAAAGTCAGTTCAGTATCACTCGGTTTAAATGTGATAGTCTATTCTTCAGGTTCCTTCACAAGTCCTTTGATTCTGCTGGCATGAATTCACCTTCTTTCTGTGATTCTGGTTGTTGCTTTCAGTAGTACCTGGAAAGGATTTCTTAATAGCATAGTAATAAAAGAAAGATAATACTGCATTAACTCTTACTATTCGCTTTCTTTCTAAACTTTCTGGGTTTAGCTAAAAGCTTTTTCTACAGCCACCTCTTCTTCTTCAGGAAAAAAAACCTTCTCGTTAACAGTAAACAAAACACGCAAAAGAAAAAAAAAAAAAAACCCAAAAAACTTCTTACTTAAGGAAAACAAACCGCTTTGTGAGGTTTGGAGAGTCAGCAATCTCTGCTTTGATTTTATCTTTTAGTGCTAGTCCCCCTCCCCCTCTCTTCACGGCCTTGCTATCAGTGCTGTTCTTGGCCTTACCCCCGGTGCTGCCCCTTGGCTGCAGGGCCGGGGCAGGGGAGAACAGCCCCGGGCATGGGGACCCTGGGGGCTGCCCTGGGTCTCTTTTACCCTCTCTCTCTCTTCTCTCCTTTTCTCTTTCCTTCTCTCTCTCGGCCTACTTCCCGGGCCGACGCTGCCATCCTGGACTCGGGACCTCGACAGTCTGGGAGCCCCCCGGCAGCTCTGCCCCGGAGCCAGCCCGCTCCTGGCCGGCAAACCTGTGTCCTCTGCTGCCAGCTCCGCCCGGGGCACCTCCATGGATCGGTCCCTGCCGCAGCCCCCGAGACCCCGCCGCTCGTAGGGAGCGCTCAGACACCTCCCAGCCTTGACAACTCCAAACCTGGCGTCCCCAGGTGCTCCTGACATTCTTTTTCTTTCTCTAGGCAACTTATCCTCTTTTCTCTTCAAGGAGGGCGCGTTCTGCTAAGGTCTTTCTGGACTCCAGTGTGGCATTGAATAACCTCTTAACAACCATGTGTTAAGATACTTCTCTGCCTTTCATGCAAAAAACTTTCATTCACACTTCTGCTCTCTTCTAGCACTAAGATGTCATCACTTCACATTCTAACATCTCAGAGTTTCTCAACTACTTCTCTACTTCAACTTCTCTCTTTCTTCTCTCTCAACTGTAACCCTAATGGGGTCGATATTTAATCTTCCCTTATTTCTTTCTCCAGCCCAAACTTCTTTGTTGATTTTTTTTTCATCTTCTTGGCTTAATTTCAAAACTCTAGCTGTCATTTTCCTTTTTTCTGATATAACTCTTATTCTTAATTGCACTTGTAGTACTCTTCCTAATAAATTGCTACCTGCCCCTGGGACTAATAACACATCTCTCCTCTAAATTTTAGTTTCTTCTCTCAATTACTACATCTTTAATGATTAGAAATGTAAAACTTTCTCTTTTTGCTCTTGTTACTTTCTCTATATGTTTGTTCACACTATAACCTTTTGGAACATTTAACAGGTGAGTTCTCTCTGCCCCTGTGTCCATTACAAATTCCAATTCTTTTCTTGGGGACTCACTTTTAAAGTTATCACAGGCTCCTGATGGTATTTGTTCCCCCCCCAAAAAATTAGAGCCTATGACTTTTAAATTTTTTTTTTATGTGCTCATTTCCTAAAGATTTTCAGATCTTTTGCTTACTTAGGACTGTTATGAACAAAAACTCGGTTAATCTTTTTTTATGAGAAAAAGTTTCAAAAAGGCAGCCAGACCACTGGCCCTGCCCAAGTTCTGTGTGTTTTGTTATTGTAATCACGGGTCGTTGTCGTTAATGGTTGTTTTTGTATTAGTAAAAGCCCTGGCTGGGGCGAGGTAATGGCCCTTCTCCTGGGTGGGGACCTTGCCCGAAGCTAAGTTGTACCTTTCCCAGAATAGTGAAGACACCTGAGAAGGTGGGGGGGGTTATGCAAAGTGACTCGCAAGACCAGAATGCTTTGTGGGACCCCCATCTCCAAACTCATGGAGAAACCCCAAAAACAACGAGCCACCTAAGAGTTGAGAGACTAGAGTGATGTCTGGACGTGAGGAACCGAGTGCCGAGCCTGCAGAGACGCGGAACACCTTCGGACCCTCTCGCCCTGACCATGGGAGTTGACCCCGGAGCTGAGACCAGGCCGACTGAGTGGGAGGGGCAACATCTGACACCATCTTATGGGATCAGGAGACCCGAAAAAGGCTCCCAAGAGGATCTGATCCCCAGCTCTGCCCCTGGTGGACAAAGCTGCGCATATCCTCCTCCTCTGGGAGACGACGGACGCTGCAGACCCGTCGAGCCGCCCAATCCTGAGCTGATCACTTTTTAATAAAGGCATTACACAGGAGAAGAAGTCTCCTGGCCCTGTTTATTTCAGCTGGGGGCTCTCGTCCGGGATAGCCACGCCGCAAGAGGACTCAGGACTGGCCATCTTGGATCTTCAGAGGACAGCTGGCTACCAGGACCAGAGGGACCGGCTCAGGACAGCGACGCAGAGGAGCACCGGAGCACCGGACTGGTGAGAAACTCGGTGGCGGGAGCGGGAGACGTGCGCATGTGTGTGTGAGTGAGACGAGGGCCGGCAGCCGGACCTTCGAAGCGAGAGTGGACCCCCTCATTACTGCGGTTCCGTCTTTTCGCGAGAAAAGCGGCCAGGAACAGGGGGACGCGAGTGGAATTAGTGTGCGTGAGTCGTCTCCCAAGGGGGAATAAAGGGCCCCCCCACTCCGGGCGTGCGGAGTGAATTACTGTGTATGAGTGGCACGCACCCCAAGGTCCTGACAAAGGGAGGTCAGGCACTTTTGTAAGTCTCGAGAAGGATTCGAGTAAGATTTGTCAGTCCCGAGAAGGATTCGGGTGGTTCACAAGCCCTGCAGGCAAAGTAAGTCCTGACAAAGGAGTCAGGCACAAACCCCAGCGACGGAGGCTGCGGTTTGCTTTTAAGTCCTGATACGGTGAAGCCTAAAAATTGGCAGGTTAGGCAAACTAAAAATCAGGCAGTTGTTTCTCCTGACTGAGGGTGTCAGGCACGACCCGGATTCTTGGCCGTGGCTTCGTGTGTTTAAGTCCCGATAGATGTAAGACCTGACGTTGGGAAGTTGGGCAATCAAGAGATTGGGCAGTTGTTTCAGTATAAAGTCCTGAGCATCAGGCAGTAAATTTGAAGTTCAGTGGAGGAGGCTGGAGCTCCTCAAGGAAGGTGTTTTTTTTGAAATTCCCGGTCAGTAGAGGCACCTTCGGGATTTTTTTTTATTGAGACTTGAAAAATGGGATGTTGTAGTAGTAAAAAGACTGGCAAGAGACTGAGGTATATACATCCCAATAGTCCCTTAGGAGAACTGTTAGTAAAATGGGATTCTATAGAGGCCACGAAGGGATTAGATAAAGTGAAAATGATCCATTATTGTATGGAAGCGTGGCCAGAATTAGAGTTGCAAGGAGGATGGCCTTGGTGTGGGACAAAGGATAAGTGGATGTGCCAACAATTAAATAATTATCTGACAGCTCGAGGGGATACTGATCCTGAGCAATTATTGTATGTAGCTTGCTGGGTAAAGAGCGCTGTTGAGGATGAAGGGGTGCGAATTTGTAAGGTACAGAGGAATGAAGGAGGGGATGATAGAACTAGTAAAAGATGGGACCCCCTGGATTATTTGCCTCCTTCTGCCCCTCCACCTTATAATCCTCTTCTTCAAGCACCTCAAATGGCAGGTCCGGTTCCTCCCCCGGCTGCCATCTCATTACCACCTGCTCAAACTCCTCCTTCTACCTCTTCAGCTTCTGCTATGATGAACCCAGTATCTCCTCCAGTTCCTTCTGCACCACCACAAGTGCCTACTCCACCTGCTGCATTCTCCACCCCTTCTCCAGCTCCGATTAATATCTACTCAGGTCCCTCTCCCCCTCCTATTGCTGTCCCTTTACCTCCTTCTACCTGGGACACAAATGCCTCCTCGCCCAGTAGACAGCTATCAGCAAATACACCTGCTGATGGGCAGAAAGTTCAGGGTAACCCAGATGTCCCTCAAAGTAGTTTGGCATCTGAAGATGGGCCATACTGTAGCACCGGATCCAAGACCTCCAAGGCAGAGAGACTCTTTCCCCTCAGAGAGGTTCCTATGGGAGGAGTGGCGGGAGGTGTTGGCTTTGTGAATGCTCCCCTAACTGCTTCTGAGGTGAGGGGATTCAAGAAAGAGTTGGGGCATTTAGTTGAGGACCCAGTGGGCATAGCCAAACAAGTGGATCAATTTCTAGGTCCAAATATCTACACTTGGGGGGAGATGAATTCCATCCTGAGTATATTATTTTCTCCAGAAGAGGTCCAGATGATAAGGGCGGCTGGCATAAAAATTTGGGAGAAAGATAACAGTCCAGGACCCCAGGTGCCAACAGGTGAACAGAAATTGCCACTAACGGAGCCCAACTGGAACCCTAACCAGGAGGAGGGGAGGAAGGCCATGAGGGAATATAGGTCTTTGATAATACGGGGGATCAAAGAGTCAGTTCCCAAAGGAACTAATACCCAATTGGCATTTGAGGGTGCACAGGAGAAAGATGAAGCTCCTGCTGCCTGGCTTAATCGCCTAAGGCGGAACTTTCAGTTGTACTCCAGAATAGACCCAGACACCCCGGAAGGTCAAATGCTACTAAAAGTCCAATTTGTTACCAAATCTTGGCCTGATATACGGAGAAAATTGGAAAAGATGGAAGATTGGCAAGAGAAGGACATTAATGAGTTATTAAAAGAGGCACTGAAGGTGTATTTAAGGAGGGAGGAAGATAAAGCAAAGGCCAAGGCTAAGATCATGGTTGCTGTAGCTAGAGAAAGTGTAGGGTGGGCGGGTCCACCACCAGGAGGAGGCAAGGATAAGTCAGTACTGTCAGGTACAAGAGGGATGGAGAGACCTCAAGGCCCTTTGAGAGAGCGACATTGCTCTTACTGTGGAAAGGCAGGACACGTCAGGAGGTTTTGTAGAAAACTCAGTCTTGATGAGGCAATAGCCAGGGAACAAGATAATTTAGGGAAGATCCTTAAAGGTGACGATTAGAGGGTCAGGAGCTTTACACTATAGGGGACCTGATGTAACATCTAGAAGAGCCCTTGGTAAACTTTGAAGTGGGACCCTTAAATGAAGAATTAGAATTTTTGAGTAGATACAGGAGCAGATAAGTCCTGTCTCAACAAAGTACTAAGAAGTATAGTATAGTATAGTATAGTATAGTATAGTATAGTATAGTATAGTATAGTATAGTATAGTGAAAAACATCTGAATTTAGACAAAAAACAACTAGGTAGAAAGGATATCCAATAGCACCAAAACTGGCCAGTAATACTTAACTTGTAATAAGTGATGTGAAAGTAAAAGGTACCTTATTGTTGTCTTGTTGTGTGCGTGAGAGTGAGTCACAAAGTCAGCCTCAACTTCCCGGGCACGTGGGAAGGGGGCAGTGGAAGTGTGTGTATGTGTGACCTGCAAACCAGGCTTGTGTCCCCCAGGCGGGTGGGGGCTGTGGCCAAAGTGTGTGTGTGACCTACAAACTAGACTAGTGCTCCTCAGGTGTGTGAGGGAGCCGTAGCTGTAAGAGTGTGAGTGACACGCAGACAGCCTCACAGGTGAATGTGCACGAGAGGCAGCCAGAGCCAGGGCCCTTCCAAGAGGCCCAGGGATACTGAGACCTGTGGGCCAACCCCAAGGTGAGGGGAGCCACAGTGATTTTCTAGCAATAATGATCCAGTTTGTGTCTTGAGGGTGTGAAGGAATGTGTGAGAATAAATATAGACAAATTAGAATAGAGGTAATGTAGATTGTGCATTATAAGTTTTACCACATCTCCTTAGAGGGAAGTGTATTGTGTAGAAGAATGGCGTAAGAAAAAAAAAAAAGAGAAAAAAATTCAAGTGTAAGGGGTTGAAAGAAGTATTTAAGCTGTAAGTGAAAGTGAGAAACAGAAGCAAGAGATAAATAGATAAGATCTTGAAAAATAGAACAGAAAAACAGTGAATTAAATACACAGAAAAATAGGGGAATAAAAATACTTTGGGAGTTAAGTTAGCTGAGAAATACAACTCCTTGCAAAATACAGAGTATGTAGAAGTTGATGAGAGAAACATGCAAGCTATGGAAAAAGAGAAATTAACCAATAACATTAAACAGAGAAACTGAGTTTTGATAAACTCATTAAATTGCAGACCACTAATGCCTGTGTTTGAAAGCCCGTTTCAGGTACTCTTCATTACTAACTCGACTGTGCAGACCAAAAGGAAAAGGTTGGACTCACATCACTCTCACCCCCTGGCATTGGACCAGGATTCAACACCAGTTTTTTTTTTCCCTCTGGCATTCTGGCATTGGACCGGACTCCACCCCTTTGTCCTTCTGGCATTGGGCCAGAGTCCCAGTTTTTCCCTCTGGCATTGGACCAGAGTCCACATCACTCTCACCCCCCGGCGCTGGACAAGATTCATCTGCTTCACAAGTTAATTCACCTGAGTATACTGTGATTTAAAGATGACTCTCAGAAGGAAGAGTCAAAAAGACTGAACTGTGTGGGAAAAAATTGGTATCAGAGTTCTAATATTGCTTAAAATATTTTAAGACTGTTCTGTGTAAACTATGTTGGTAAAAAGTTTAAGACTGTAAATAAGTAATTCTAGTTAAGTTCCCCAATTTATTTCTAAAGACTCCAGGTTAATCCTCTACAGAACACTCCCCTGGGAGGGGAAACCAAAATTGGTAGGGAACAGACCAAGAGAGGTTTAACCAGAGAAACGGGTAGAAGGGACTCTAAAGAGCTTGGAAGCTTCTCCTCAGTAAAATTCCCCAAGAGGCAAGGCCGGGTGGGCAGGCTGTGCAAGATGACCCATACCAGACGCTTGGGAAGGGTAGTGCTGATGGCTCTGATTGCTGGTGGTGCTCTGGGGAGCCCAGCTGAGCCGTGCAATGAATGCTACCAAGCCCGCTGTGAGGAGGAAGTGAGCTCCTTGTCGAGAGTCCACATCAGTTCTAACCCTGATTGTGTTAACCTCTCCCAATTGGTCTTTTATCAAAAAAATAAGAGAGTGTATTGGATAATATACAATACTGCCACTTTTAGGCAGCCACTCCTAGGAGAGTGCCCTATAGGGGAAGCCTGGTTGTGCTTTAAATGGGATGCTGCTGAAACAAGCTCAGCAGATATAGTAAAAAGCAAAGAAATGGTGAAAATGGTAAGAAAAATTGTTTGTTACAAGTATTTATATGAGTGTACTGGAAAAGAGATAAACCCCTTTAGGAACACATTTCAGGGGAGCCTTAAACCCCTAGATTTGATCTCGTCTGGCAGCTGCACCGCTGGAGTGATAAAACCAATTTTCTTATTACCCAAAGAAACTGGATCAAGTTTGGGAGTTCCTATATATAATTTGAGAGAAATTAAACAGAACAGGCGCAGTGAAATAGAAATTGAGAAAATCCAAAATTGTAAAAGCCAAATTCGGATCCCAATATCTATGTTAAACAAAATTATTCGTCTCCAGGCAGTATTAAAAATAAAGAATTCAATTATTAGGAACATTTCAAACGAAATAAAAAGGTTAGTATGTGTAAATAATGAAGATCAAACTCCTACACTTGATCCCAGTAGGTGGGAGAACCTGGAGATTTTCAAAAAGGATGTGTGGGAAAAGGTAGTTTTTCTCGCTGTGTGTGCACTTGGAAAATTGCTATTTTTACTATGCTTATTTATCTGTTTCAGTAAAATAGTGTTTGCCGTGAAGACAAACCTGAAGAAACCAAGGAAAGTAACAAGGTTAAGTAACCGTGATTACCAAAGTGCACAAGAGATTTATAGTAGATTCAAAACAAAAATTAAGAGTTGATGCGAGCTTAGAGTTTAAGCTCGATCAAAGAAAAAGAGGGGGGACTGTTATGAACAAAAACTCGGTTAATATTTTTTTATGAGAAAAAGTTTCAAAAAGGCAGCCAGACCACTGGCCCTGCCCAAGTTCTGTGTGTTTTGTTATTGTAATCACGGGTCGTTGTCGTTAATGGTTGTTTTTGTATTAGTAAAAGCCCTGGCTGGGGCGAGGTAATGGCCCTTCTCCTGGGTGGGGACCTTGCCCGAAGCTAAGTTGTACCTTTCCCAGAATAGTGAAGACACCTGAGAAGGTGGGGGGGGTTATGCAAAGTGACTCGCAAGACCAGAATGCTTTGTGGGACCCCCATCTCCAAACTCATGGAGAAACCCCAAAAACAACGAGCCACCTAAGAGTTGAGAGACTAGAGTGATGTCTGGACGTGAGGAACCGAGTGCCGAGCCTGCAGAGACGCGGAACACCTTCGGACCCTCTCGCCCTGACCATGGGAGTTGACCCCGGAGCTGAGACCAGGCCGACTGAGTGGGAGGGGCAACATCTGACACCATCTTATGGGATCAGGAGACCCGAAAAAGGCTCCCAAGAGGATCTGATCCCCAGCTCTGCCCCTGGTGGACAAAGCTGCGCATATCCTCCTCCTCTGAGTCGCCCTGGGAGACGACGGACGCTGCAGACCCGTCGAGCCGCCCAATCCTGAGCTGATCACTTTTTAATAAAGGCATTACACAGGAGAAGAAGTCTCCTGGCCCTGTTTATTTCAAGGACCATTTCCCTTTTTCTCTCAAGTTTGTTTATCTATTTAGTTGGAGTTTCTTCTTTCCCCTCTAAAAGCTGTCCCTCAAAAATCGTTTGTTTTCGCATTTCACCTTTGATATGTTGTCTTATTTATTCTCTTGGTTATGTAATTACGATAACTATTCATGTGTTTACTCCCCTCTTCATTATTTTTACTCCACTCAGGAGGTACAGTTGGCATTTTGTCTTCTCTGGGGGTCCCCACGGATTATCTTTTTCCCAAGTTTTTATTTCAGTTGCTCTGATTGATTGCCTTTCTTCTTGAGAAAAATATTATTTTCATTACCAACTGCATCTTTTCTCAAGATTAAATGTTTGGACCTAAAAATTGGTCTAATTGTTCAGCTATGCTTATGGGATCTTCTAAATATCTTTTTCATTTATTTCTTAAAATTTCAGACCTCAGACGAAGTCAAAGGAGCATTTACAACCTCTGATCCGTCTGCTCTTATGAGAACCTTTCGTTATTGGAAATAGACCAATCTCTTTATCTCATCCTTTTTGGATTTTTATCTTCTATAGCCTTTCTCCCGTATTTTTAGGAAGAATCAGGAGAGGGCTTTCTTTTAACTGAACTTTTAGTGTTTCGATAAAGTGATTCTTTTAGAGTTCCCCTGAGCAGCCGGAGCTGTGGTTACCAAGGGAACGGGGCTCAGGGCAGGACGGGGAGACTCGGCACAGCTCAGGTCTCGGTCCTCCAAAGGCGGGGTCTGCAGCCGCGATCGCCCGAGGGGCTGTTCCGGTGCAGACCGAGCTGGAGCGTGGATCGCCCCCACATGGCTGATGGTGGCTGATCTGGCCGAGACAAAGCAGTCGACTGACCCCGGCTGCAGCGGCGGGAGCCGACAGAGTCAGGGCAGCCGGGGATGGGACAGATGGGACTCTCTTTCGGTGCGGTCAGCGCGGTAACCACGGTGCACACGGCAGGACAGACCCCCACCCCCTGCACGAACTGCGGAGCGGCCGCGGGCCGGGCGGCCGGGACTGAGGCAGACGGACTGTGCCGGAGCCGGCACAGGGGCTGGGAGGGCTGGTGCGAACGAGTGGGGGGGAACGAACGGGAATGGATGAGGTAATTTGTTCTCAGCTTTATACTTTCCCCGTTTTGTTTTTATTGCCTTTCAAAAATGTTATTTTCTTACAGCCTCTCCCCTCCCCAGCATGTGGTATACTTATTTTCTTCTGGATTAATCGGTTTTTACAAATAAATCCAGAGCTTAACTTAAATCTAAACTTTTGCTTGGATGCTTTGAAATGGTTGACGAGCTAACTCACGACCTTCTCATATTGTTTTTCTCATCACCCTTTTATTTATCTTTTGGCAAATAATACATGTTTCAGGTACTTGTTTTTCTACTCTTAAAGTCGCAGTGCACCGATAGTTCCTTTAAAAAAATGATTACACAAAGCCTGAGTATCCCACTGGACTTTTTGATACATGTCCTCTGCTATTCTTTAGTAAGGGTTTTATTATCTAATTGTCTTCCATCAAGATGTTTCTATTTCCCCAATTTATCTTGTTCGCCACCTATCTTGTTTTAATTCCCCCTTTTTTTTTTTGCTTCTCTAAACTTTGGAATTTCAATTTTTTTTTTTCATTTGGAGTTAATATTAACCCTTTCAGGTCTATTTTCTGCTGCATCTTTAGCTTCTTGATCTGCCAATTGTTTTTTCTTATTTCTGGGTTTTTACCTTTTGGTGTCTTTTAATATGTATTATTGCTATCTCTTTTAGGTAATTTTAATGCCTCTAAAACCTCGAAAATAAGTTTCTCATGTACTAATCTTTTTCTTCTTTCATTAAGTAATCTCCCTTTTTAAATTTTTCTTAAGGTATGTGCTACTCTAAAGGCATACCTTGAATCAATATATAACTCCTTTCTTTAGTGTTAAATTTTCTAATGCTCTTTTTAAGTATATAATTCACAAGTTTGCATGTTTTTTCTCATCAACTTCTGCATACCTTGTATTTTGCAAGGAGTTGTATTTCTGTTTGTTAACATAACTCCCAAAGTGCTGCTATCTTGGGGTATTTCTGTTGGTAATTTTTTTCTCCTGCTTTTCTTTCCTGTATCCACCTTACTGGATTTCTGTCTCATTTTTCAATATTCTATCTATTTGTCCCCTGCTTCTGTTTTTCACTTTTTACTAACAAATACCACTTTTCTTTCAACTACTTACACTTAAAAATCTTTTCTTCTCACACTGCTTTTCAATACAATCCACCTCCCTCCAAGGAGATATGGTGAGGCTTAAAATGCACAATCGACATTACCTATACTTTTATTCGTCTACATTCACTCACTTTTATTTCTCATTCACTTTCACACATTCTTTCACACTCTCAAGACACAAAGGGGATCCTTATTGCT
This sequence comes from Melospiza melodia melodia, assembly GCF_035770615.1. Lineage (NCBI taxonomy): Eukaryota > Metazoa > Chordata > Aves > Passeriformes > Passerellidae > Melospiza > Melospiza melodia. The sequence goes on along the minus strand of NW_026948801.1, from coordinate 909,847 downwards.
AGAAAATCACAGGTCTTTGTGGCCCCCTCTTTCGCTTTGGGGTTTACAAACTCCAGGTCTCAGTGTCACCAGGCCCCCTAGAAGGGCCCTGACTCTGGCTGCCTCTGGTGTCCGTTCACCTGTGAGGCTGTCTGCGTGTCTTTCACACTCTTCAGCTATGGCCCCTCACACACCCAGGGAACACTAGCTTGGTGCGTAGGTCACTCACTCGTCTTCGGCCCAGAAGCCCCCACCTACCCGGGAGCTACAGCCTGGTGTGCAGGTCACTCACTCCTCTTTCCGCTGCCTCCCCCTTCCCACCTGCCCGGGAAGTTGAGGCTGACTTTGTGTGGGTCTCACTCTCACACACCACAAAACAACAATAAGGTACCTTTTACTTTCACATCACCTATTACAAGTTTAGGTGTTACTGGCGAGTCCCCGTGCTATTGGATATCCCTCAACCCAGCTGTGTTATCCAACCCCAAATGCTCTTGAGCAATTTTTCTCTCAATCCTGCCGTGTTGTCCAACCCCAGATGCTGTTGGGTATTTTTCCCTCAATCCAGCTGTGTTGTTCAACCCCAGATGCTCTTGGGCATTTTCTGTCCCTCAACCCAGCGGTGTGGTACAACTACAGATGCTCTTGGGCATTTAATTTGTTTTGCTGTGTTGTCCAACCCTGGATGTTCTTGGGCAGTTTTTTATCCCTCAATCCGGCTGTGTTGTTCAACCCTGGATCTTGTTGGGCAAAATTTTTTCCCTCAATCTAGCTGTGTTGTCCAACCCCGGATGCTGTTGGGAAAAATTTTCATCTCCTAATCTGGCTGTGTTGTCCCACCCTGAGTGTTCTTGGGCATATCCTCACTCCGACAGAATTCTGCTCAACCCTGCTCTTGGATGCTCTTGGAATATAAATCCCTCAACCCAGCAGGTTTTAGGGGCCCCTCCTGTCCCGTTTCCTAGTGGATTGGGCTAGGAAACATTGCTCCCTACCTCCGAGGGGTCCAACCCCTCCCTGAGACCGAGTCCCAGTTATCCCGGGGAATTCTTTCACTCTCTTATCACTTGCTTCATCTCTTTACTGGCGGCTTTTCTCACGAAAAGACAAAAATGCAGCATGGGAGACTCGTCACTCACTTGGCAGGTCTGGGACAACCAGCCCGCCTCTCATTCACACACATTCATCCCCCCGTATCTGCCCCCGCCCCGAGAAATACTTACCAATCCTTTTTCCTTCCCGGGTTCTTTGTGCGCACTACTACTCTTAGGGGGCCAATTACCGCGGTTGTAGGGAGCCTTTTTCCCTTCTCTTTGTTTTATTGCCTCCTTTTGTCCACAGATCATCACCTGCGTCTGTCCATCACTTCAGGGGAAGCAGAGCGAGGCTGCCAAATAGGGCAGGGCGCACCTTCCCTACTCTGACTCTCGTAAAACACCGGCAGCGAGGTGTTAGCAGCCATCCTCTGCTACCAAATTGTGAAAAACGCCAATCACTTGTTTTTAAAATTTTTAAAAGTTTAATAGTAATAAAATAGTTAAAAAGAATAGTAACACAATTAGAGTAATAACAGTTTGGACAAATTGAATAAGGACAGTATGAAACAATAAAAAGAGTTTGGAAAGAGTTACAGACGTCCGGATACCTATTTCTGGGCATCACAACCCCGAAAAAGGACCCCCGCTAACAAAGGATTAACCCTTAAGAACAATAGCCTGTTGCATATTGATACACTTCATACATGATGCATAAATTCCATTCAAACACAGGATTCTGTCTGGTCTTCATCAGCTTCTCCCCTCTAATCCTAACAGCGCCTTCGAGGCAGGAAGAAGTTTGTTTCTTCTGATAAGAAGGCAGTAAATTCTTTTTCTCTGAAAGATCTAGGTGTCCTGTGGCTGCTATCTCGCTGCAAGCCCTTTCTGTTAAACAAAGCATCTTCCATAGCATAATTTCTATTTTAACAATTTTTATAACCTAAAACTATATTTAACACAGTACTTAAGAAAATTAATACAGCATTGCTTTCTAACACAACACATATAATATTCATTTTAATATCTGCGAAAAGCCAATCATAAAATACATGCATTTTTCACAGGATTTTGAGTGTTTTGTTGGGGTTGTGGGGGTTTTTGGGGGGGATGGGGAATTTATTGAAAAATTTTGGGAGTTTTTTAAAATTTTGGTGAGTTCCTTTGGGATTTGGTGGGATTCTCTGGGGTTTTTGAGGTTTTCTTGTATTTTTGGGGGATTTTGTGGGGTTTTAGTGGAATTTTAGGAGGGCTTTGGGGCATTCCCTGAGTTTGAGGAAGGCCTGAGAGGCATCCAAAGCTCCTTAAAAACCCTGGAAGTCCCAATAAAACCCACTAAAACCCAATTTAGTTTCTCAAAATCCCATTACAACACCCTAGAATCCCGATAAAAGCCCACAAAATCTCTTGAAATCCCAATCACCCCAAAAATCCTGATTAAACTCTGCAAATCCCCCAAAAATGTCCCCAAAACCATAAAAAGTCCCACAAAATCTCCCCCAAGATCCAAAGAAATCCTAGCAACACTCAAAAAACCACACAAAACCCCCCAAATCCCACAAAAAATCCTAAAAAACCCCAAATCCCTAATGAATCCTGCTAAATGCCACCACAGTTCCAATAAAATGCCCCAAAATCTCCTAAAAATCCCAATAAAGCCCCCAGAATTTCTGAGAATCCCAGAAAACCCCAACAAAACCCCAGTAAAATCCCCAAAATTTAAAAAAGCCCCCAAAAAATTCAATAAACCCCAAAAAGCCCCCGAAAAACTCCCCCTCAAAATGCCAATCAAATCCCCCAAAATCCAAACCCCCCAAAATCCACAAAACCAGCCACTCCCAGTCAATCCCAGCATGATTCCAGTCACTCTGAATGAGATCCCAGGGTAACTCAGTATGGACTCAACTGCTCTCACTGTGATCCCAGTTGCTCCCAGCATAATTCCAGATGCTCCCAGTTCCTCCCATTATGATCCCACTTTCCCCAAGAATAGTCCCAGTCCCTCCCAGCAGGGTCCCAGTTGTGCCCAGTTGCCTCCAGGGTAGATTCAGTTTTCCCAAGCATCGTCCCAGTTGAGCCCAGCATGATCCCAGCTGTTCCCAGTGTGGTTCCAGTGCTCCCAGTATGGTTAGAGACACTCCCAGTACGTTTTAGTTACCTCAGAATGGTCCCAGTCTTTCCCAGTTACTCCCAGTTTCCTCTAACATAATCCCAGTTTCTATCTGTTGCTCAAAGGGTGGCCCCAGTTGCTCCCAGTATGATCCCAGTTACAGTCTCAGTCCTCTCAGCATGGTTGCAGTACCTTCCAGCTGTTCCCAGTTGCTCCCAGTGTGTCACATTTTCCTCCCAACATGGGCCCAGTAGCTCCCAGTAAGCCCCAGTCAGGTTCCATTCACACCCAGTATAATCCCAGGATGAGTGTAGCCACTCCCAGTTATGATCCCAGTCACTTGCAGTCTAATCCCAGTTGCTCCCAGTCACTCCCACGCTGATGCCAGTGCCCCTAGTGTGATCCCAGTTGCTCCCAGCATGGGCCCAGCTGTTCCCAGTGTGCTTCCATCACTCCCCTATGGTTACAGAAACTCCCAGTATGGTCCCAGTTAAACCCAGTTGTCCCTGCTATAGTCCCAGTCACTCCCCATATGATCCCAGTCCCCCCAGTATGGTCCCACTCACTCCCAGTTGCCCCCAGTGTGGTCCCAGTTCTCCCCAGCATGGTCTCAGTTGTTCCCAGTGTGGTTCCAGGCCCCCCAGTATGGCTACAGACACTCCCAGTATATCCCAGTTGCCCCCAGCATGTCTGTAGTCATCTCCAGGCTCTGCCAGTGGCTGCAGCAAGGTGTTAGTTCTCCCAGTATGATCCCCCAGTCATGCCCAGTATATCCCAGTTGCCTCCAGCAGGCATCCAGTCCTTCCCAGTTCCTCCATTTTTCTTGCGGCATGATCCCAGTTTCTCTCAGCTGCTCCCAGTAGCCCAAAGTGTGATCCCAGTGGCTCCCTTTCAACCCCAATAGGATCCCAGTAAGCTCCAATTTGATCCCAGTCACATGCCAGCCCTCCCAGCGTGGTCCCAGTATAATCCCAGTTGCTTCCAGTCTCTCCCAGTATGGTCCCAGCTGCCTCCAGCATGGTTCCAGTTGCTTCCTAGATCAGCCCAGTCAGTCCCAGTATGATGCCATTTGCTCCCAGCATGCTCCCAGTTGCTCCCAGTCATGCCCAGTATGGGGGATGATGTGCAGGGTGTGTTCCCAGTCACTCTCAGATACTCCCAGTATTAGTCCTGTCCCTGCCACTATGATCCTAATCTGAGCCCAGTGTGCTTCCAGTCCCTGCCACTATGAACCAGTTGTGCTCCACATGGTTCCAATTGCCCTCTTGGCCCCCTCACTTTTGTTCCAGTCCCTCCCAGTATGTCCTAGTGTAGCCCAGTTCCCTCCAGCATGTTCCCTGTCACTCCCAGTTGGGTTTTTGGGGGGATGTTTGGAGACTGAAGAAGTCCAAGGCTGAGCAGAAAAGGCCCCTTGGGGCGACGTCGGGGGGTGCCGGTGGCAGCTGCCGGCAGAGGCAGCCTGGAGGAGCAGAGCCCTGTGTCCCCCAGGAGCCCAAAGTGGGGAGCCCAGAGAGGGGGGAGTGCTGCCATTGGCGGGAGCCTCAAGAGCCTGGAGAGGGGCAGGGGGGACTCCTTGGAGCCGCTGCAGCCCAGAGCAGAGAATGAGGGGAGAAGGGAGTCCGGGAGCCCAAACAGCCCCGGCATCCCGAAATGGGGAGAGCGAAGAGGGGGGAGCTTTTGGCATTGCTGGGACTGCCAGCAGCCTGGGTGGGGCGGTTGAAGCCATTTATTATAATGGCTAATAGCTTCTGAAAAATAAAAGAATTAAAAGACACTCAAAATATATCAAGGGAATTGCAGCAGTTAATAAATAACCTAAAATACACTTTCAGGAAGAACTTTGATCAGATATTTAGATAAGGCAATGTAAAACACACTCACAATATTTGGATAAGGTAATCTAAAATACACTCCCAGAAGAAACTTTGGAATTAGAGTATTTGAAGAAACAGAAGTGGAAGCCAATATGTTAAACTGACCTGCCAAGCCGCTAGGATCAAGCCAAGTACAACAGTAACTTCGGCCAAGCCATGGAAAAACATGCCAAAGATAACAGGAAGAAGTCCAAATTAGGAAAAGCTTAAAATTTAACTAAGGAAAACCAGGAATTCGCGGAAGACACCGCCTGCCTATGAATATGCATGTAATAAATGATGTAATCCCTGTTTAAAATTGTATAAAAACCCGCTTTTGCTGTACATGATTTAGAAATCCATTTTATGATTTCTCCGACGCGTCGTAATAAAATTCCTCCTGCTTATCTGACTTAGACTGAGTCTCTTAAGCAGTTATTCTCGCCTTTTTGGGGCAAAATTCGGCATCATTTTCTGGCGACCCAGATGGGACCAGACAGGAGATCCAGGCCTTGAGGGGTCCTCCCCGAGCCGGGTCCGGGGTCGGGACCCTCTGGCGCCCCTGACTAACTTTTGTCAGAAGAGACTCCTCCCCCGGACCAGTGCTTTCGGTGGACGAAGAGTACCCTGCATCTCCTGCTCCAATTAAGAGGTATTTCAATTATTTATTGGTTTTGGAATAAAGCGCTTTGTTGGGGGTCAGACGTGACTGCCCGATGGTAAAGCTGGGGGACGCCCCGGTAAAAGAATCCCTACTGGGTTAGAGTCCCAGAAATAGAAACGCAGGTTAAAGTCCTGCGACTGGGTTAGAGTCCCAGCATTTGGTTGGAAGGAGTACTTGTTTATCTTGGTATCTTTGGTCTCTTTTTACTGTGTGGGAAACTGTTTTCAATATTGTATTTAATGTTATAATACTGTGGATTAAGGGTTAAGAACTAAGATTGCTCTCTGAGAAGTCTGTCAGCCGGTGATCTTTTTGTATGTGTCTGTTGCAAAATCTTACAGGAAACATCTTGTCGCTCTCTCTGTAATGTTTTAGAAGAGAATAAGTTGATAGACGTCTGGGAAGAAATTTGTCACCCCCCTGCAATTGTTATACTGTCTACAGTTGTGATTGCATGAGTTTGGCAAACCGGTATCTCGCGGTCTGTAGGCGACCTCTCGTGACCAAACCTGGTAAAACAGTCCGTTCTGATATAGACCATAAGGTAGGAACTATTTCATAAAGGTGTGGGTATGAGTGAGAGTGAATGAGACGCAGCATCGCTGCGAAGCGAGAGGGAGTCCCACTCCGCATTTCCGGTTCTTCGCGAGAAGCCAGGTCGGAAAAGGACAAAGCGATTGAAGATTGTGTGTTTGAAGTGTTAAAATAAATTGGTATACAGCACATGCGAGAAAGAGGCTGATCTGGTTAGACAGACACAGGGAATAGCAATGGAAAGCCAACAGAGTAAGGACGTAAATATGAAAACCCCCTTAGGATGTATCCTAAAGCACTGGAAGGACTTGGGAGGGATCCCGGGGGGAAACATAAGTAAAAAGACACTCCTTAAATATTGTACACAGTGGTGGCCGTTGTATAAGTTAGATGACGATGAGAAATGGCCGCCGGAGGGAACAACTAACTATAACACTATTTTGCAATTGATGCTTTTCCTCCGCCGACTTAATAAATGGGATGAAGTGATGTATGCTGACATGTTCTTTACCCTAAGAAATAAACCAGAGTGGCAAAAAGAGTGCGGGGTAAACGTAGCACCTCAGGACCCCTTAGTACTAGCCCTGGAGAAAGATAAGAAAGGTTCAAAGCCTAAAGAACGTTGCTGTGATGCATGTAGCATTGGGCAACAATGTCTTAAATTAACAAGAAGGGATAGTGGAAAGGAGAGCGAAATAAGCCTGTGGGAATACCATCCATTCGCCCCAGGACGGGAAGGGCCTCTTCCCAGGCCAAAGGAGGAACAAGGGGACCCTAGCCCATTAAAGGAGCTGGAACGATGGTGGAAATCTAAGTTTGGGCACAGCCCTCAGAAACTAGACAATACTTGGGAGGAGGATGGTCCATTAAAATCGGGGATTGACAAGAAGGAAAGCAGCCCACAGGGACCAGATAGTCCACAGGGGTTGGGGAGCTACAGGGATGCTGACAGCCCACCTAGACTAGAAGTTGAGAGGGAAGAAGACAGTCCACACGAAGCAGAGAGTTGAGGGGAGACACGCAGCCTGCCCGAACTAAGTCCATATGGGGATAGTAGCACACCCAGGAATGGGGGTTTTAGGAAATCAGGTATCTGTAGAATAGAAACCAGCACACCGAGGACTGGGGATAAAAGTAACTCATTAGGAGGCGACGCCTCTAAGCTGAAGTATAGTGAGAAGAATGACAATGAGATATGCGAAAGGGAGGCAGAGAACAACTCACAGAAGCTGAATATAGTAATTCAGATAGAGGATAAGAGAGATGGAAGGGGAACAGAAGATGAGGACAGTAGCCCGGAACAGGATAGGCGCCGGCAGATGCGGGAAGAAAGGCGACAGATGCAGAGCGAGAGGCGGTTGGACTGTGTAAACCATGCTAGGGGAGTAGTAGGAAAAGAATTAACAGAAATAGAAGGTGAAGATGAAGAACAGGGAAAGGGAAAGAGAAAAGAGAAGAGAAAGAATAGGGAAGACATTGAGGCACAGGAGGAAGATCCCAGGGAAGGGACCAGTCATTCGTATTATACCAGGTCTGTGGCACAGAGGGAAGCAAAGCAAAAAGAAGGGAATCATACAATAGCTCCTCTCCGACAACTTATGCCAATGGTAGGAGAAAGGACTAGGGTAAAGGTGCCGTTCTCCACGAGTGATCTGAACAATTGGAGGGATGAGGCAAGGAACTTCAGGAGGAATCCAGAGGCAGTAGCGAAGAGGTTTGAATTAATGGCAAAGAATTTAGATATTGATTGGGAAGATATAGAGGTGATGCTGTCAGAATTGACAGATACAGAAAGGGAACTCGTATTGGAGACAGGAAAACGACATGCTCAAGTATTATCGGGGAGACTAGAAGATAATTTCCCCAGCAGTAAACCAGAATGGGACCCGGGCAACGAAGAGCACTATCGACGACAGGTGCAGTATAGAAAGCTGATCGCGATGGGCTTGCGTAATGCAATCCCTAAGGCTATCAATTGGTCAATGCTATATGACATTAGGCAGGGAAAGGATGAGACCCCGTCAGAGTTTTTGGATAGATTTACGGCAGCCATGAGACAATACACACCCCTGGACCCAGCAACGGAAGAAGGGAAACAGCACTTGCTAGGGTTGATGATGGGACAGAGTAACCCAGACATCAGGAAGAAATTACAAAAGCTTGAACAGCCAGCAAATAAAAACCTGGAGGCGTTGCTGAATGAGGCATGGAAGGTATATAATAATAGAGAAATAGAGGAAAAGAAAAAGGAAGATAAGAGGCTAGCTCGAGTAGTGGCTGTAGCAGTAGCAGCTCAAAATACAAACCATTTGGGACCTAATACCAGGGGTAGGGGTAGAGGCTACTCAGTGAGAGGGGGAGGGAGGTTCCAACCCCACCCAGCTAGAATAGGGCCAAACCAGTGTGCCTATTGCTTCCAAACGGGACACTGGAAACGTGAGTGCCCTCAATCAAGAGAAAGATCAATGGACACTACTACTATCGCACATCAGGACAGTGAATGAGGGGGACCGGTGGGCCGTACCCTAGCAGACCCACTGGTTCAAATGGAGCTAGGGGAAGGTAAAAAGGAATTGGACTTTTTGATTGATACGGGAGCAACTTTTTCAGTTTTAAATCAAGAATTGGTACCTAAGAGTGATGAATTTGTACAAGTTGTGGGAGCAACAGGCCAACCAGAAAAAGCTTACTTTTTGAAACCTATCATATACAAAATTGGGAAACAAATGGGAATTCACCAGTTTCTGTATTTGCCAAATTCACCAAAGCCTCTATTAGGGAGAGACTTACTGGAGAACTTGGGAGCTATAATAAAGTTCAATAAGAACAGATTAGAATTTCAAGTAAAAGAAGAACAACTGATTACAGCCCTAAGCCTAACAATCAGTTGTGTGGAACCTAAATCTGAGAATCACAATTTTGAGCGAATCCTGAGCGAGGCATACCCATTAGTATGGGCTACTGATATACCTGGAAAATCAAAACAAGCAGCACCGATTGTTGTGGAACTTAAAAACGGGGCAAGACCGGTGGTAAGAAAACAATACCCTTTGAGAATAGAAGACAGAAAAGGGATTGAGCCCATAATCAAAAGGTTTCTAGAACTGGGGTTATTGATAGAATGTGAATCAGATTTTAATACACCAATCCTGCCAGTAAAGAAACCTAATGGAGCTTATAGACTAGTTCAGGATCTGAGAGCAGTAAACGAAATAACCAAGACATTGCATCCGGTAGTTGCTAATCCATACACGCTTTTAACTAGACTGAAGGATAATTTAGCCTGGTTCACCATATTAGACTTGAAAGACGCATTCTTCTGCCTTCCCTTAGCTCCCGAGAGTCAAAAGATTTTTGCCTTTGAATGGGAATCTGTAGATAGAGGAAGAAAGACCCAACTTACCTGGACGGTATTGCCCCAAGGATGGAGCAATTCCCCTACAATTTTTGGGAATCAGTTAGCCAAAGAATTAGAACAGTGGGAAAGGCCGCTGGGAGATGGCACCCTTCTGCAATACGTAGACGACCTCCTAATAGCAACAGTGACAGAGGAAGAATGCATTGAATGGACTATTTCCTTGTTAAATTTCCTGGGTTTAAGTGGATATCGAGTCTCTCAACAGAAGGCACAGCTGGTGCAAAAAGAAGTGGTGTACCTGGGATACGAAGTCTCCAGAGGACAGCGTTCCCTGGGAGCAGCTAGAAAAGAGGCCATCTGTCAGATGCCTAAACCAGAGACAGTGAGAGATCTGTGCGCCTTTCTGGGGATGACAGGTTGGTGTCGGCTATGGATCTACCAGTACGGGATACTCGCTAAACCACTGTACGATTTGTTGAAAGAAACTAAGGACGTTCTAGTTTGGACCCCCGAGGCAGAAGGGGCCTTCAAGAAGTTGAAGCTGGAGCTAATGAGAGCACCGGCCTTAGGTCTTCCAGATGTATCAAAACCATTCTGGCTGTTCTCCCATGAACAACAAGGGATGGCCCTAGGAGTCCTAGCACAGCAGTTGGGAACACACAAGAGAGCTGTGGCCTACTTCTCCAAGCGATTGGATGAAGTAAGTAAAGGATGGCCAGGCTGTCTGAGGGCAGTGGCTGCAGTGATAATTAACATAGAAGAGGCCAGAAAGCTCACGCTAGGCCAAAAGATGACTGTGTTAGTATCTCACACTGTATCGGCCGTGCTGGAACAGAAAGGCAACCATTGGTTGTCGCCTTCCAGATTCTTAAAATACCAGGCCATCTTGGCTGAATCAGATGACGTAACCATTCAGGTAACTAACATTGTGAACCCAGCTTCATTTCTAGAAGGGAGAGCCCCAGCAGAACCCATCGAACACGACTGCCTGGAAACAATTGAAGCCGTCTACTCCAGTCGCCCAGATCTCAAAGAAGAGCCGCTCGAAGGTGCGGACAACTGGTTCTCAGATGGCAGCAGCTTCGTGAAGCAAGGAATAAGAATGGCTGGCTATGCAGTCACTACTACAGAAAGGGTAATTGAGTCAAACCCCTTGACTGCAGGGACTTCAACCCAAAAGGCAGAGCTGATAGCTCTGACTCGAGCCCTGGAATTGGCAGAAAACATGCAAATTAATATATGGACAGACTCTAAATATGCCTTCTCCATTGTACATGCTCATGGGGCCATCTGGAAAGAAAGAGGACTATTGACTACACAAGGAAAAACAGTCAAACATGCTGAAGAGATTCTGCGGTTGCTAGAGGCGGTCCAACTCCCAGCACAAGTGGCCATAATGCATTGTAAAGGACATCTGAAAGGTAACACTATCCCAGAAACAGGGAACAGGAAGGCAGATAGGGAAGCTAAATTGGCTGCCACAAGGACTAGAGAAGTAGAAATAGTGGCCCTAATACCAGGAGAGCTGGATACCGATATCAAGCCAGATTACCAGGAATCAGATCACAGATGGATTCAAAAGAATAAAGGTAAACTGATAGACAGTGGATGGGGACAATTAGAGACAGGACAGTTGATAATACCAGGGAACCTAATGTGGCAGATTGTGAAAACGGAGCACGAAAAGGCCCATTGGGGCCTAGATCCACTTTACCAACATTTGCGAGCTAGGATAGCAGGACCGAAATTATTTACTACTGTAAAGCACGTTACATCCCAGTGTGAGCGGTGTCTGAAAAATAACCCGAATACGGGAACCAAGGTACACCAAGGAGCCATAAATCGAGGTAAATTCCCAGGTGAAGTATGGCAAATTGATTTTTCTGAACTCCCAAGAAAAGGGGGGTTTCGGTATTTGTTGGTATTAACTGATACATTTTCTGGGTGGCCTGAAGCATTCCCTTGTAGGACAAATAAGGAAAGAGAGGTGACTAAAGTACTGTTGAATGAAATTATTCCATGGTTTGGGGTACCGAAAAGCATTTCTTCGGATAGAGGTACACATTTCTGTGCAAAAGTGGTGAGAGCAATAAGCAAAGCATTACAAATCAAATGGCAACTACACACACCTTATCGTCCACAGGCCAGTGGGCAAGTAGAAAAGATGAATCATCTCATCAAACAGCAAATTGCCAAAATATGCCAGGAGACTAATTTGCAGTGGTATCAGGCTTTGCCTATTGCTCTGCTCAGACTGAGAGTCAAACCAAGATCAAAAGAAAAGTTAAGTCCATTTGAAATTCTGTATGGTAGACCTTATGCTATGCAAGTTGTAAATGGGGATGCTATAGACCAAATCGGTAATCAGTACATTTATGATTATATAATTACGGTGGGGAAACGGTTCGATAAGAATGCTACTGTGGTGATAGGGCACCAACCTAAACAACCTGATTGTAAGTTGCATCCGTTTAATCCCGGTGATTGGGTGTATGTTAAGAATCTTTTAGGAAAACCCCTACAAGAAAAGTGGGAGGGACCTTTCCAAGTGCTGCTGACTACCTTCACCGCGGTTCGGATCAAGGAGCGACCTACGTGGATCCATTACTCACGAGTCAAGAAAGCTCCGGAGAATAAACAAGAGGAGCAGACATCATGATCCTGACTCCACCGCAGATCTTCACAACCCTGATCATTGGACTAATGATAAGTATAGTTCTTCCCCAAGGCTCTGTCTCAATAGACCCATGGTCTAATGCACACCAGTGTATCCACCCGGAGTTGGAAACGGGACCGAAGGGGCCCTACTTTGAGGTTTATGCCTTACGTAACAATCAGCCATATGCGAGTAAAGTATGGGATCAGCCCTCCATGGTAGCGTACGAGGGAGACCAAATCCAAATTGGGTGTCGAGAGCTTGACCCAATAGAAGGAAAAACAAGGCGGCTAGTATTAACAATTCAACCCTTGATGGCAGCCTCTGAACACAACCTAATCACCTTTAGTCCAGTGAAAATGGGGAAACCCACTGTCTGGATTCAGCAAAAGGGCCCAATTTCATGCCAGTGGAGTGACTTTAGGGAAGATCCACCCGGATCACAACCCCAAAATTCAGTAGTTTATAGAAAAGATCCGCTTGGGGAACTACATCCTGAAAACATAACCCTTGACTTACACCCTCTTCTCTTTTCTGCGGGAAAGATTGTAGCATCTAATGGTCCTGAGGAAGGGAGAGCACAGTGTGAGATGGCATTTAGATTGGATCAGTCAATGACGTTCACATGTGAAAGGGAGCTGAAAGCCCTGGAAATGGGTTTTGGCTTCCCTAAGCGTGCTGTCGCATACAAGGTAGCATTACCGGAAGACGTGATTCCATTGTATCCAGATCTAGACTTGCCCCAAGAAACCACTCCACCGGTGGTATGTAAAGTAGTACATAACCTAGCCTTTATAGGGCCTCAGGTGATAAGAAAATCTGATGAACAAAAATTATTGTTAGACCCCACTTATTCCCTGAAAAAGGTACAGATGAACTTCCACACCGATATTACGTATTTGCAGAAGGACTGCCAACCATTTATACAGCAAAGCCTTAAGGGATGGAATGCATGGCTAGCAACAAGGTCTCATCATAGAAGAGCACAAAGAGATTTGAGTGGGTGGATTGGCACTGGATTTGGTATATTAAACACGATAGATCAAGAAGTATTAGTGAATAAATTAAGTACCGTCACGTCGAACTTAGGAAAACTAAAAATGCCCCTCAGTTCATCCATGCTTACATTAGCAGAAACACAATCGCTAGTAGCAAAATTGCTAACCATGGTAGCAAACCACACTGAAGAGGATTTTTTGAAGTTCGCTAACTATACAGGGGAACTTAGCAAGGAAATTGCACTAGCTATCCAGTGCCCTCAGACACAACAATGGGTACAATCAGTAGCGGCAGGAATACTGAGAGAAGGAACAAATAGGGATGGACATCGAAGTTCTTAAAGCAATGCTCACACATCCTAAAGTAAAGGAATTGATACAAAAGGTAAATCAAACAACCAAATGAATGGTATGGCAGGTAGAACATAATTCAGAAAAGATAAAGAATGTCCTGACTAAAGTAGAACGAGTAGGCCAGCATCATTGGTGGGATATCTTTGTGGGATAATCCCCAACAGCTACACAAGTCTTTAACTATCTGGTGCACCCAACGCTAATAATAATCATAGTTCTGTTACTATTAACTCTCACAAATATTTGTATGTGGTGGAGACTGAGAATCATAATGAAAAGAACCCAAATGATCTGGGCTATAATACGAGCATATCAGCGCCCTACAGGGTTAGAATTTGACGAAAGAATTCGTAAGTTATAAGAAAAGGGGGGAATGAAGCCATTTATTATAATGGCTAATAGCTTCTGAAAAATAAAAGAATTAAAAGACACTCAAAATATATCAAGGGAATCGCAGCAGTTAATAAATAACCTAAAATACACTTTCAGGAAGAACTTTGATCAGATATTTAGATAAGGCAATGTAAAACACACTCACAATATTTGGATAAGGTAATCTAAAATACACTCACAGAAGAAACTTTGGAATTAGAGTATTTGAAGAAACAGAAGTGGAAGCCAATAAGTTAAACTGACCTGCCAAGCCGTTAGGATCAGGCCAAGTACAACAGTAACTTCGGCCAAGCCATGGAAAAACATGCCAAAGATAACAGGAAGAAGACCAAATTAGGAAAAGCTTAAAATTTAACTAAGGAAAACCAGGAATTCGCGGAAGACACCGCCTGCCTATGAATATGCATGTAATAAATGATGTAATCCCTGTTTAAAATTGTATAAAAACCCGCTTTTGCTGTACATGATTTAGAAATCCATTTTGTGATTTCTCCGACGCGTCGTAATAAAATTCCTCCTGCTTATCTGACTTAGACTGAGTCTCTTAAGCAGTTATTCTCGCCTTTTTGGGGCAAAATTCGGCATCACGGGCACTGAGGAGAAGGGACCCCCAATGCAAGCGTGACCCACAGCTGCTGGGACAGGGGTACCAGGAACACCCGAGGGGAGGAACCAGGGACAGGGAACTCCTGGGATGCTTTTCCAGGGCTGAATCTTGGTGTTTGGGAGGTTTTTATGAAGCACAGATGGCAGGTGACTTGTAGAGATGGACTTGGGCAGAGGGACTTTAAAACTCAGTGTGTATTGGGGCTGGTGAAACAGGCTTTCCTGTTTCATAAATATGATACATATGATTGTCTGGCAAAAATTTTGAGAATATAGAAACTATGAGCAAGATTGGAATGAAAGCAAGCTTTTAGATACCTTAGTTATTGAACAAACGGAAAACAATGGTGTGGCCGGACTGAAGGCAATCCCCTTCTGATGAATCAATTCTCTGTGCTTGGAGACAGGTCCAGGGGTCAGAGCAGACCCTACTAGCTCAGCAGAAGGCGTCCAAAGAGTAGTTTTTAAGATTTAAAATATAACACAGTCTGGTGATGTAATGATTCTTTCAGGCTGTATGTAAATGCTATAGGATTTGTACCTTGTACTAGATTGGTTAGTGAGAAATAGAATATCCAACACAGAAGAAGATTTATTGTATTGTAACAGGAACCTCCCTCTCTTATGCTTTTATTCTCTTACTCTTTTGCTCTCTTACCCTTTTTACTCTCTTACCTTTTTTACTCCCTTACGCTCTACCCCTCTTACTCTCTAACCCTCTCATCCTCTCTGCCCCTCTCTTCTCCCGGGCCTGCTCCGAGCTGTGGCTGGCAGCTCCTAGCAGGGCCCTGCACCCAGGCCCTTTGCAATAAACCACAAGTTCCACGACCTGGCTTCAGAGATCTCTCGTCTCTGTCCATCCCAACCATCCTACCCCCCGATGCTCCTACAAACGTGCTCATCCCTTGTTTTCCCCAAACCAGGATTTGCCATTGTCAAGACCTAGGAGGCTGCGAGGAAGAGGAAGATGCCCCAGGACACTGATGCAGGTGAGGAGGAAGTCAGTGTCCCTTTCCCCTCTGTGCTGCTCCATCTACCGGCCCAACACGGCCCTGGCTGCAGCACAGCCCTGGGGGGATCTCCTTGCCCTTGCCTGTGGCACAGAGGCAAAACCCATCCTGTCCTTGTCCTTCCTCACCCACAGCAGGAGCTGAGCATGCAGAGCAGGGAGGACAAATGCCCGTGGCAGAACCTGGTGGAAGAGGCCGTTTTGAGCGGCTCCACGGCACAGGAAGCCAACGGGGAGGAAAAGCCCCAGGGATGCTGCACAAGGAGGGGCTGCAAACTCAGCTGGCGGAGATCTGATGGGGAAAGAGCCAGCCTGGGCCGGGAAGGCGGCTGGAGATGGAGCCAGAGCTCGGAGCTGGTGCTCCATGATGGGGAGAAGCCCCACACATTCAGGGAGTGTGGGAAGAGCTTCAGGAGGAACTGCAACCTGATCAGGCACCAGAGGACCCACACTGGGGAATGGCCCTACACGTGTGGGGAGTGTGGGAAGAGCTTCAGCGAGAGCTCCACCCTGATCACGCACCAGGGGACCCACACTGGGGAGAGGCCCTACGAGTGTGATAAATGCAGGAAGAGGTTTGTGACCAGCTCCCATCTCGTCCGGCACTATCAGAGTCACACAGAGGAGAGGCCCTTCCAATGTCCCACCTGTGGGAAGGGATTCCAACGCAACTCCCACCTCATCATCCACCGGCGCATCCACACTGGGGAGAAGCCCTACGAGTGTGATAAATGCAGGAAGAGGTTTAAGACCAGCTCCAGTCTCCTCCTGCACTATCGGATTCACACAGAGGAGAGGCCCTTCCGCTGCCCCGACTGTGGGAAAGGATTCAAGCACAACTCCATCCTTGTCAAGCACCGTTGCATCCATACTGGGGAGAGGCCCTACGAGTGTCCCCAGTGTGGGAAGAGCTTCTCCACGAGCTCTGCCTTGAACCAACACCAATGAAGGCACCAGTAAGGGAAGCCCTGCGAGTGCCCCGAGTGCCGGACGAGCTTTGTGCGCTGCTCCCGCTCCATCCCCCACTGGAGGAGGCACTTTGGGCACAGCCCTGGTGACCCACATTCCCTGTGATCCATTTTGGGAACACACCTGTCTGCTTCTCCTATTGGTTTGGCCTTAATTTTCTTCTGCTTCATCTTCAGCCCTTAAAAAGTGCCAAAATAGAGTTAAATGAATGAAATTGATCAAAGATATCTAAAGTCCCACCATTTCACAGGTGTTTGAGGGGGAATTTAGGATTTGGGGACACATTCTGTGTGGAGTGCCCCTGTTGCTAAGAGGCAGGAATTTGATCTCCCCCTTCTTGTGTTGCTAAGAACTCTTCCCCCTACCCAAACCTGAAGTCCACCCCTGTGATACCCTATAAAAACCCCACAGCCCTGCCTTTGCCCTGTCTTTTGGGAGTCAGAAATGGATTCTGGAGCTTTCTGGAACCCAGACCCATCTCATTTATTCCTGGCAGTGGCAGCTGCAGCCTCCCTGGACACCATGAACTCTGGAGAATGGAGGCAGCCAGTGAGGACAGGTCCTGGATTGCAAGATCAGTATGTGTTCTGTTTGCCATCTGTCAGAGGTGGGGCAGTTATCTTCTGTTTATTGGGCAGTTTATCTCTTCCACAACCAATCCTTTCTCCAACAGATATCTTCTGATAATGGATGGGCCATAAATTATTAATTATCTGCTGTTAATGGGCCATTGAGTGTCCCTGCATGGCTGATAAAATGACATTATGCCATTGGGTGATGCTCCACCCAGAAGAGGAGCCAAGCATTCCTACCTGGATAGAATCTGAGGTTTGGAACACCACAGCAACCTTTTCCCACTGGATTGCCAGAGGATCAGCCTTTTTCCACTGGATTGCCAAAGGATCAGCCTTCTTCCACTGAATTCTCAGAGGAGCAGCTGTCTTCTCCACTGGATTCCCAGAGGAAGACCAGACCGATCTGCAGCACCCCTGGACCTTCAGAGGAAAACTCCACCCTTCTCCAGGGTTCCTGCTCCAACAGAACCATCCCTGGCACTGCAGGAGGGCTGCAGCCACCATGGAATGGGACTGTGCCGCCACCCTGACCCACAGCGTGTCAGGTCCTGTTCTGACTCTGTCAGTGGCTTTTTTTTTCTTTGTACTACTGCATTTGTATTTTTAATTTTTCCTAAAAGAGGAACTGTTATTCCTGCTCCCATATCTTTGCCTGAGAGCTCCTTAATTTCAAAATTATAACTATTCAGAGGGAGGGGTTTGCATTTTCCATTCCGGGGGAGGCTCCTGCTTTCCTTAGCAGACACCAGGCTTTTCAAATACAGACAATAACAAAGTTACTTTAACACCACAGATATAAAATCCATTTTAATATCTGCAAAAAGCCAATATTAAGTGTCCGTAACAATAAACCTCTTGCTGAGTGATGGTAGATGTCAAAGTAACTTTGTTCTAAAGATGTACCTTTTATTTCTTTTGTTAATTAAGCTTAGTGAAAGATACATGCTGATGGCAGACGGTGTCAAATGCCTTAGCAGGAGTAACTATGACTCTCTTAAGATGAGGGCATAGTTACTAACTGGGCATAGCTGCGGAAGTCGCACCTCCTCGTGGTCCCGCAGGATACCCTTGTGGTAACTGAGTCGACTTCTGCCCCAGTGTGAGAGAAGGCGCATATCAGCCCTCCCTGACGTTGGACTCGCCACCCAACGATAGTTTCACGAATCGCTGAAACAAAAAGGCTGGCACAGTTAGTTCACTGTTGGACAGAGCCTTGTCCACAGGCTGTTCTTGGACACAGTTGGTAGCTTGAGAGAGGGTCGGCTACTAACTAGTAATCTCACTTGGACTTGTCAGTTTTTGCTTACCAGACTGACAAAATGGTACAATCACTGGCTTTGCATTATATCTCAACAGCCACTCAGACTGACCCATTACATCTAAGGGTCACTGATGGCAAATTACCATCTATGCCCTGTGTGCCCAGGGAAGAGGGATTCGATCTTGTAAGTTTGGAGTTTTTTAACTCCAGAATTGTTAAAGAAGGTGGTGTACATCATGTGGATGTTTGGGATGGCTTGGAGCAACTCCCTGAGCCCTATGAGATCTCCCCTATGGGGATGGCCCAGGATGAGGATGAGAGTGCAAGGGGAGGTACTGAAGAGCCCAAAACAACCGAGGCTCCTCACAGGTCTGACGGTGGTGGTACAATGCCAAGAATACCTGTCATGTCCATGCCTGACAAACAACCATCTTGTCCTCGTTGTGAGACCCGGTTTACAAGGATGTTGGGGAAGATTGACCATCTCAAAAGGGTGCATGAGCAGAGAAAGATCATTTTCAGGTGTGCAAAATGTGGTAAACAAAATCTGAAATACCACAGTATCTCCTGTCACATCCCGCGCTGCAAGGGGGTGGTATGTGTGGCTCCCAATGGAGAATGGGTCTGTGAGGTGTGCCACCGAGGATTTGCCACCAAGATTGGCCTGGGTCAGCACAAGAGGATAAGACATCCTCTTGTGCAAAATGTGGAGCGGATTGTTGCTTTCCAACCCGAAGAGTCACCGGCCCGAGGGGCCCACAAATGGGTATGGACTGAAGAGGAAGAGGCTCCCTGGTACAACTGGACAAGTATACTGGTAAAAGGAACACCAATCAACTTATAGCAAAGCATATTCCAACTAAAACGGCAAAGCAGATAAGGGATAAAAGGCGCCTTCTAGCGAGAGGTCCCTCCACGAAAGATCATGAAGGACTAGTAGGTGCCACTGGGATTGAACATCCTCCCGGGTCTGCTAAGGTGCCCAAGGAGGGACAGTTAGAGCTCCAATACCACGAGGTGATCAAAGCGGGACTATCGGTTGGCAAATTCACCGTGTATGCGGGAGGCCTTCGAGAAAATTCTTGATGGGCAAGATCCAGGTCAGGTGGTGAACGAGGTGCATAATGAGTTTCTCGGTATTCTGGGCACGTCTAGGCAAATTAAATCTATATGTAATGGTAGAAAGAAGCAGGCATCCCATGGCCAAAAGCATCCAAAACTCCATCAAATTGGATGCGCAAAAGAGCTATTAAGAGGGGTAAATTCTTGAGATTCCAACTGCTGTACGAGTCACATAGAAGGCGCCTCGCGCGTGTCATGCTGGACAGCACGGAAGCCTCTCAGTGCCAAGTACCATCAAGTATTGTCCACGATCACTTTAATAGTAGGTGGGATACATCTGGTATATTTGGCGGCCTTTTGAATTTCCCTCCATTTAAGGAGGCGGATAACACCACATTCAAGGCCCAAATTACTGACAAAGAGATTGATAAGAACATGAGAGAGATGTGCAAAACCTCCGCTCCCGGGCCAGATGGGATCACTTTGGGTCAGATTATTGCAAAAGACCCAAAATTTTCCCAGTTGACTGAGATCTTCAGCCTCTGGCTTATCACCGGTACTGTTCCAGATGCGCTGCGGGACTGCAGGACCGTCTTGATACCCAAGTCTTCGGATGCAGAGAAGCTTGGTGATATCAATAACTGGAGGCCTATCACTATTGGTTCAGTGGTGATTAGGCTGTTTTCCAGGATCGCTACTAGGAGGCTGTCCAAAGCATGTCCCATTAACCCCCAGCAACGGGGTTTCATTTGCGCATCAGGTTGTGCCGAAAACCTCAAGTTGTTACAGCTTGTGGTAAAAACAGCTAAGCAAGAGCATAAACATCTGGGGGTCGTGTTCGTGGACTTTGCTAAGGCATTTGACACCGTTTGTCATCAGCATATATTTCAGGGTCTGGACAAGAGTGGAGTGGATCCACACATGATGGAGTTGGTGAGGGAAATGTATCGTGATGTTAAGACGTGCATTTCCATTGGAAGAGAAAGGACAGACCCCATATACATTTGCTCAGGTGTCAAGCAAGGCGACCCCATGTCACCTTTGCTGTTCAATTTAGCGATGGACCCCCTTCTATGTAAACTCGAGAATGAAGGTGAGGGTTTCCATCACGGGGGCTCGAAAGTTACGGCCATGGCGTTTGCTGATGACTTGGTGCTGCTGAGTGACTCTTGGGAAGGCATGTGTCATAACATCAAAATTTTGGAGGCCTTTTGCAATTTTACTGGCCTCAGTACAAAGGGGGGAAAATGTCATGGCTTTTACATCAAGCCTAAAAGGGACTCGTATACCATCAATGATTGTCCCGCATGGGTGATTAATGGATCTCCCCTTAACATGATCGACCCAGGGAGCTCAAAAAGATATCTTGGCACATGGGTTGACCCTTGGACTGGCTTTGCAGATCCCAGACTATCAGAGAAGCTCACAGATTATTGGCTTCATTGGATTGGTCATTCTCCCTTAAATCCTCTTCAGAAAGTCGATATACTCAGGACTTATACCACCCCGAGACTGATATATCTGGCGGACCATACCGAAGTCAAGGTGGGCCTACTCAAATCCCTTGACCAATTGATTCGTAACACGGTTAAGGAATGGCTTCATCTTCCGCCAAGTACATGTGATGCGATCTTGTATTCGAGTTTCAAAGATGGCGGTTTAGGTCTCATCAGATTGCTGGCGCTTATTCCAAGTATTCAGGCGCAAAGACTCCATAGATTGGCCCAGTCTTTGGATGAGACTCTTGTGAATTATTTGAAGGAAATTCATCTGGAACGATTATTTGAAAAATTGTGGTTAAAAGCAGGGGGGGACACAAGAGTCCATCCCATCAATTTGGGAGCCTTTACCATTGGTAGAGTCGGAGGGCGACGATGAAGCCCGGCTGGAATGGGAAGCACCCGCCCCTAAAATGCGTTACCCAAAACCATGTAATTGGAGGAAATTAGAATTTCAAAAATGGACCCATCTGGTCTCCCAGGGCCATGGGATTGAGAATTTTGAGAATGACGAGATCAGTAACGCCTGGATAAGGCGGTTCAAGGGCATACCTCACCGTAAACTAATTACGGCCCTACAACTAAGAGCAAATGTCTATCCGACAAGGGAATTCCTGGCTAGGGGTAGACAAGAGAATGTTGTCCAATCATCTAGACATTGTGGAGCTAGGGGTAGACAAGAGAATGTTGTCCAATCATCTAGACATTGTGGAGCTAGGGTTGAGACCGTAGCCCACACTGTCGGAAACTGTGCCATCACTCAAGAAGCCAGGATCAAGAGACACAATGCCATCTGTGAAACTCTTAGCGAGGAGGCTAAGAGGGAGTGCTGAGCAGTGTTTGAGGAGCCACACCTAAGGGATGATGCAAATGAATTGTTTAAACCGGATTTGATTTTTGTTAAATGTTCCAAGGCAGTTGTGGTTGATGTGACAGCGAGGTATCAGCATTCTGATGTCTCATTGAGTGAGGCCGCCTCGGAGAAGGCAAAAAAAGTATCAGCGTCTTCACATACAAATCCAACAATTAACGAATGCTAAGGAAATTGAATATGTTGGCTTCCCCATGGGAGCCCGTGGTGAATGGTTCGGCAGGAATACTGAGTTGATGATCACCCTTGGTCTCTCTAAAACGAGGCTCGAGAGAACCGCGCGGGCCCTAGCATTCAAAGTACTCTTCGCCTCCGTTGACATTGTACATATATTTGTAAGCAAAGCAAGATCGATTGTATCTGTGTAAATATTTTGTAAATAAACAAGGCCCCTGCCCTTGACGGGTTCGCTGGACAGCGGAATCGGTTTTGGGTGGGAGGGGTTCCACCCTCATAACTGCGTCTAGCCCATATTTGGGCTATAAATTCTGATCTGGTCATCAGGTGGACGGGCCACCTTACTTAACCGGGAAAAGGAACATATACAATTCGTATGCGTTTATTAACAATGAGGGCATAGCTACTAACTGGGTGGAAGTCGCACCTCCTCGTGGTCCCGCAGGATACCCTTGTGGTAACTGAGTCGACTTCTGCCCCAGTGTGAGAGAGGTCGCATATCAGCCCTCCCTGTCATTGGACTCGCCACCCAACGATAGTTTCACGAATCGCTGAAACAAAAAGGTTGGCACAGTTAATTCACTGTTGCACAGAGCCTTTGCAACAGTCCACGGGCTGTTGTTGGACACAGTTGGTAGCTCGAGAGAGGGTCGGCTGCTAACTACTTCTACCCTCACTTGGACTTGTCAGTTTTTGCTTACCGGACCGACAAAATGGTACAATCACTGGCTTTGCGGTTTATCTCAACTGCCACTCAGACTGACCCATTACATCTAAGGGTCATTGATGCTGAATTACCATCTATGCCCTCTGTGCCCAGGGAAGAGGGATTCGATCCTGTAAGTCTGGAGGTTTGTTAACTCCAGAATTGTTACAGAAGGTGGTCTACATCATGTGGATGCTTGGGAGTTTTTGGGGCAACTCCCTGAGCCCTATGAGATCTCCCCTATGGGGATGGCCCACGATGACGCTGAGAGTGCGGTGGGAGGTATTGAAGAGCCCAAAACACCTGAGGCTGAAAGCGCAAGGGGAGGTACTCAAGAGCCCAAAACACCTGAGGCTCCTCACGGGTCTGAAGGTGACGGTACCATGCCAAGAACACCTGTCGTGTCCATGCCTGACAAACAACCATCTTGTCCTCGTTGTGAGACCCGGTTTACAAGGATGTTGGGGCTGACTGACCATCTCAAAAGGGTGCATGGGCAGAGAAAGATCATTTTCAGGTGTTCAAAATGTGGTAAACAAAATCTAAAATACCACAGTATCTCCTGTCACAAGCCACGCTGCAAGGGAATGGTGTGTGTGGCTCCCACTGGGGAATGGGTCTGTGAGGTGTGCCACCGAGGATTTGCAACTAAGATTGGCCTGGGTCAGCACAAGAGAATAAGACATCCTCTTGTGCGAAATGTGGAGCGGATTGTTACTTCCCAACCCTAAGAGTCACCGGCCCGAGGGGCCCACAAACGGGTATGGACTGAAGAGGAAGAGGCTCCCTGGTATAACTGGACAAGTATACTGGTAAAAGGAACACCAATCAACTTATAGCAAAGCATATTCCAACTAAAACTGCAAAGCAGATAAGGGATAAAAGGCGCCTTCTAGCGAGAGGTCCCTCCGCGAAAGATCATGAAGGACGAGTAGGTGCCGCTGGGATTGAACATCCTCCCGGGTCTGCTAAGGTGCCCAAGGAGGGACAGTTAGAGCTCCAATACCGCGAGGTGATCAAAGCGGGATTATCGGTTGGCAAATTCACCGTGTATGCGGGAGGCCTTCGAGAAAATTCTTGATGGGCAAGATCCAGGTCAGGTGGTGAACGATGTGCATAATGAGTTTCTCGGTATTCTGGGCGTGCCTAGGCAAATTAAATCTATATGTAATGGTAGAAAGAAGCAGGCATCCCATGGCCAAAAGCATCCAAAACTCCATCAAATTGGATGCGCAAAAGAGCTATTAAGAGGGGTAAATTCTTGAGATTCCAACTGCTGTACGAGTCACATAGAAGGCGCCTCGAGCGTGTCATGCTGGACAGCACGGAAGCCTCTCAGTGCCAAGTACCATCTGGTATTGTCCACAATCACTTTAATAGTAGGTGGGATACATCTGGTATATTTGGCGGCCTTTTGAATTTCCCTCCATTTAAGGAGGCGGATAACACCACATTCAAGGCCCAAATTACTGACAAAGAGATTGATAAGAACATGAGAGAGATGTGCAAAACCTCCGCTCCCGGGCCAGATGGGATCACTTTGGGTCAGATTATTGCAAAAGACCCAAAATTTTCCCAGTTGACTGAGATCTTCAGCCTCTGGCTTATCACCGGTACTGTTCCAGATGCGCTGCGGGACTGCAGGACCGTCTTGATACCCAAGTCTTCGGATGCAGAGAAGCTTGGTGATATCAATAACTGGAGGCCTATCACTATTGGTTCAGTGGTGATTAGGCTGTTTTCCAGGATCGCTACTAGGAGGCTGTCCAAAGCATGTCCCATTAACCCCCAGCAACGGGGTTTCATTTGCGCATCAGGTTGTGCCGAAAACCTCAAGTTGTTACAGCTTGTGGTAAAAACAGCTAAGCAAGAGCATAAACATCTGGGGGTCGTGTTCGTGGACTTTGCTAAGGCATTTGACACCGTTTGTCATCAGCATATATTTCAGGGTCTGGACAAGAGTGGAGTGGATCCACACGTGATGGAGTTGGTGAGGGAAATGTATTGTGATGTTAAGACGTGCATTTCCATTGGAAGAGAAAGGACAGACCCCATATACATTTGCTCAGGTGTCAAGCAAGGCGACCCCATGTCACCTTTGCTGTTCAATTTAGCGATGGACCCCCTTCTATGTAAACTCGAGAATGAAGGTGAGGGTTTCCATCACGGGGGCTCGAAAGTTACGGCCATGGCGTTTGCTGATGACTTGGTGCTGCTGAGTGACTCTTGGGAAGGCATGTGTCATAACATCAAAATTTTGGAGGCCTTTTGCAATTTTACTGGCCTCAGTACAAAGGGGGGAAAATGTCATGGCTTTTACATCAAGCCTAAAAGGGACTCGTATACCATCAATGATTGTCCCGCATGGGTGATTAATGGATCTCCCCTTAACATGATCGACCCAGGGAGCTCAAAAAGATATCTTGGCACATGGGTTGACCCTTGGACTGGCTTTGCAGATCCCAGACTATCAGAGAAGCTCACAGATTATTGGCTTCATTGGATTGGTCATTCTCCCTTAAAACCTCTTCAGAAAGTCGATATACTCAGGACTTATACCACCCCGAGACTGATATAACTGGCGGACCATACCGAAGTCAAGGTGGGCCTACTCAAATCCCTTGACCAATTGATTCGTAACACGGTTAAGGAATGGCTTCATCTTCCCCCAAGTACATGTGATGCGATCTTGTATTCGAGTTTCAAAGATGGCGGTTTAGGTCTCATCAGATTGCTGGCGCTTATTCCAAGTATTCAGGCGCAAAGACTCCATAGATTGGCCCAGTCTTTGGATGAGACTCTTGTGAATTATTTGAAGGAAATTCATCTGGAACGATTATTTGAAAAATTGTGGTTAAAAGCAGGGGGGGACACAAGAGTCCATCCCATCAATTTGGGAGCCTTTACCATTGGTAGAGTCGGAGGGCGACGATGAAGCCCGGCTGGAATGGGAAGCACCCGCCCCTAAAATGCGTTACCCAAAACCATGTAATTGGAGGCAATTAGAATTTCAAAAATGGACCCATCTGGTCTCCCAGGGCCATGGGATTGAGAATTTTGAGAATGACGAGATCAGTAACGCCTGGATAAGGCGGTTCAAGGGCATACCTCACCGTAAACTAATTACGGCCCTACAACTAAGAGCAAATGTCTATCCGACAAGGGAATTCCTGGCTAGGGGTAGACAAGAGAATGTTGTCCAATCATCTAGACATTGTGGAGCTAGGGGTAGACAAGAGAATGTTGTCCAATCATCTAGACATTGTGGAGCTAGGGTTGAGACCGTAGCCCACACTGTCGGAAACTGTGCCATCACTCAAGAAGCCAGGATCAAGAGACACAATGCCATCTGTGAAACTCTTAGCGAGGAGGCTAAGAGGGAGTGCTGAGCAGTGTTTGAGGAGCCACACCTAAGGGATGATGCAAATGAATTGTTTAAACCGGATTTGATTTTTGTTAAATGTTCCAAGGCAGTTGTGGTTGATGTGACAGCGAGGTATCAGCATTCTGATGTCTCATTGAGTGAGGCCGCCTCGGAGAAGGCAAAAAAAGTATCAGCGTCTTCACATACAAATCCAACAATTAACGAATGCTAAGGAAATTGAATATGTTGGCTTCCCCATGGGAGCCCGTGGTGAATGGTTCGGCAGGAATACTGAGTTGATGATCACCCTTGGTCTCTCTAAAACGAGGCTCGAGAGAACCGCGCGGGCCCTAGCATTCAAAGTACTCTTCGCCTCCGTTGACATTGTACATATATTTGTAAGCAAAGCAAGATCGATTGTATCTGTGTAAATATTTTGTAAATAAACAAGGCCCCTGCCCTTGACGGGTTCGCTGGACAGCGGAATCGGTTTTGGGTGGGAGGGGTTCCACCCTCATAACTGCGTCTAGCCCATATTTGGGCTATAAATTCTGATCTGGTCATCAGGTGGACGGGCCACCTTACTTAACCGGGAAAAGGAACATATACAATTCGTATGCGTTTATTAACAATGAGGGCATAGCTACTAACTGGGTGGAAGTCGCACCTCCTCGTGGTCCCGCAGGATACCCTTGTGGTAACTGAGTCGACTTCTGCCCCAGTGTGAGAGAGGTCGCATATCAGCCCTCCCTGTCATTGGACTCGCCACCCAACGATAGTTTCACGAATCGCTGAAACAAAAAGGTTGGCACAGTTAATTCACTGTTGCACAGAGCCTTTGCAACAGTCCACGGGCTGTTGTTGGACACAGTTGGTAGCTCGAGAGAGGGTCGGCTGCTAACTACTTCTACCCTCACTTGGACTTGTCAGTTTTTGCTTACCGGACCGACAAAATGGTACAATCACTGGCTTTGCGGTTTATCTCAACTGCCACTCAGACTGACCCATTACATCTAAGGGTCATTGATGCTGAATTACCATCTATGCCCTCTGTGCCCAGGGAAGAGGGATTCGATCCTGTAAGTCTGGAGGTTTGTTAACTCCAGAATTGTTACAGAAGGTGGTCTACATCATGTGGATGCTTGGGAGTTTTTGGGGCAACTCCCTGAGCCCTATGAGATCTCCCCTATGGGGATGGCCCACGATGACGCTGAGAGTGCGGTGGGAGGTATTGAAGAGCCCAAAACACCTGAGGCTGAAAGCGCAAGGGGAGGTACTCAAGAGCCCAAAACACCTGAGGCTCCTCACGGGTCTGAAGGTGACGGTACCATGCCAAGAACACCTGTCGTGTCCATGCCTGACAAACAACCATCTTGTCCTCGTTGTGAGACCCGGTTTACAAGGATGTTGGGGCTGACTGACCATCTCAAAAGGGTGCATGGGCAGAGAAAGATCATTTTCAGGTGTTCAAAATGTGGTAAACAAAATCTAAAATACCACAGTATCTCCTGTCACAAGCCACGCTGCAAGGGAATGGTGTGTGTGGCTCCCACTGGGGAATGGGTCTGTGAGGTGTGCCACCGAGGATTTGCAACTAAGATTGGCCTGGGTCAGCACAAGAGAATAAGACATCCTCTTGTGCGAAATGTGGAGCGGATTGTTACTTCCCAACCCGAAGAGTCACCGGCCCGAGGGGCCCACAAACGGGTATGGACTGAAGAGGAAGAGGCTCCCTGGTATAACTGGACAAGTATACTGGTAAAAGGAACACCAATCAACTTATAGCAAAGCATATTCCAACTAAAACTGCAAAGCAGATAAGGGATAAAAGGCGCCTTCTAGCGAGAGGTCCCTCCGCGAAAGATCATGAAGGACGAGTAGGTGCCGCTGGGATTGAACATCCTCCCGGGTCTGCTAAGGTGCCCAAGGAGGGACAGTTAGAGCTCCAATACCGCGAGGTGATCAAAGCGGGATTATCGGTTGGCAAATTCACCGTGTATGCGGGAGGCCTTTGAGAAAATTCTTGATGGGCAAGATCCAGGTCAGGTGGTGAACGATGTGCATAATGAGTTTCTCGGTATTCTGGGCGTGCCTAGGCAAATTAAATCTATATGTAATGGTAGAAAGAAGCAGGCATCCCATGGCCAAAAGCATCCAAAACTCCATCAAATTGGATGCGCAAAAGAGCTATTAAGAGGGGTAAATTCTTGAGATTCCAACTGCTGTACGAGTCACATAGAAGGCGCCTCGAGCGTGTCATGCTGGACAGCACGGAAGCCTCTCAGTGCCAAGTACCATCTGGTATTGTCCACAATCACTTTAATAGTAGGTGGGATACATCTGGTATATTTGGCGGCCTTTTGAATTTCCCTCCATTTAAGGAGGCGGATAACACCACATTCAAGGCCCAAATTACTGACAAAGAGATTGATAAGAACATGAGAGAGATGTGCAAAACCTCCGCTCCCGGGCCAGATGGGATCACTTTGGGTCAGATTATTGCAAAAGACCCAAAATTTTCCCAGTTGACTGAGATCTTCAGCCTCTGGCTTATCACCGGTACTGTTCCAGATGCGCTGCGGGACTGCAGGACCGTCTTGATACCCAAGTCTTCGGATGCAGAGAAGCTTGGTGATATCAATAACTGGAGGCCTATCACTATTGGTTCAGTGGTGATTAGGCTGTTTTCCAGGATCGCTACTAGGAGGCTGTCCAAAGCATGTCCCATTAACCCCCAGCAACGGGGTTTCATTTGCGCATCAGGTTGTGCCGAAAACCTCAAGTTGTTACAGCTTGTGGTAAAAACAGCTAAGCAAGAGCATAAACATCTGGGGGTCGTGTTCGTGGACTTTGCTAAGGCATTTGACACCGTTTGTCATCAGCATATATTTCAGGGTCTGGACAAGAGTGGAGTGGATCCACACGTGATGGAGTTGGTGAGGGAAATGTATTGTGATGTTAAGACGTGCATTTCCATTGGAAGAGAAAGGACAGACCCCATATACATTTGCTCAGGTGTCAAGCAAGGCGACCCCATGTCACCTTTGCTGTTCAATTTAGCGATGGACCCCCTTCTATGTAAACTCGAGAATGAAGGTGAGGGTTTCCATCACGGGGGCTCGAAAGTTACGGCCATGGCGTTTGCTGATGACTTGGTGCTGCTGAGTGACTCTTGGGAAGGCATGTGTCATAACATCAAAATTTTGGAGGCCTTTTGCAATTTTACTGGCCTCAGTACAAAGGGGGGAAAATGTCATGGCTTTTACATCAAGCCTAAAAGGGACTCGTATACCATCAATGATTGTCCCGCATGGGTGATTAATGGATCTCCCCTTAACATGATCGACCCAGGGAGCTCAAAAAGATATCTTGGCACATGGGTTGACCCTTGGACTGGCTTTGCAGATCCCAGACTATCAGAGAAGCTCACAGATTATTGGCTTCATTGGATTGGTCATTCTCCCTTAAAACCTCTTCAGAAAGTCGATATACTCAGGACTTATACCACCCCGAGACTGATATAACTGGCGGACCATACCGAAGTCAAGGTGGGCCTACTCAAATCCCTTGACCAATTGATTCGTAACACGGTTAAGGAATGGCTTCATCTTCCCCCAAGTACATGTGATGCGATCTTGTATTCGAGTTTCAAAGATGGCGGTTTAGGTCTCATCAGATTGCTGGCGCTTATTCCAAGTATTCAGGCGCAAAGACTCCATAGATTGGCCCAGTCTTTGGATGAGACTCTTGTGAATTATTTGAAGGAAATTCATCTGGAACGATTATTTGAAAAATTGTGGTTAAAAGCAGGGGGGGACACAAGAGTCCATCCCATCAATTTGGGAGCCTTTACCATTGGTAGAGTCGGAGGGCGACGATGAAGCCCGGCTGGAATGGGAAGCACCCGCCCCTAAAATGCGTTACCCAAAACCATGTAATTGGAGGCAATTAGAATTTCAAAAATGGACCCATCTGGTCTCCCAGGGCCATGGGATTGAGAATTTTGAGAATGACGAGATCAGTAACGCCTGGATAAGGCGGTTCAAGGGCATACCTCACCGTAAACTAATTACGGCCCTACAACTAAGAGCAAATGTCTATCCGACAAGGGAATGCCTGGCTAGGGGTAGACAAGAGAATGTTGTCCAATCATCTAGACATTGTGGAGCTAGGGGTAGACAAGAGAATGTTGTCCAATCATCTAGACATTGTGGAGCTAGGGTTGAGACCGTAGCCCACACTGTCGGAAACTGTGCCATCACTCAAGAAGCCAGGATCAAGAGACACAATGCCATCTGTGAAACTCTTAGCGAGGAGGCTAAGAGGGAGTGCTGAGCAGTGTTTGAGGAGCCACACCTAAGGGATGATGCAAATGAATTGTTTAAACCGGATTTGATTTTTGTTAAATGTTCCAAGGCAGTTGTGGTTGATGTGACAGCAAGGTATCAGCATTCTGATGTCTCATTGAGTGAGGCCGCCTCGGAGAAGGCAAAAAAAGTATCAGCGTCTTCACATACAAATCCAACAATTAACGAATGCTAAGGAAATTGAATATGTTGGCTTCCCCATGGGAGCCCGTGGTGAATGGTTCGGCAGGAATACTGAGTTGATGATCACCCTTGGTCTCTCTAAAACGAGGCTCGAGAGAACCGCGCGGGCCCTAGCATTCAAAGTACTCTTCGCCTCCGTTGACATTGTACATATATTTGTAAGCAAAGCAAGATCGATTGTATCTGTGTAAATATTTTGTAAATAAACAAGGCCCCTGCCCTTGACGGGTTCGCTGGACAGCGGAATCGGTTTTGGGTGGGAGGGGTTTCACCCTCATAACTGCGTCTAGCCCATATTTGGGCTATAAATTCTGATCTGGTCATATGGTGGACGGGCCACCTTACTTAACCGGGAAAAGGAACATATACAATTCGTATGCGTTTATTAACAATGAGGGCATAGCTACTAACTGGGTGGAAGTCGCACCTCCTCGTGGTCCCGCAGGATACCCTTGTGGTAACTGAGTCGACTTCTGCCCCAGTGTGAGAGAGGTCGCATATCAGCCCTCCCTGTCATTGGACTCGCCATCCAACGATAGTTTCACGAATCGCTGAAACAAAAAGGTTGGCACAGTTAATTCACTGTTGCACAGAGCCTTTGCAACAGTCCACGGGCTGTTGTTGGACACAGTTGGTAGCTCGAGAGAGGGTCGGCTGCTAACTACTTCTACCCTCACTTGGACTTGTCAGTTTTTGCTTACCGGACCGACAAAATGGTACAATCACTGGCTTTGCGGTTTATCTCAACTGCCACTCAGACTGACCCATTACATCTAAGGGTCATTGATGCTGAATTACCATCTATGCCCTCTGTGCCCAGGGAAGAGGGATTCGATCCTGTAAGTCTGGAGGTTTGTTAACTCCAGAATTGTTACAGAAGGTGGTCTACATCATGTGGATGCTTGGGAGTTTTTGGGGCAACTCCCTGAGCCCTATGAGATCTCCCCTATGGGGATGGCCCACGATGACGCTGAGAGTGCGGTGGGAGGTATTGAAGAGCCCAAAACACCTGAGGCTGAAAGCGCAAGGGGAGGTACTCAAGAGCCCAAAACACCTGAGGCTCCTCACGGGTCTGAAGGTGACGGTACCATGCCAAGAACACCTGTCGTGTCCATGCCTGACAAACAACCATCTTGTCCTCGTTGTGAGACCCGGTTTACAAGGATGTTGGGGCTGACTGACCATCTCAAAAGGGTGCATGGGCAGAGAAAGATCATTTTCAGGTGTTCAAAATGTGGTAAACAAAATCTAAAATACCACAGTATCTCCTGTCACAAGCCACGCTGCAAGGGAATGGTGTGTGTGGCTCCCACTGGGGAATGGGTCTGTGAGGTGTGCCACCGAGGATTTGCAACTAAGATTGGCCTGGGTCAGCACAAGAGAATAAGACATCCTCTTGTGCGAAATGTGGAGCGGATTGTTACTTCCCAACCCGAAGAGTCACCGGCCCGAGGGGCCCACAAACGGGTATGGACTGAAGAGGAAGAGGCTCCCTGGTATAACTGGACAAGTATACTGGTAAAAGGAACACCAATCAACTTATAGCAAAGCATATTCCAACTAAAACTGCAAAGCAGATAAGGGATAAAAGGCGCCTTCTAGCGAGAGGTCCCTCCGCGAAAGATCATGAAGGACGAGTAGGTGCCGCTGGGATTGAACATCCTCCCGGGTCTGCTAAGGTGCCCAAGGAGGGACAGTTAGAGCTCCAATACCGCGAGGTGATCAAAGCGGGATTATCGGTTGGCAAATTCACCGTGTATGCGGGAGGCCTTTGAGAAAATTCTTGATGGGCAAGGTCCAGGTCAGGTGGTGAACGATGTGCATAATGAGTTTCTCGGTATTCTGGGCGTGCCTAGGCAAATTAAATCTATCTGTAAGGGTAGAAAGAAGCAGGCATCCCATGGCCAAAAGCATCCAAAACTCCATCAAATTGGATGCGCAAAAGAGCTATTAAGAGGGGTAAATTCTTGAGATTCCAACTGCTGTACGAGTCACATAGAAGGCGCCTCGAGCGTGTCATGCTGGACAGCATGGAAGCCTCTCAGTGCCAAGTACCATCTGGTATTGTCCACAATCACTTTAATAGTAGGTGGGATATATCTGGTATATTTGGCGGCCTTTTGAATTTCCCTCCATTTAAGGAGGCGGATAACACCACATTCAAGGCCCAAATTACTGACAAAGAGATTGATAAGAACATGAGAGAGATGTGCAAAACCTCCGCTCCCGGGCCAGATGGGATCACTTTGGGTCAGATTATTGCAAAAGACCCAAAATTTTCCCAGTTGACTGAGATCTTCAGCCTCCGGCTTATCACCGGTACTGTTCCAGATGCGCTGCAGGACTGCAGGACCGTCTTGATACCCAAGTCTTCGGATGCAGAGAAGCTTGGTGATATCAATAACTGGAGGCCTATCACTATTGGTTCAGTGGTGATTAGGCTGTTTTCCAGGATCGCTACTAGGAGGCTGTCCAAAGCATGTCCCATTAACCCCCAGCAACGGGGTTTCATTTGCGCATCAGGTTGTGCCGAAAACCTCAAGTTGTTACAGCTTGTGGTAAAAACAGCTAAGCAAGAGCATAAACATCTAGGGGTCGTGTTCGTGGACTTTGCTAAGGCATTTGACACCGTTTGTCATCAGCATATATTTCAGGGTCTGGACAAGAGTAGAGTGGATCCACACGTGATGGAGTTGGTGATGGAAATGTATCGTGATGTTAAGACGTGCATTTCCATTGGAAGAGAAAGGACAGACCCCATATACATTTGCTCAGGTGTCAAGCAAGGCGACCCCATGTCACCTTTGCTGTTCAATTTAGCGATGGACCCCCTTCTATGTAAACTCGAGAATGAAGGTGAGGGTTTCCATCACGGGGGCTCGAAAGTTACGGCCATGGCGTGTGCTGATGACTTGGTGCTGCTGAGTGACTCTTTGGAAGGCATGTGTCATAACATCAAAATTTTGGAGGCCTTTTGCAATTTTACTGGCCTCAGTACAAAGGGGGAAAAATGTCATGGCTTTTACATCAAGCCTAAAAGGGACTCGTATACCATCAATGATTGTCCCGCATGGGTGATTAATGGATCTCCCCTTAACATGATCGACCCAGGGAGCTCAAAAAGATATCTTGGCACATGGGTTGACTCCTGGACTGGCTTTGCAGATCCCAGACTATCAGAGAAGCTCACGGATTATTGGCTTCATTGGATTGGTCATTCTCCCTTAAAACCTCTTCAGAAAGTCGATATACTCAGGACTTATACCACCCCGAGACTGATATATCTGGCGGACCATACCGAAGTCAAGGTGGGCCTACTCAAATCCCTTGACCAATTGATTCGTAACACGGTTAAGGAATGGCTTCATCTTCCCCCAAGTACATGTGATGCGATCTTGTATTTGAGTTTCAAAGATGGCGGTTTAGGTCTCATCAGATTGCTGGCGCTTATTCCAAGTATTCAGGCGCAAAGACTCCATAGATTGGCCCAGTCTTTGGATGAGACTCTTGTGAATTATTTGAAGGAAATTCATCTGGAACGATTATTTGAAAAATTGTGGTTAAAAGCAGGGGGGGACACAAGAGTCCATCCCATCAATTTGGGAGCCTTTACCATTGGTAGAGTCGGAGGGCGACGATGAAGCCCGGCTGGAATGGGAAGCACCCGCCCCTAAAATGCGTTACCCAAAACCATGTAATTGGAGGAAATTAGAATTTCAAAAATGGACCCATCTGGTCTCCCAGGGCCATGGGATTGAGAATTTTGAGAATGACGAGATCAGTAACGCCTGGATAAGGCGGTTCAAGGGCATACCTCACCGTAAACTAATTACGGCCCTACAATTAAGAGCAAATGTCTATCCGACAAGGGAATTCCTGGCTAGGGGTAGACAAGAGAATGTTGTCCAATCATCTAGACATTGTGGAGCTAGGGGTAGACAAGAGAATGTTGTCCAATCATCTAGACATTGTGGAGCTAGGGTTGAGACCGTAGCCCACACTGTCGGAAACTGTGCCATCACTCAAGAAGCCAGGATCAAGAGACACAATGCCATCTGTGAAACTCTTAGCGAGGAGGCTAAGAGGGAGTGCTGAGCAGTGTTTGAGGAGCCACACCTAAGGGATGATGCAAATGAATTGTTTAAACCGGATTTGATTTTTGTTAAATGTTCCAAGGCAGTTGTGGTTGATGTGACAGCGAGGTATCAGCATTCTGATGTCTCATTGAGTGAGGCCGCCTCGGAGAAGGCAAAAAAAGTATCAGCGCCTTCACATACAAATCCAACAATTAACGAATGCTAAGGAAATTGAATATGTTGGCTTCCCCATGGGAGCCCGTGGTAACTGGTTCGGCAGGAATACTGAGTTGATGATCACCCTTGGTCTCTCTAAAACGAGGCTCGAGAGAACCGCGCGGGCCCTAGCATTCAAAGTACTCTTCGCCTCCGTTGACATTGTACATATATTTGTAAGCAAAGCAAGATCGATTGTATCTGTGTAAATATTTTGTAAATAAACAAGGCCCCTGCCCTTGACGGGTTCGCTGGACAGCGGAATCGGTTTTGGGTGGGAGGGGTTCCACCCTCATAACTGCGTCTAGCCCATATTTGGGCTATAAATTCTGATCTGGTCATATGGTGGACGGGCCACCTTACTTAACCGGGAAAAGGAACATATACAATTCGTATGCGTTTATTAACGATGAGGGCATAGCTACTAACTGGGTGGAAGTCGCACCTCCTCGTGGTCCCGCAGGATACCCTTGTGGTAACTGAGTCGACTTCTGCCCCAGTGTGAGAGAGGTCGCATATCAGCCCTCCCTGTCATTGGACTCGCCACCCAACGATAGTTTCACGAATCGCTGAAACAAAAAGGTTGGCACAGTTAATTCACTGTTGCACAGAGCCTTTGCAACAGTCCACGGGCTGTTGTTGGACACAGTTGGTAGCTCGAGAGAGGGTCGGCTGCTAACTACTTCTACCCTCACTTGGACTTGTCAGTTTTTGCTTACCGGACCGACAAAATGGTACAATCACTGGCTTTGCGGTTTATCTCAACTGCCACTCAGACTGACCCATTACATCTAAGGGTCATTGATGCTGAATTACCATCTATGCCCTCTGTGCCCAGGGAAGAGGGATTCGATCCTGTAAGTCTGGAGGTTTGTTAACTCCAGAATTGTTACAGAAGGTGGTCTACATCATGTGGATGCTTGGGAGTTTTTGGGGCAACTCCCTGAGCCCTATGAGATCTCCCCTATGGGGATGGCCCACGATGACGCTGAGAGTGCGGTGGGAGGTATTGAAGAGCCCAAAACACCTGAGGCTGAAAGCGCAAGGGGAGGTACTCAAGAGCCCAAAACACCTGAGGCTCCTCACGGGTCTGAAGGTGACGGTACCATGCCAAGAACACCTGTCGTGTCCATGCCTGACAAACAACCATCTTGTCCTCGTTGTGAGACCCGGTTTACAAGGATGTTGGGGCTGACTGACCATCTCAAAAGGGTGCATGGGCAGAGAAAGATCATTTTCAGGTGTTCAAAATGTGGTAAACAAAATCTAAAATACCACAGTATCTCCTGTCACAAGCCACGCTGCAAGGGAATGGTGTGTGTGGCTCCCACTGGGGAATGGGTCTGTGAGGTGTGCCACCGAGGATTTGCAACTAAGATTGGCCTGGGCCAGCACAAGAGAATAAGACATCCTCTTGTGCGAAATGTGGAGCGGATTGTTGCTTCCCAACCCGAAGAGTCACCGGCCCGAGGGGCCCACAAACAGGTATGGACTGAAGAGGAAGAGGCTCCCTGGTACAACCGGACAAGTATACTGGTAAAAGGAACACCAATCAACTTATAGCAAAGCATATTCCAACTAAAACTGCAAAGCAGATAAGGGATAAAAGGCGCCTTCTAGCGAGAGGTCCCTCCGCGAAAGATCATGAAGGACAAGTAGGTGCCACTGGGATTGAACATCCTCCCGGGTCTGCTAAGGTGCCCAAGGAGGGACAGTTAGAGCTCCAATACCGCGAGGTGATCAAAGCGGGATTATCGGTTGGCAAATTCACCGTGTATGCGGGAGGCCTTCGAGAAAATTCTTGATGGGCAAGATCCAGGTCAGGTGGTGAACGATGTGCATAATGAGTTTCTTGGTATTCTGGGCGTGCCTAGGCAAATTAAATCTATATGTAAGGGTAGAAAGAAGCAGGCATCCCATGGCCAAAAGCATCCAAAACTCCATCAAATTGGATGCGCAAAAGAGCTATTAAGAGGGGTAAATTCTTGAGATTCCAACTGCTGTACGAGTCACATAGAAGGCGCCTTGCGCGTGTCATGCTGGACAGCACGGAAGCCTCTCAGTGCCAAGTAATGAGACGGAATGGGGATCCATTCTGAATTAGGTTAAGTGCCTGGGAGAGGTGAGAGGTCTGTAGGGCCAAAGCTGAAGGAAAGGCCGCATTCCAGAGACAGCAAAGAGACAGAGAAAGGAAAACAGAAATTACCGCAAGGTCGATCTGCCCCAGACCTAGGAAATCCTCTGATAAAGAAGAACTAGTGCCGAATGTCATGTAGAATGAATATGTATGAACTTATTGTGAAACTGTATGCATATGCATTTGGGAGGGAGATAAAAGACGACCTGAGGTCTTCAGAGGTACGCATGCCTTGTTGGGGGACTTGCGTCCGGCGCGCGTCGTAATAAAAGCATACCGGGCTTTACAACTTTTATAACGTTGTGAAGTTTCTTCTTTTCTCCGCAAAACATTATGGCGAGCCAAGGCAGGAGTTCTCTGTCCCCGCAGGGGCAGGGGGGATAGACGGACCTCCAAGGCGCGCCCTAGGATTTTTTCCTGGTGGGGCTCCACTCGTCTCAACTTGCCACCTGCGAGGACAGACAAGGACCTGCTGGCCTGCGGAGGAAGATACGGTATGTACTGAGGGGCCCCCGGGGGAGGGAAAGGAGAGCAAGGGAGTAAATCACTGGGTTCAGCTGATAGAGCAGCTGTATTAGAGACGGGGTTCATCGTTCTGATAGAGCAGACCGCAAGCGGCTCTCGGGGTGAGCCGGGTGAACCCGTGCATGTGTGTTGGGGGTTCATAGTTCTGATAGAGCAGAACTGTTGAGCCCGTGTGTGCTTTGTTTGTGTGTGTGTGATGTCCGGACATTGTGTTGCTGTATGGTTAATGTGTGCATTGTGTGGTCGGTGAGCTGTGTTTCTAATCGTGCAAGTATATAAGTGTATGGTGTATAAAAGGAATAAATCTACCGTGCGGAGGGGTCAGTACTACCCGTGTTTGAAGCAGCCGAGTGAGGCCTGAAGCGCCGGCTGCAGCAGGCTGCGGGGGCAGGGAGAGAAGTGCCCAGCAGAGAAGCGAGTGGAAGAATGTCAGTGATGGTATTTATCGTGTTTAAATGTAGTGATTTGTGTAGATCTGGTACATTTTAACCGTGAGTATGAGCTCAGAGAGTTCCTTTGCCTTGGATGTTTGATTTTGATTGTGTCCAAGAAAATTGATGTGAGTAAATGCTGAATTATGGTATGCTATGTTGTGTTGAGAAAAGCGAGCACTTTGAGAGATATGCCCTTTCCCAGTGGTTTTGTGTAGTGATTTTCTTCCGCTGCATTGTGGTAATTTGATTCTCATTGTATAGTAGTGTTTGTGGAGATTTTAAGATTTTGTTGCAACAAGAGTGGCATTTTACATAGGAGAACTATAGTACAGTGATTTATGCTTAACTACGATAGAGTTAAAGGAATTCTAAGAATTCCCCCCTTCACAGCAATTCAAGCCTTAGCTCTAGGGAATTTGAGATAAAGGGGGGGTGCGGGTGCGAGTGTTTGTGTCTGAGGGCATATCAGAGTTTCAGCTGTAACTAGCACAGCCTTTTTGCAAAGCACTAAAACAAGTGTAAGTAGACACAAGGCTTAATTAGATTGAGCAAGAAGAGAACTAGAAAAGACTGATATTTTGT
Organism: Melospiza melodia melodia; assembly: GCF_035770615.1. Lineage (NCBI taxonomy): Eukaryota > Metazoa > Chordata > Aves > Passeriformes > Passerellidae > Melospiza > Melospiza melodia. Next base: position 871,295 of record NW_026948801.1, on the reverse strand, counting down.
TTGCTCAGAATATAGTGTCTATGTCACGTTTTTGATTAGCATGCTGTGTGAAGTGACAGTGGCTGTCCCCTGGGCACAGGGACAGCTCTGGCTGCCCCGTCTCCCCAGAGAACACGGGAATGGCCTGTGAGCAAAAGCTAGATGTGCAGTTATTATTGCAGTGTGGTGTTTATGAGAAACACTAGTTTTGCTGTTCTAATAAGTGTCAGGGCACATGTAAATTAGAAGTTTCTGGTCAAGCAGATTCAGAACCTAAGGTCTTAGAACTTGTGTGTAAGAACCACATCTGATACCTGCCACCTAGAGCTGTGTGTATAAGAAGAAAGTTGAGAAACTACTGTGAAGGTCTGTAAAAAAGTTTGAGTAAAAGCGAGATAAGGCAAAGAGAAATAAATAATGAGAACTGACCAGAGCAAAGAAGTTCCTAAATTAGCCCCTTTTGAGAGGGGCTCACTGAGAGAAGGCTGCCAGTAAGAGCAGCTCAGAAAATAAAAAGATTTATAATACTTCATTGCTGTTAGTACTGTTTTAAAATAAGAAGATAAATGAGATAGAGTTTTGTATGCTGAAATGTCTTTGTGTTTTAAGAAATCACCCAGATTTCTTGAAAAAGGAAAACAAAGCAAAGAGAAAGCAAATCAAACATGTTGTTCAGCATGCAGCATAAGATAGCAACGTATGAAATCAAGCAAAGATTATCGTGCTGAAATGCAAAGCAGTCACAGTTCACAAAATGAGTACATATGATTTGCTAAAAGCTCCTCCCAAAGTAAGGGAAGAAGAGTAAAGATGACCTCCCCAAACGAGAAGAATTTTTGTTAACACAAGAGCCATATATTCAGTTTTAAATAAAACTTTAGTACCTGTAGAGAATGTTTATGTTGCAGTGTGGAGAACAACTGAACAACTAGCCAGTCTGAGAAGGCATCCTTGTGCAAACCTTTAAAGTAATATGTGTACTATGTATACCTAAAAGCTTTTGTACAATTCGCTCAATTTGCTAAACATTCTGAAATGAAAAAGGTTACTCTAGAGGCAAATGATATAAAGATGTTAAGCTTAACATTAACAGACACTGAAATTAAGAAAGACATTAGTAAAGAGATATTAGAATAAGTAAACAAGTGTTTTCAAGAGTATAGGCCTCTGCTGTACCAGAGAGAGTGAAAGATGCTCCCCCATGAGCATCAAGTTTAAAGAAAGAACACAACTAGTGAGAACTAAGTAGTACTCTCAAAAGAAAAATAAAGAAAGAATCAGCCCAATAACTGATAGTACTAGATTAAGAGCTGTCAATAAGATAACACAGAATTTATACCCTGTAGTAGCAAATCCATATGCCTTACTGACTTGTTTAACACCTGAGCTAACCTAGTTCACTGTTTTAGGCCTAAGAGATGCCTTCTTTTGCCTCCCTATCCACGAAGCCAGCCAGAAAATTTTTGCATTCAAACTCAAGCTCACATAGTCCATGTGCCTGAAGGCTTCAAGATTCCCCACTCCGATTAGAGAACAGCTTGCAAAGACCCAGAGTCCCAAGAAGCACCACAAGAAGAAAAGAAGCTGTTGCAGTACGTAGATGATCTTCTAGTAGCCACTCAGATGAAGGAAGCGAGAGAAGCCTAAACGGTAAGCCTTTCGAATTTCCTAAGACTCCAAAGACGCAGAGTCTCAAAGAAAAAGGCACAAGTAGTGAAACAGAAGGTAATCTGCCTGAAGTAAGAAGTGAGTGCTGAGCAGCAGACTTTAAGGCAGAGAAGCCGTATGCCAAACCCTAAAACCCCAGACAACAAAAGAACTCCGAACCCTCTTAAGCATAGTAAGGTAGTGCCAGCTGTAAGTTTATAACTATAGACTGCTTGCCAGACCCCTCTATGCTCTTATTGCCAATAGAAACAGAGATCTCCAGTAGACACAAGACACCACATGGGCCTTTCGCCAGGTAGAGAGAGTGCCCTCATGTCAGCTCCAGCTTTGAATTCTTTCTATTTTTCTTTCTATTCTTTCTATTTTTCCCACGCAAAGAATTGCCCAGAGAATACTAGCTCAAGACTTAGACCCTTACTAAAAGGCAGTTGCTTACTTCTCTAAGCAACTAGATGTAACAGCCAAAAGATGGCCAGGTTGCCTCAGAGCTGTAGCAGCAGTCGTGCTGAATATTCAAGAAGCACGCAAGTTTACCCTGAGACAAAAATGACTGTGCTAGTGTCCCACACAGTGTCCGCAGAACTGAAAGTAAAGGGTGACCACTGGCTCTCACCACAGAAGTTTCTGAAATACCAAGCCATCATAGTAGAGCAAGACGATGTAGAGATAGTAGTGACTAATATTGTCAACTCAGCTTCTTTTCTCAGTAGACACCAGAGTTGCCTAAAGACCACCGAAGCTACCTACTCCCGCCACCCAGACTTAAGAGACACTCCTCCAGACGATGCAGAGACCTAGTTCACTGACAAGAAAGCAACATTGCAAAGTTCACAGTGACTACCTGCAGAGAAGTAATCGAGTCTAGACCCTTACCAACAAGTACCTCTGCGCAGAAAGCTGAGATAATTGCCCTGACCCGTGCCCTAGAAAGGGCAAAAGAGAAGAGAATAACCATCTACATAAACCCAAAGAATGCATTTAGAGTCATACATGCACATAGAGCCATCTAGAAAGAAAAGAGACTGCTGACCTCACAGAGAAAGAAGAGACAATCCAGCTGCTAAAAGCAGTTCAGCTACCTGAAAAAGCATATTAAAGCACACTAAAGAGTGAGCTTAAAATTAGAAGAAAGAAATGAGCTGGCAAATAGAGAAGCAAAGAAAGCAGCAAAAAGTGAGGTACAGATTTTCCTCGAAAGTAAGCCATAATACAATAATACTAACCAAAAGAGACGTACAACTGCAAGGGGTGGGCTACCATTGAAAGAGAAGTAATAATCCCTTCCCATTTTCGTAGTTACTAGTGAAAGAAGAGCACTAGAAAACACACTAGAGCCTAACTACTTAGAAGCCTTTTATAGAGTGTAGCTCCTTTTCGAAATGACCAAAGCTGCGAGTGATACAGAGTGCATTGAAATGAAGTGTTGACTTTGAAGCAGTAATTTCCACAAGCTTTCTAGAACACACATCTGATTGAAACAATCGTTGTATCGTTGTCAAAAATTTATATGCCACTATCACTCAAGTAAGCCGACAATGTGATCCTTGCCTCCAGACTAACCCCAAAATACCCCCAAGCCAAAACTCGGTCAGACTGAGAGAAGCTATAGGCCTGTACAGCAGTGGCAAATTAACTTTTCAGAACTCCCAAGGAAAGGGGGGTATCAGTATTTACTAGTATTAATAGATACATTTTCAAAGTGGCCAGAAACATTCCCCACCAGAACTGTCAAAGCTCAAGAGGTGACCAGATTATTTTTATAAAGAATAATACCACGCTTCAGAGTTCCAGCCACGATATCCTCAGATAAAGAATCACATTTCATTTCCAAAATAGTGCAACAGATTAGTAGCCATCTGAGCATAGATCAAGAACTTCACACCCCATACCACCCCAATCAAGTGACCAGGTGAAGAGAATGAATCATTTGATTAAGCAGCAAATCATAAGGCTGAGGCAAAAAGTTAATCTACCCTAGCCCAAGCTCTTCCACTAGCACTATTGCAAATTCAAACTAAACCTTGAGCTAAAAGAATGCTGAGTCCTTTTAGAATGCCTTATAAAAGACCATATAGAATAAAAAGAGAATGTCCAGAATGTCCACCTACATGGTGGCATTAAGCAAACAGCTCAGAGTAATTGAGAAACATGTGGCTAGAACTTAGAGCAGAGAGTTAGATAGCCTGAAAATGATGTATATGTTAAGTCTCTTACAGAGAAGACTTCAAAACCACAGTGAGACACAGACCACTGCGAATACTTCTCACCACCTTCACTGCAATCAAAATCAAAGAGCAGAATGCCTAGATCCATCACTCTCGAGTGAAAAAGGCCCAGAAACCCCTTAAAGAGTGACGCCAAGAGACAATGAACTGAGATTAAAACTTACTTGAGCGAAATGAGTATATTGCAGTTGAGACTAGCTCATATTTTAGTTTGTAAAATTGTATTGTGTGTAATCATAACTGAAGTTTCGGAACTCGAGAGTACCTCTGTTCAAAGTAATGCTAAATAGCCTTAGTCCCTAGCATTTAATCAGTATACTAGATCCATAAGAAAACCTTCTGAGATAAAAGATTTAAACATATCTACTGTAGTAATCCACGAGAATCAGATATGTGAAGAGCAAGAATAGCAAGAACAAGAACTGTAGACTCTTCAAAGAATCAGAAGAGAAAAAATCAAAGTAAAGTGCCAAGTCATTAATAAAGTAGCTTATGAGAGACCAGATGTAATTAGTGTCTGAACCTCCCCTGGTGTATATGAACACCAAGAAGTCTGTGATAACCTAAGTGAATCAGACTGTTAGTGCAATTTCACCTTGATACAGCCTGTAGAAGTGACCTGCCTTTGAGCTCGAATTAATATCAGACTTTCATTTGAATTCAAAGTAGATGTGACTGAACAACAGCTATTCTTCAATCCAGAATAGTCTCTCAAATGTGTAGAGTTGATAATGCAAATTAACATCTCAAAAATCCAACCAGCCTGCTCCTCCTTCCTAAAAACTCCCTTTGAAGACTAAACACTGCACTTTTTACCACAGCAGAACCTTATACACCCCATACTAGTTCAGACTAAAACAGGCATATCTCAAGAGCAGAACAAGAAAAGAAAGAGCCAGCTCTCCTAGTGCCTAAAACCAAGAACACCAAGAAATCAGTTTCCTTAAGTCATTTTCTAAGCCAGTTAGCTGAACACCCAAGCAATAACTAGTAAAAGGTACTGAACTGCAGGTAGTAAATTAACCCAAGCAAAAGAAGTGATTTTCTTTATTTATAACTATCCCCTTTCCTACTGAAATTTAGATCAGTGATTGTCCCAGTCTGAAAAAGTTAGATTCTGCTTAAAAGAAGTAGAGAGAGACCCCCCCCTCAGAGCTCAGCAGCAGGCTGTAAAATTTTGAGCATCACTTTTGTGCTAAGTGTTTCAAGTAGCAGAAACCTGATCCCAGTTTCTTCGGAAGCACTGCAATGAATTTAAGCTCTTCTCTCAGACTTCCCCTTCATTATTTACTTGAAGCTTAGACCTGAAGCTAAGAGCAAGGTGAGTGAAGTTTTGTAGACCAAGAGAGACATTCCTGCTTGCCACACATCTGAAAAATCAAGTGCTCTGGAGGGAGAAAGAGATTCCTGAAGTCTCTACATTTCAGAACAAACATCTGCCTCAAATATGACCTAAACCTCTGTCAGATACACTTGTGAAGTGTGTCTGAATTTGCAGTGTAAGCCCAGCACATCCCTCTAGCAGAGAAAGATAGTCATAAACAGAAGCACTTCCTGTTCCCCATAACAAACATCTAACTAGCATATTAGAGACAAGATTAAGAGTTTTAAATAGAATTGATTCAGAAATACTAGTGAATAAACTAGCCACTGCAGCAAGTGGCCTAACAAAATTGAAGCAGCCTTTATAGTAATCTCTATTAGCATTGAGAACTAGCCAGTGACAGATTTCAAAAGTACTGCCAAAGTAAAGAAGTATGAAAAGGCCGGGCACCAAGACCACAAGTTAATAGTAAAAGCACTTAGTATAGTACAAGATAATGTGTCTTTAGCTTTCAGTTGTATACAAGCACAGTTATAGATACAAGCAACAGCAGCTCTGATCATATGAGAAAGAGATAAAGGTAATTTTCCAGCTGAAATTCAAGAAATTGTGTTAGATAATGTAATTAATTTTGAAAAAAACTTTCAAACCTAGCAGACTATTGTGAATTTCACCTATGATCCTGTTTCTAATGTGGCAACTGCCTTTGTGCTTACCATACATAATGCCACTGTTTATGTTGTCCATCCCATCATTGCTCTAAGATCAAACCATAAAAAAACAATACTCTATCCTTCAGAACATAGAGTGTAAGCACGAAAGATGAATGAGAAGTGGCAGACAGTAAACTTAGAATCCTGCATTACTAGAGCATAGATGAGATTCATTTGCAAAAGCAATACTATTAATGCTCAAGATGTGTATTTAGACACTGAACAGAGTATTTGTCACTTCGAAGTCCATCCAGTCACTGACCAAAAAACTGTGCTCGTATATACTAGAAAAGAGAGTATGCTTGAGAACTGCTTGTGCTGCTGTACAAATTGATAGCAATGATGTTATTCTGTCTAGTAGAAACCATTCTAATTTCTGTATATGTAATTTTGTTAAGATTATTAGATGTGATCTTTGAGTAGTCACCAACTGCGAATAGAATCTTTAATAGATGTGTGACCCCATTGTAGTCTTACTAATATTAGTTTAGATAAGTTTAAGACTATCTATTACATTGTTAGTTTAGTACTAGAGAATGCTACAACAAACAGCTGTACTAACATCTTTGTCAAAAGCACACAGTGAAGCACTAAAAGACACTGACTGTTATAAAAGTTTTCATTAAGTAAAAGAATTTACTTATTTCCTAGGAAAGGGGGGAATGAGATGGAGTGGAGATCCATTCTGAATTAGGTGAAGTGCCTGAGAGAAGTGAGAGGTCTGTAGGGCCAAAGCTAAAAGAAAGGCCGCATTCCAGAGACAGCAAAGAGACAGAGAAAGAAAAACAGAAATTACCGCAAGGTCGATCTGCCCCAGACCTAAGAATTCCTCTGATAAAGAAGAACTAGTGCTAAATGTCACGTAGAATGAATATGTATGAACTTATTGTGAAACTGTATGCATATGCATTTGAGAGGGAGATAAAAGACGACCTGAAGTCTTCAGAAGTACGCATGCCTTGTTGAGAGACTTGCGTCCGGCGCGCGTCGCAATAAAAGCATACCGGGCTTTACAACGTTTATAAAGTTGTGAAGTTTCTTCTTTTCTCCACAAAACAGTATCATCAAGTATTGTCCACGATCACTTTAAGAGTAGGTGGGATACATCTGGTATATTTGGCGGCCTTTTGAATTTCCCTCCATTTAAGGAGGCGGATAACACCACATTCAAGGCCCAAATTACTGACAAAGAGATTGATAAGAACATGAGAGAGATGTGCAAAACCTCCGCTCCCGGGCCAGATGGGATCACTTTGGGTCAGATTATTGCAAAAGACCCAAAATTTTCCCAGTTGACTGAGATCTTCAGCCTCTGGCTTATCACCGGTACTGTTCCAGATGCGCTGCGGGACTGCAGGACCGTCTTGATACCCAAGTCTTCGGATGCAGAGAAGCTTGGTGATATCAATAACTGGAGGCCTATCACTATTGGTTCAGTGGTGATTAGGCTGTTTTCCAGGATCGCTACTAGGAGGCTGTCCAAAGCATGTCCCATTAACCCCCAGCAACGGGGTTTCATTTGCGCATCAGGTTGTGCCGAAAACCTCAAGTTGTTACAGCTTGTGGTAAAAACAGCTAAGCAAGAGCATAAACATCTGGGGGTCGTGTTCGTGGACTTTGCTAAGGCATTTGACACCGTTTGTCATCAGCATATATTTCAGGGTCTGGACAAGAGTAGAGTGGATCCACACGTGATGGAGTTGGTGATGGAAATGTATCGTGATGTTAAGACGTGCATTTCCATTGGAAGAGAAAGGACAGACCCCATATACATTTGCTCAGGTGTCAAGCAAGGCGACCCCATGTCACCTTTGCTGTTCAATTTAGCGATGGACCCCCTTCTATGTAAACTCGAGAATGAAGGTGAGGGTTTCCATCACGGGGGCTCGAAAGTTACGGCCATGGCGTGTGCTGATGACTTGGTGCTGCTGAGTGACTCTTGGGAAGGCATGTGTCATAACATCAAAATTTTGGAGGCCTTTTGCAATTTTACTGGCCTCAGTACAAAGGGGGAAAAATGTCATGGCTTTTACATCAAGCCTAAAAGGGACTCGTATACCATCAATGATTGTCCCGCATGGGTGATTAATGGATCTCCCCTTAACATGATCGACCCAGGGAGCTCAAAAAGATATCTTGGCACATGGGTTGACTCCTGGACTGGCTTTGCAGATCCCAGACTATCAGAGAAGCTCACGGATTATTGGCTTCATCGGATTGGTCATTCTCCCTTAAATCCTCTTCAGAAAGTCGATATACTCAGGACTTATACCACCCCGAGACTGATATATCTGGCGGACCATACCGAAGTCAAGGTGGGCCTACTCAAATCCCTTGACCAATTGATTCGTAACACGGTTAAGGAATGGCTTCATCTTCCCCCAAGTACATGTGATGCGATCTTGTATTTGAGTTTCAAAGATGGCGGTTTAGGTCTCATCAGATTGCTGGCGCTTATTCCAAGTATTCAGGCGCAAAGACTCCATAGATTGGCCCAGTCTTTGGATGAGACTCTTGTGAATTATTTGAAGGAAATTCATCTGGAACGATTATTTGAAAAATTGTGGTTAAAAGCAGGGGGGGACACAAGAGTCCATCCCATCAATTTGGGAGCCTTTACCATTGGTAGAGTCGGAGGGCGACGATGAAGCCCGGCTGGAATGGGAAGCACCCGCCCCTAAAATGCGTTACCCAAAACCATGTAATTGGAGGAAATTAGAATTTCAAAAATGGACCCATCTGGTCTCCCAGGGCCATGGGATTGAGAATTTTGAGAATGACGAGATCAGTAACGCCTGGATAAGGCGGTTCAAGGGCATACCTCACCGTAAACTAATTACGGCCCTACAATTAAGAGCAAATGTCTATCCGACAAGGGAATTCCTGGCTAGGAGTAGACAAGAGAATTTTGTCCAATCATCTAGACATTGTGGAGCTAGGGGTAGACAAGAGAATGTTGTCCAATCATCTAGACATTGTGGAGCTAGGGTTGAGACCGTAGCCCACACTGTCGGAAACTGTGCCATCACTCAAGAAGCCAGGATCAAGAGACACAATGCCGTCTGTGAAACTCTTAGCGAGGAGGCTAAGAGGGAGTGCTGAGCAGTGTTTGAGGAGCCACACCTAAGGGATGATGCAAATGAATTGTTTAAACCGGATTTGATTTTTGTTAAATGTTCCAAGGCAGTTGTGGTTGATGTGACAGCGAGGTATCAGCATTCTGATGTCTCATTGAGTGAGGCCGCCTCGGAGAAGGCAAAAAAAGTATCAGCGCCTTCACATACAAATCCAACAATTAACGAATGCTAAGGAAATTGAATATGTTGGCTTCCCCATGGGAGCCCGTGGTGAATGGTTCGGCAGGAATACTGAGTTGATGATCACCCTTGGTCTCTCTAAAACGAGGCTCGAGAGAACCGCGCGGGCCCTAGCATTCAAAGTACTCTTCGCCTCCGTTGACATTGTACATATATTTGTAAGCAAAGCAAGATCGATTGTATCTGTGTAAATATTTTGTAAATAAACAAGGCCCCTGCCCTTGACGGGTTCGCTGGACAGCGGAATCGGTTTTGGGTGGGAGGGGTTCCACCCTCATAACTGCGTCTAGCCCATATTTGGGCTATAAATTCTGATCTGGTCATCAGGTGGACGGGCCACCTTACTTAACCGGGAAAAGGAACATATACAATTCGTATGCGTTTATTAACGATGAGGACATAGCTACTAACTGGGTGGAAGTCGCACCTCCTCGTGGTCCCGCAGGATACCCTTGTGGTAACTGAGTCGACTTCTGCCCCAGTGTGAGAGAGGTCGCATATCAGCCCTCCCTGTCATTGGACTCGCCACCCAACAATAGTTTCACGAATCGCTGAAACAAAAAGGTTGGCACAGTTAATTCACTGTTGCACAGAGCCTTTGCAACAGTCCACGGGCTGTTGTTGGACACAGTTGGTAGCTCGAGAGAGGGTCGGCTGCTAACTACTTCTACCCTCACTTGGACTTGTCAGTTTTTGCTTACCGGACCGACAAAATGGTACAATCACTGGCTTTGCGGTTTATCTCAACTGCCACTCAGACTGACCCATTACATCTAAGGGTCATTGATGCTGAATTACCATCTATGCCCTCTGTGCCCAGGGAAGAGGGATTCGATCCTGTAAGTCTGGAGGTTTGTTAACTCCAGAATTGTTACAGAAGGTGGTCTACATCATGTGGATGTTTGGGAGTTTTTGGGGCAACTCCCTGAGCCCTATGAGATCTCCCCTATGGGGATGGCCCACGATGACGCTGAGAGTGCGGTGGGAGGTATTGAAGAGCCCAAAACACCTGAGGCTGAAAGCGCAAGGGGAGGTACTCAAGAGCCCAAAACACCTGAGGCTCCTCACGGGTCTGAAGGTGACGGTACCATGCCAAGAACACCTGTCGTGTCCATGCCTGACAAACAACCATCTTGTCCTCGTTGTGAGACCCGGTTTACAAGGATGTTGGGGCTGACTGACCATCTCAAAAGGGTGCATGGGCAGAGAAAGATCATTTTCAGGTGTGCAAAATGTGGTAAACAAAATCTAAAATACCACAGTATCTCCTGTCACAAGCCACGCTGCAAGGGAATGGTGTGTGTGGCTCCCACTGGGGAATGGGTCTGTGTGGTGTGCCACCGAGGATTTGCAACTAAGATTGGCCTGGGCCAGCACAAGAGAATAAGACATCCTCTTGTGCGAAATGTGGAGCGGATTGTTGCTTCCCAACCCGAAGAGTCACCGGCCCGAGGGGCCCACAAACGGGTATGGACTGAAGAGGAAGAGGCTCCCTGGTACAACTGGACAAGTATACTGGTAAAAGGAACACCAATCAACTTAGAGCAAAGCATATTCCAACTAAAACTGCAAAGCAGATAAGGGATAAAAGGCGCCTTCTAGCGAGAGGTCCCTCCGCGAAAGATCATGAAGGACAAGTAGGTGCCACTGGGATTGAACATCCTCCCGGGTCTGCTAAGGTGCCCGAGGAGGGACAGTTAGAGCTCCAATACAGCGAGGTGATCAAAGCGGGATTATCGGTTGGCAAATTCACCGTGTATGCGGGAGGCCTTCGAGAAAATTCTTGATGGGCAAGATCCAGGTCAGGTGGTGAACGATGTGCATAATGAGTTTCTCGGTATTCTGGGCGTGCCTAGGCAAATTAAATCTATCTGTAAGGGTAGAAAGAAGCAGGCATCCCATGGCCAAAAGCATCCAAAACTCCATCAAATTGGATGCGCAAAAGAGCTATTAAGAGGGGTAAATTCTTGAGATTCCAACTGCTGTACGAGTCACATAGAAGGCGCCTCGCGCGTGTCATGCTGGACAGCACGGAAGCCTCTCAGTGCCAAGTACCATCAAGTATTGTCCACGATCACTTTAAGAGTAGGTGGGATACATCTGGTATATTTGGCGGCCTTTTGAATTTCCCTCCATTTAAGGAGGCGGATAACACCACATTCAAGGCCCAAATTACTGACAAAGAGATTGATAAGAACATGAGAGAGATGTGCAAAACCTCCGCTCCCGGGCCAGATGGGATCACTTTGGGTCAGATTATTGCAAAAGACCCAAAATTTTCCCAGTTGACTGAGATCTTCAACCTCTGGCTTATCACCGGTACTGTTCCAGATGCGCTGCAGGACTGCAGGACCGTCTTGATACCCAAGTTTTCAGATGCAGAGAAGCTTGGTGATATCAATAACTGGAGGCCTATCACTATTGGTTCAGTGGTGATTAGGCTGTTTTCCAGGATCGCTACTAGGAGGCTGTCCAAAGCATGTCCCATTAACCCCCAGCAACGGGGTTTCATTTGCGCATCAGGTTGTGCCGAAAACCTCAAGTTGTTACAGCTTGTGGTAAAAACAGCTAAGCAAGAGCATAAACATCTGGGGGTCGTGTTCGTGGACTTTGCTAAGGCATTTGACACCGTTTGTCATCAGCATATATTTCAGGGTCTGGACAAGAGTGGAGTGGATCCACACATGATGGAGTTGGTGAGGGAAATGTATCGTGATGTTAAGACGTGCATTTCCATTGGAAGAGAAAGGACAGACCCCATATACATTTGCTCAGGTGTCAAGCAAGGCGACCCCATGTCACCTTTGCTGTTCAATTTAGCGATGGACCCCCTTCTATGTAAACTCGAGAATGAAGGTGAGGGTTTCCATCACGGGGGCTCGAAAGTTACGGCCATGGCGTTTGCTGATGACTTGGTGCTGCTGAGTGACTCTTGGGAAGGCATGTGTCATAACATCAAAATTTTGGAGGCCTTTTGCAATTTTACTGGCCTCAGTACAAAGGGGGGAAAATGTCATGGCTTTTACATCAAGCCTAAAAGGGACTCGTGAACCATCAATGATTGTCCCGCATGGGTGATTAATGGATCCCCCCTTAACATGATCGACCCAGGGAGCTCAAAAAGATATCTTGGCACATGGGTTGACCCTTGGACTGGCTTTGCAGATCCCAGACTATCAGAGAAGCTCACGGATTATTGGCTTCATCGGATTGGTCATTCTCCCTTAAATCCTCTTCAGAAAGTCGATATACTCAGGACTTATACCACCCCGAGACTGATATATCTGGCGAACCATACCGAAGTCAAGGTGGGCCTACTCAAATCCCTTGACCAATTGATTCGTAACACGGTTAAGGAATGGCTTCATCTTCCCCCAAGTACATGTGATGCGATCTTGTATTCGAGTTTCAAAGATGGCGGTTTAGGTCTCATCAGATTGCTGGCGCTTATTCCAAGTATTCAGGCGCAAAGACTCCATAGATTGGCCCAGTCTTTGGATGAGACTCTTGTGAATTATTTGAAGGAAATTCATCTGGAACGATTATTTGAAAAATTGTGGTTAAAAGCAGGGGGGGACACAAGAGTCCATCCCATCAATTTGGGAGCCTTTACCATTACTAGAGTCGGAGGGCGACGATGAAGCCCGGCTGGAATGGGAAGCACCCGCCCCTAAAATGCGTTACCCAAAACCATGTAATTGGAGGAAATTAGAATTTCAAAAATGGACCCATCTGGTCTCCCAGGGCCATGGGATTGAGAATTTTGAGAATGACGAGATCAGTAACGCCTGGATAAGGCGGTTCAAGGGCATACCTCACCGTAAACTAATTACGGCCCTACAATTAAGAGCAAATGTCTATCCGACAAGGGAATTCCTGGCTAGGGGTAGACAAGAGAATGTTGTCCAATCATCTAGACATTGTGGAGCTAGGGGTAGACAAGAGAATGTTGTCCAATCATCTAGACATTGTGGAGCTAGGGTTGAGACCGTAGCCCACACTGTCGGAAACTGTGCCATCACTCAAGAAGCCAGGATCAAGAGACACAATGCCATCTGTGAAACTCTTAGCGAGGAGGCTAAGAGGGAGTGCTGAGCAGTGTTTGAGGAACCACACCTAAGGGATGATGCAAATGAATTGTTTAAACCGGATTTGATTTTTGTTAAATGTTCCAAGGCAGTTGTGGTTGATGTGACAGCGAGGTATCAGCATTCTGATGTCTCATTGAGTGAGGCCGCCTCGGAGAAGGCAAAAAAAGTATCAGCGCCTTCACATACAAATCCAACAATTAACGAATGCTAAGGAAATTGAATATGTTGGCTTCCCCATGGGAGCCCGTGGTGAATGGTTCGGCAGGAATACTGAGTTGATGATCACCCTTGGTCTCTCTAAAACGAGGCTCGAGAGAACCGCGCGGGCCCTAGCATTCAAAGTACTCTTCGCCTCCGTTGACATTGTACATATATTTGTAAGCAAAGCAAGATCGATTGTATCTGTGTAAATATTTTGTAAATAAACAAGGCCCCTGCCCTTGACGGGTTCGCTGGACAGCGGAATCGGTTTTGGGTGGGAGGGGTTCCACCCTCATAACTGCGTCTAGCCCATCTTTGGGCTATAAATTCTGATCTGGTCATCAGGTGGACGGGCCACCTTACTTAACCGGGAAAAGGAACATATACAATTCGTATGCGTTTATTAACGATGAGGGCATAGCTACTAACTGGGTGGAAGTCGCACCTCCTCGTGGTCCCGCAGGATACCCTTGTGGTAACTGAGTCGACTTCTGCCCCAGTGTGAGAGAGGTCGCATATCAGCCCTCCCTGTCATTGGACTCGCCACCCAACAATAGTTTCACGAATCGCTGAAACAAAAAGGTTGGCACAGTTAATTCACTGTTGCACAGAGCCTTTGCAACAGTCCACGGGCTGTTGTTGGACACAGTTGGTAGCTCGAGAGAGGGTCGGCTGCTAACTACTTCTACCCTCACTTGGACTTGTCAGTTTTTGCTTACCGGACCGACAAAATGGTACAATCACTGGCTTTGCGGTTTATCTCAACTGCCACTCAGACTGACCCATTACATCTAAGGGTCATTGATGCTGAATTACCATCTATGCCCTCTGTGCCCAGGGAAGAGGGATTCGATCCTGTAAGTCTGGAGGTTTGTTAACTCCAGAATTGTTACAGAAGGTGGTCTACATCATGTGGATGTTTGGGAGTTTTTGGGGCAACTCCCTGAGCCCTATGAGATCTCCCCTATGGGGATGGCCCACGATGACGCTGAGAGTACGGTGGGAGGTATTGAAGAGCCCAAAACACCTGAGGCTGAAAGCGCAAGGGGAGGTACTCAAGAGCCCAAAACACCTGAGGCTCCTCACGGGTCTGAAGGTGACGGTACCATGCCAAGAACACCTGTCGTGTCCATGCCTGACAAACAACCATCTTGTCCTCGTTGTGAGACCCGGTTTACAAGGATGTTGGGGCTGACTGACCATCTCAAAAGGGTGCATGAGCAGAGAAAGATCATTTTCAGGTGTGCAAAATGTGGTAAACAAAATCTAAAATACCACAGTATCTCCTGTCACAAGCCACGCTGCAAGGGAATGGTGTGTGTGGCTCCCACTGGGGAATGGGTCTGTGAGGTGTGCCACCGAGGATTTGCAACTAAGATTGGCCTGGGTCAGCACAAGAGAATAAGACATCCTCTTGTGCGAAATGTGGAGCGGATTGTTGCTTCCCAACCCGAAGAGTCACCGGCCCGAGGGGCCCACAAACGGGTATGGACTGAAGAGGAAGAGGCTCCCTGGTACAACTGGACAAGTATACTGGTAAAAGGAACACCAATCAACTTAGAGCAAAGCATATTCCAACTAAAACTGCAAAGCAGATAAGGGATAAAAGGCGCCTTCTAGCGAGAGGTCCCTCCACGAAAGATCATGAAGGACAAGTAGGTGCCACTGGGATTGAACATCCTCCCGAGTCTGCTAAGGTGCCCGAGGAGGGACAGTTAGAGCTCCAATACCGCGAGGTGATCAAAGCGGGATTATCGGTTGGCAAATTCACCGTGTATGCGGGAGGCCTTCGAGAAAATTCTTGATGGGCAAGATCCAGGTCAGGTGGTGAACGATGTGCATAATGAGTTTCTCGGTATTCTGGGCGTGCCTAGGCAAATTAAATCTATCTGTAAGGGTAGAAAGAAGCAGGCATCCCATGGCCAAAAGCATCCAAAACTCCATCAAATTGGATGCGCAAAAGAGCTATTAAGAGGGGTAAATTCTTGAGATTCCAACTGCTGTACGAGTCACATAGAAGGCGCCTCGCGCGTGTCATGCTGGACAGCACGGAAGCCTCTCAGTGCCAAGTACCATCAAGTATTGTCCACGATCACTTTAAGAGTAGGTGGGATACATCTGGTATATTTGGCGGCCTTTTGAATTTCCCTCCATTTAAGGAGGCGGATAACACCACATTCAAGGCCCAAATTACTGACAAAGAGATTGATAAGAACATGAGAGAGATGTGCAAAACCTCCGCTCCCGGGCCAGATGGGATCACTTTGGGTCAGATTATTGCAAAAGACCCAAAATTTTCCCAGTTGACTGAGATCTTCAACCTCTGGCTTATCACCGGTACTGTTCCAGATGCGCTGCAGGACTGCAGGACCGTCTTGATACCCAAGTCTTCAGATGCAGAGAAGCTTGGTGATATCAATAACTGGAGGCCTATCACTCTTGGTTCAGTGGTGATTAGGCTGTTTTCCAGGATCGCTACTAGGAGGCTGTCCAAAGCATGTCCCATTAACCCCCAGCAACGGGGTTTCATTTGCGCATCAGGTTGTGCCGAAAACCTCAAGTTGTTACAGCTTGTGGTAAAAACAGCTAAGCAAGAGCATAAACATCTGGGGGTCGTGTTCGTGGACTTTGCTAAGGCATTTGACACCGTTTGTCATCAGCATATATTTCAGGGTCTGGACAAGAGTGGAGTGGATCCACACATGATGGAGTTGGTGAGGGAAATGTATCGTGATGTTAAGACGTGCATTTCCATTGGAAGAGAAAGGACAGACCCCATATACATTTGCTCAGGTGTCAAGCAAGGCGACCCCATGTCACCTTTGCTGTTCAATTTAGCGATGGACCCCCTTCTATGTAAACTCGAGAATGAAGGTGAGGGTTTCCATCACGGGGGCTCGAAAGTTACGGCCATGGCGTTTGCTGATGACTTGGTGCTGCTGAGTGACTCTTGGGAAGGCATGTGTCATAACATCAAAATTTTGGAGGCCTTTTGCAATTTTACTGGCCTCAGTACAAAGGGGGGAAAATGTCATGGCTTTTACATCAAGCCTAAAAGGGACTCGTGAACCATCAATGATTGTCCCGCATGGGTGATTAATGGATCCCCCCTTAACATGATCGACCCAGGGAGCTCAAAAAGATATCTTGGCACATGGGTTGACCCTTGGACTGGCTTTGCAGATCCCAGACTATCAGAGAAGCTCACGGATTATTGGCTTCATCGGATTGGTCATTCTCCCTTAAATCCTCTTCAGAAAGTCGATATACTCAGGACTTATACCACCCCGAGACTGATATATCTGGCGAACCATACCGAAGTCAAGGTGGGCCTACTCAAATCCCTTGACCAATTGATTCGTAACACGGTTAAGGAATGGCTTCATCTTCCCCCAAGTACATGTGATGCGATCTTGTATTTGAGTTTCAAAGATGGCGGTTTAGGTCTCATCAGATTGCTGGCGCTTATTCCAAGTATTCAGGCGCAAAGACTCCATAGATTGGCCCAGTCTTTGGATGAGACTCTTGTGAATTATTTGAAGGAAATTCATCTGGAACGATTATTTGAAAAATTGTGGTTAAAAGCAGGGGGGGACACAAGAGTCCATCCCATCAATTTGGGAGCCTTTACCATTATTAGAGTCGGAGGGCGACGATGAAGCCCGGCTGGAATGGGAAGCACCCGCCCCTAAAATGCGTTACCCAAAACCATGTAATTGGAGGAAATTAGAATTTCAAAAATGGACCCATCTGGTCTCCCAGGGCCATGGGATTGAGAATTTTGAGAATGACGAGATCAGTAACGCCTGGATAAGGCGGTTCAAGGGCATACCTCACCGTAAACTAATTACGGCCCTACAATTAAGAGCAAATGTCTATCCGACAAGGGAATTCCTGGCTAGGGGTAGACAAGAGAATGTTGTCCAATCATCTAGACATTGTGGAGCTAGGGGTAGACAAGAGAATGTTGTCCAATCATCTAGACATTGTGGAGCTAGGGTTGAGACCGTAGCCCACACTGTCGGAAACTGTGCCATCACTCAAGAAGCCAGGATCAAGAGACACAATGCAATCTGTGAAACTCTTAGCGAGGAGGCTAAGAGGGAGTGCTGAGCAGTGTTTGAGGAACCACACCTAAGGGATGATGCAAATGAATTGTTTAAACCGGATTTGATTTTTGTTAAATGTTCCAAGGCAGTTGTGGTTGATGTGACAGCGAGGTATCAGCATTCTGATGTCTCATTGAGTGAGGCCGCCTCGGAGAAGGCAAAAAAAGTATCAGCGCCTTCACATACAAATCCAACAATTAACGAATGCTAAGGAAATTGAATATGTTGGCTTCCCCATGGGAGCCCGTGGTAACTGGTTCGGCAGGAATACTGAGTTGATGATCACCCTTGGTCTCTCTAAAACGAGGCTCGAGAGAACCGCGCGGGCCCTAGCATTCAAAGTACTCTTCGCCTCCGTTGACATTGTACATATATTTGTAAGCAAAGCAAGATCGATTGTATCTGTGTAAATATTTTGTAAATAAACAAGGCCCCTGCCCTTGACGGGTTCGCTGGACAGCGGAATCGGTTTTGGGTGGGAGGGGTTCCACCCTCATAACTGCGTCTAGCCCATATTTGGGCTATAAATTCTGATCTGGTCATATGGTGGACGGGCCACCTTACTTAACCGGGAAAAGGAACATATACAATTCGTATGCATTTATTAACGATGAGGACATAGCTACTAACTGGGTGGAAGTCGCACCTCCTCGTGGTCCCGCAGGATACCCTTGTGGTAACTGAGTCGACTTCTGCCCCAGTGTGAGAGAGGTCGCATATCAGCCCTCCCTGTCATTGGACTCGCCACCCAACAATAGTTTCACGAATCGCTGAAACAAAAAGGTTGGCACAGTTAATTCACTGTTGCACAGAGCCTTTGCAACAGTCCACGGGCTGTTGTTGGACACAGTTGGTAGCTCGAGAGAGGGTCGGCTGCTAACTACTTCTACCCTCACTTGGACTTGTCAGTTTTTGCTTACCGGACCGACAAAATGGTACAATCACTGGCTTTGCGGTTTATCTCAACTGCCACTCAGACTGACCCATTACATCTAAGGGTCATTGATGCTGAATTACCATCTATGCCCTCTGTGCCCAGGGAAGAGGGATTCGATCCTGTAAGTCTGGAGGTTTGTTAACTCCAGAATTGTTACAGAAGGTGGTCTACATCATGTGGATGTTTGGGAGTTTTTGGGGCAACTCCCTGAGCCCTATGAGATCTCCCCTATGGGGATGGCCCACGATGACGCTGAGAGTGCGGTGGGAGGTATTGAAGAGCCCAAAACACCTGAGGCTGAAAGCGCAAGGGGAGGTACTCAAGAGCCCAAAACACCTGAGGCTCCTCACGGGTCTGAAGGTGACGGTACCATGCCAAGAACACCTGTCGTGTCCATGCCTGACAAACAACCATCTTGTCCTCGTTGTGAGACCCGGTTTACAAGGATGTTGGGGCTGACTGACCATCTCAAAAGGGTGCATGAGCAGAGAAAGATCACTTTCAGGTGTGCAAAATGTGGTAAACAAAATCTGAAATACCACAGTATCTCCTGTCACAAGCCACGCTGCAAGGGAATGGTGTGTGTGGCTCCCACTGGGGAATGGGTCTGTGAGGTGTGCCACCGAGGATTTGCAACTAAGATTGGCCTGGGTCAGCACAAGAGAATAAGACATCCTCTTGTGCGAAATGTGGAGCGGATTGTTGCTTCCCAACCCGAAGAGTCACCGGCCCAAGGGGCCCACAAACGGGTATGGACTGAAGAGGAAGAGGCTCCCTGGTACAACTGGACAAGTATACTGGTAAAAGGAACACCAATCAACTTAGAGCAAAGCATATTCCAACTAAAACTGCAAAGCAGATAAGGGATAAAAGGCGCCTTCTAGCGAGAGGTCCCTCCACGAAAGATCATGAAGGACAAGTAGGTGCCACTATGATTGAACATCCTCCGGGGTCTGCTAAGGTGCCCAAGGAGGGACAGTTAGAGCTCCAATACAGCGAGGTGATCAAAGCGGGATTATCGGTTGGCAAATTCACCGTGTATGCGGGAGGCCTTCGAGAAAATTCTTGATGGGCAAGATCCAGGTCAGGTGGTGAACGATGTGCATAATGAGTTTCTCGGTATTCTGGGCGTGCCTAGGCAAATTAAATCTATCTGTAAGGGTAGAAAGAAGCAGGCATCCCATGGCCAAAAGCATCCAAAACTTCATCAAATTGGATGTGCAAAAGAGCTATTAAGAGGGGTAAATTCTTGAGATTCCAACTGCTGTACGAGTCACATAGAAGGCGCCTCGCGCGTGTCATGCTGGACAGCACGGAAGCCTCTCAGTGCCAAGTACCATCAAGTATTGTCCACGATCACTTTAAGAGTAGGTGGGATACATCTGGTATATTTGGCGGCCTTTTGAATTTCCCTCCATTTAAGGAGGCGGATAACACCACATTCAAGGCCCAAATTACTGACAAAGAGATTGATAAGAACATGAGAGAGATGTGCAAAACCTCCGCTCCCGGGCCAGATGGGATCACTTTGGGTCAGATTATTGCAAAAGACCCAAAATTTTCCCAGTTGACTGAGATCTTCAACCTCTGGCTTATCACCGGTACTGTTCCAGATGCGCTGCGGGACTGCAGGACCGTCTTGATACCCAAGTCTTCGGATGCAGAGAAGCTTGGTGATATCAATAACTGGAGGCCTATCACTATTGGGTCAGTGGTGATTAGGCTGTTTTCCAGGATCGCTACTAGGAGGCTGTCCAAAGCATGTCCCATTAACCCCCAGCAACGGGGTTTCATTTGCGCATCAGGTTGTGCCGAAAACCTCAAGTTGTTACAGCTTGTGGTAAAAACAGCTAAGCAAGAGCATAAACATCTGGGGGTCGTGTTCGTGGACTTTGCTAAGGCATTTGACACCGTTTGTCATCAGCATATATTTCAGGGTCTGGACAAGAGTGGAGTGGATCCACACATGATGGAGTTGGTGAGGGAAATGTATCGTGATGTTAAGACGTGCATTTCCATTGGAAGAGAAAGGACAGACCCCATATACATTTGCTCAGGTGTCAAGCAAGGCGACCCCATGTCACCTTTGCTGTTCAATTTAGCGATGGACCCCCTTCTATGTAAACTCGAGAATGAAGGTGAGGGTTTCCATCACGGGGGCTCGAAAGTTACGGCCATGGCGTGTGCTGATGACTTGGTGCTGCTGAGTGACTCTTGGGAAGGCATGTGTCATAACATCAAAATTTTGGAGGCCTTTTGCAATTTTACTGGCCTCAGTACAAAGGGGGAAAAATGTCATGGCTTTTACATCAAGCCTAAAAGGGACTCGTATACCATCAATGATTGTCCCGCATGGGTGATTAATGGATCTCCCCTTAACATGATCGACCCAGGGAGCTCAAAAAGATATCTTGGCACATGGGTTGACCCTTGGACTGGCTTTGCAGATCCCAGACTATCAGAGAAGCTCACGGATTATTGGCTTCATCGGATTGGTCATTCTCCCTTAAATCCTCTTCAGAAAGTCGATATACTCAGGACTTATACCACCCCGAGACTGATATATCTGGCGGACCATACCGAAGTCAAGGTGGGCCTACTCAAATCCCTTGACCAATTGATTCGTAACACGGTTAAGGAATGGCTTCATCTTCCCCCAAGTACATGTGATGTGATCTTGTATTTGAGTTTCAAAGATGGCGGTTTAGGTCTCATCAGATTGCTGGCGCTTATTCCAAGTATTCAGGCGCAAAGACTCCATAGATTGGCCCAGTCTTTGGATGAGACTCTTGTGAATTATTTGAAGGAAATTCATCTGGAACGATTATTTGAAAAATTGTGGTTAAAAGCAGGGGGGGACACAAGAGTCCATCCCATCAATTTGGGAGCCTTTACCATTGGTAGAGTCGGAGGGCGACGATGAAGCCCGGCTGGAATGGGAAGCACCCGCCCCTAAAATGCGTTACCCAAAACCATGTAATTGGAGGAAATTAGAATTTCAAAAATGGACCCATCTGGTCTCCCAGGGCCATGGGATTGAGAATTTTGAGAATGACGAGATCAGTAATGCCTGGATAAGGCGGTTCAAGGGCATACCTCACCGTAAACTAATTACGGCCCTACAATTAAGAGCAAATGTCTATCCGACAAGGGAATTCCTGGCTAGGGGTAGACAAGAGAATGTTGTCCAATCATCTAGACATTGTGGAGCTAGGGGTAGACAAGAGAATGTTGTCCAATCATCTAGACATTGTGGAGCTAGGGTTGAGACCGTAGCCCACACTGTCGGAAACTGTGCCATCACTCAAGAAGCCAGGATCAAGAGACACAATGCCATCTGTGAAACTCTTAGCGAGGAGGCTAAGAGGGAGTGCTGAGCAGTGTTTGAGGAACCACACCTAAGGGATGATGCAAATGAATTGTTTAAACCGGATTTGATTTTTGTTAAATGTTCCAAGGCAGTTGTGGTTGATGTGACAGCGAGGTATCAGCATTCTGATGTCTCATTGAGTGAGGCCGCCTCGGAGAAGGCAAAAAAAGTATCAGCGCCTTCACATACAAATCCAACAATTAACGAATGCTAAGGAAATTGAATATGTTGGCTTCCCCATGGGAGCCCGTGGTAACTGGTTCGGCAGGAATACTGAGTTGATGATCACCCTTGGTCTCTCTAAAACGAGGCTCGAGAGAACCGCGCGGGCCCTAGCATTCAAAGTACTCTTCGCCTCCGTTGACATTGTACATATATTTGTAAGCAAAGCAAGATCGATTGTATCTGTGTAAATATTTTGTAAATAAACAAGGCCCCTGCCCTTGACGGGTTCGCTGGACAGCGGAATCGGTTTTGGGTGGGAGGGGTTCCACCCTCATAACTGCGTCTAGCCCATATTTGGGCTATAAATTCTGATCTGGTCATATGGTGGACGGGCCACCTTACTTAACCGGGAAAAGGAACATATACAATTCGTATGCGTTTATTAACGATGAGGGCATAGCTACTAACTGGGTGGAAGTCGCACCTCCTCGTGGTCCCGCAGGATACCCTTGTGGTAACTGAGTCGACTTCTGCCCCAGTGTGAGAGAGGTCGCATATCAGCCCTCCCTGTCATTGGACTCGCCACCCAACAATAGTTTCACGAATCGCTGAAACAAAAAGGTTGGCACAGTTAATTCACTGTTGCACAGAGCCTTTGCAACAGTCCACGGGCTGTTGTTGGACACAGTTGGTAGCTCGAGAGAGGGTCGGCTGCTAACTACTTCTACCCTCACTTGGACTTGTCAGTTTTTGCTTACCGGACCGACAAAATGGTACAATCACTGGCTTTGCGGTTTATCTCAACTGCCACTCAGACTGACCCATTACATCTAAGGGTCATTGATGCTGAATTACCATCTATGCCCTCTGTGCCCAGGGAAGAGGGATTCGATCCTGTAAGTCTGGAGGTTTGTTAACTCCAGAATTGTTACAGAAGGTGGTCTACATCATGTGGATGTTTGGGAGTTTTTGGGGCAACTCCCTGAGCCCTATGAGATCTCCCCTATGGGGATGGCCCACGATGACGCTGAGAGTGCGGTGGGAGGTATTGAAGAGCCCAAAACACCTGAGGCTGAAAGCGCAAGGGGAGGTACTCAAGAGCCCAAAACACCTGAGGCTCCTCACGGGTCTGAAGGTGACGGTACCATGCCAAGAACACCTGTCGTGTCCATGCCTGACAAACAACCATCTTGTCCTCGTTGTGAGACCCGGTTTACAAGGATGTTGGGGCTGACTGACCATCTCAAAAGGGTGCATGAGCAGAGAAAGATCACTTTCAGGTGTGCAAAATGTGGTAAACAAAATCTGAAATACCACAGTATCTCCTGTCACAAGCCACGCTGCAAGGGAATGGTGTGTGTGGCTCCCACTGGGGAATGGGTCTGTGAGGTGTGCCACCGAGGATTTGCAACTAAGATTGGCCTGGGTCAGCACAAGAGAATAAGACATCCTCTTGTGCGAAATGTGGAGCGGATTGTTGCTTCCCAACCCGAAGAGTCACCGGCCCGAGGGGCCCACAAACGGGTATGGACTGAAGAGGAAGAGGCTCCCTGGTACAACTGGACAAGTATACTGGTAAAAGGAACACCAATCAACTTAGAGCAAAGCATATTCCAACTAAAACTGCAAAGCAGATAAGGGATAAAAGGCGCCTTCTAGCGAGAGGTCCCTCCACGAAAGATCATGAAGGACAAGTAGGTGCCACTATGATTGAACATCCTCCGGGGTCTGCTAAGGTGCCCAAGGAGGGACAGTTAGAGCTCCAATACAGCGAGGTGATCAAAGCGGGATTATCGGTTGGCAAATTCACCGTGTATGCGGGAGGCCTTCGAGAAAATTCTTGATGGGCAAGATCCAGGTCAGGTGGTGAACGATGTGCATAATGAGTTTCTCGGTATTCTGGGCGTGCCTAGGCAAATTAAATCTATCTGTAAGGGTAGAAAGAAGCAGGCATCCCATGGCCAAAAGCATCCAAAACTTCATCAAATTGGATGCGCAAAAGAGCTATTAAGAGGGGTAAATTCTTGAGATTCCAACTGCTGTACGAGTCACATAGAAGGCGCCTCGCGCGTGTCATGCTGGACAGCACGGAAGCCTCTCAGTGCCAAGTACCATCAAGTATTGTCCACGATCACTTTAAGAGTAGGTGGGATACATCTGGTATATTTGGCGGCCTTTTGAATTTCCCTCCATTTAAGGAGGCGGATAACACCACATTCAAGGCCCAAATTACTGACAAAGAGATTGATAAGAACATGAGAGAGATGTGCAAAACCTCCGCTCCCGGGCCAGATGGGATCACTTTGGGTCAGATTATTGCAAAAGACCCAAAATTTTCCCAGTTGACTGAGATCTTCAACCTCTGGCTTATCACCGGTACTGTTCCAGATGCGCTGCGGGACTGCAGGACCGTCTTGATACCCAAGTCTTCGGATGCAGAGAAGCTTGGTGATATCAATAACTGGAGGCCTATCACTATTGGGTCAGTGGTGATTAGGCTGTTTTCCAGGATCGCTACTAGGAGGCTGTCCAAAGCATGTCCCATTAACCCCCAGCAACGGGGTTTCATTTGCGCATCAGGTTGTGCCGAAAACCTCAAGTTGTTACAGCTTGTGGTAAAAACAGCTAAGCAAGAGCATAAACATCTGGGGGTCGTGTTCGTGGACTTTGCTAAGGCATTTGACACCGTTTGTCATCAGCATATATTTCAGGGTCTGGACAAGAGTGGAGTGGATCCACACATGATGGAGTTGGTGAGGGAAATGTATCGTGATGTTAAGACGTGCATTTCCATTGGAAGAGAAAGGACAGACCCCATATACATTTGCTCAGGTGTCAAGCAAGGCGACCCCATGTCACCTTTGCTGTTCAATTTAGCGATGGACCCCCTTTTATGTAAACTCGAGAATGAAGGTGAGGGTTTCCATCACGGGGGCTCGAAAGTTACGGCCATGGCGTGTGCTGATGACTTGGTGCTGCTGAGTGACTCTTGGGAAGGCATGTGTCATAACATCAAAATTTTGGAGGCCTTTTGCAATTTTACTGGCCTCAGTACAAAGGGGGAAAAATGTCATGGCTTTTACATCAAGCCTAAAAGGGACTCGTATACCATCAATGATTGTCCCGCATGGGTGATTAATGGATCTCCCCTTAACATGATCGACCCAGGGAGCTCAAAAAGATATCTTGGCACATGGGTTGACCCTTGGACTGGCTTTGCAGATCCCAGACTATCAGAGAAGCTCACGGATTATTGGCTTCATCGGATTGGTCATTCTCCCTTAAATCCTCTTCAGAAAGTCGATATACTCAGGACTTATACCACCCCGAGACTGATATATCTGGCGGACCATACCGAAGTCAAGGTGGGCCTACTCAAATCCCTTGACCAATTGATTCGTAACACGGTTAAGGAATGGCTTCATCTTCCCCCAAGTACATGTGATGTGATCTTGTATTCGAGTTTCAAAGATGGCGGTTTAGGTCTCATCAGATTGCTGGCGCTTATTCCAAGTATTCAGGCGCAAAGACTCCATAGATTGGCCCAGTCTTTGGATGAGACTCTTGTGAATTATTTGAAGGAAATTCATCTGGAACGATTATTTGAAAAATTGTGGTTAAAAGCAGGGGGGGACACAAGAGTCCATCCCATCAATTTGGGAGCCTTTACCATTGGTAGAGTCGGAGGGCGACGATGAAGCCCGGCTGGAATGGGAAGCACCCGCCCCTAAAATGCGTTACCCAAAACCATGTAATTGGAGGAAATTAGAATTTCAAAAATGGACCCATCTGGTCTCCCAGGGCCATGGGATTGAGAATTTTGAGAATGACGAGATCAGTAACGCCTGGATAAGGCGGTTCAAGGGCATACCTCACCGTAAACTAATTACGGCCCTACAATTAAGAGCAAATGTCTATCCGACAAGGGAATTCCTGGCTAGGGGTAGACAAGAGAATGTTGTCCAATCATCTAGACATTGTGGAGCTAGGGGTAGACAAGAGAATGTTGTCCAATCATCTAGACATTGTGGAGCTAGGGTTGAGACCGTAGCCCACACTGTCGGAAACTGTGCCATCACTCAAGAAGCCAGGATCAAGAGACACAATGCCATCTGTGAAACTCTTAGCGAGGAGGCTAAGAGGGAGTGCTGAGCAGTGTTTGAGGAACCACACCTAAGGGATGATGCAAATGAATTGTTTAAACCGGATTTGATTTTTGTTAAATGTTCCAAGGCAGTTGTGGTTGATGTGACAGCGAGGTATCAGCATTCTGATGTCTCATTGAGTGAGGCCGCCTCGGAGAAGGCAAAAAAAGTATCAGCGCCTTCACATACAAATCCAACAATTAACGAATGCTAAGGAAATTGAATATGTTGGCTTCCCCATGGGAGCCCGTGGTAACTGGTTCGGCAGGAATACTGAGTTGATGATCACCCTTGGTCTCTCTAAAACGAGGCTCGAGAGAACCGCGCGGGCCCTAGCATTCAAAGTACTCTTCGCCTCCGTTGACATTGTACATATATTTGTAAGCAAAGCAAGATCGATTGTATCTGTGTAAATATTTTGTAAATAAACAAGGCCCCTGCCCTTGACGGGTTCGCTGGACAGCGGAATCGGTTTTGGGTGGGAGGGGTTCCACCCTCATAACTGCGTCTAGCCCATATTTGGGCTATAAATTCTGATCTGGTCATATGGTGGACGGGCCACCTTACTTAACCGGGAAAAGGAACATATACAATTCGTATGCATTTATTAACGATGAGGACATAGCTACTAACTGGGTGGAAGTCGCACCTCCTCGTGGTCCCGCAGGATACCCTTGTGGTAACTGAGTCGACTTCTGCCCCAGTGTGAGAGAGGTCACATATCAGCCCTCCCTGTCATTGGACTCGCCACCCAACAATAGTTTCACGAATCGCTGAAACAAAAAGGTTGGCACAGTTAATTCACTGTTGCACAGAGCCTTTGCAACAGTCCACGGGCTGTTGTTGGACACAGTTGGTAGCTCGAGAGAGGGTCGGCTGCTAACTACTTCTACCCTCACTTGGACTTGTCAGTTTTTGCTTACCGGACCGACAAAATGGTACAATCACTGGCTTTGCGGTTTATCTCAACTGCCACTCAGACTGACCCATTACATCTAAGGGTCATTGATGCTGAATTACCATCTATGCCCTCTGTGCCCAGGGAAGAGGGATTCGATCCTGTAAGTCTGGAGGTTTGTTAACTCCAGAATTGTTACAGAAGGTGGTCTACATCATGTGGATGTTTGGGAGTTTTTGGGGCAACTCCCTGAGCCCTATGAGATCTCCCCTATGGGGATGGCCCACGATGACGCTGAGAGTGCGGTGGGAGGTATTGAAGAGCCCAAAACACCTGAGGCTGAAAGCGCAAGGGGAGGTACTCAAGAGCCCAAAACACCTGAGGCTCCTCACGGGTCTGAAGGTGACGGTACCATGCCAAGAACACCTGTCGTGTCCATGCCTGACAAACAACCATCTTGTCCTCGTTGTGAGACCCGGTTTACAAGGATGTTGGGGCTGACTGACCATCTCAAAAGGGTGCATGAGCAGAGAAAGATCACTTTCAGGTGTGCAAAATGTGGTAAACAAAATCTGAAATACCACAGTATCTCCTGTCACAAGCCACGCTGCAAGGGAATGGTGTGTGTGGCTCCCACTGGGGAATGGGTCTGTGAGGTGTGCCACCGAGGATTTGCAACTAAGATTGGCCTGGGCCAGCACAAGAGAATAAGACATCCTCTTGTGCGAAATGTGGAGCGGATTGTTGCTTCCCAACCCGAAGAGTCACCGGCCCGAGGGGCCCACAAACGGGTATGGACTGAAGAGGAAGAGGCTCCCTGGTACAACTGGACAAGTATACTGGTAAAAGGAACACCAATCAACTTAGAGCAAAGCATATTCCAACTAAAACTGCAAAGCAGATAAGGGATAAAAGGCGCCTTCTAGCGAGCGGTCCCTCCGCGAAAGATCATGAAGGACAAGTAGGTGCCACTATGATTGAACATCCTCCGGGGTCTGCTAAGGTGCCCAAGGAGGGACAGTTAGAGCTCCAATACCGCGAGGTGATCAAAGCGGGATTATCGGTTGGCAAATTCACCGTGTATGCGGGAGGCCTTCGAGAAAATTCTTGATGGGCAAGATCCAGGTCAGGTGGTGAACGATGTGCATAATGAGTTTCTCGGTATTCTGGGCGTGCCTAGGCAAATTAAATCTATCTGTAAGGGTAGAAAGAAGCAGGCATCCCATGGCCAAAAGCATCCAAAACTTCATCAAATTGGATGCGCAAAAGAGCTATTAAGAGGGGTAAATTCTTGAGATTCCAACTGCTGTACGAGTCACATAGAAGGCGCCTCGCGCGTGTCATGCTGGACAGCACGGAAGCCTCTCAGTGCCAAGTACCATCAAGTATTGTCCACGATCACTTTAAGAGTAGGTGGGATACATCTGGTATATTTGGCGGCCTTTTGAATTTCCCTCCATTTAAGGAGGCGGATAACACCACATTCAAGGCCCAAATTACTGACAAAGAGATTGATAAGAACATGAGAGAGATGTGCAAAACCTCCGCTCCCGGGCCAGATGGGATCACTTTGGGTCAGATTATTGCAAAAGACCCAAAATTTTCCCAGTTGACTGAGATCTTCAACCTCTGGCTTATCACCGGTACTGTTCCAGATGCGCTGCGGGACTGCAGGACCGTCTTGATACCCAAGTCTTCGGATGCAGAGAAGCTTGGTGATATCAATAACTGGAGGCCTATCACTATTGGTTCAGTGGTGATTAGGCTGTTTTCCAGGATCGCTACTAGGAGGCTGTCCAAAGCATGTCCCATTAACCCCCAGCAACGGGGTTTCATTTGCGCATCAGGTTGTGCCGAAAACCTCAAGTTGTTACAGCTTGTGGTAAAAACAGCTAAGCAAGAGCATAAACATCTGGGGGTCGTGTTCGTGGACTTTGCTAAGGCATTTGACACCGTTTGTCATCAGCATATATTTCAGGGTCTGGACAAGAGTGGAGTGGATCCACACATGATGGAGTTGGTGAGGGAAATGTATCGTGATGTTAAGACGTGCATTTCCATTGGAAGAGAAAGGACAGACCCCATATACATTTGCTCAGGTGTCAAGCAAGGCGACCCCATGTCACCTTTGCTGTTCAATTTAGCGATGGACCCCCTTCTATGTAAACTCGAGAATGAAGGTGAGGGTTTCCATCACGGGGGCTCGAAAGTTACGGCCATGGCGTGTGCTGATGACTTGGTGCTGCTGAGTGACTCTTGGGAAGGCATGTGTCATAACATCAAAATTTTGGAGGCCTTTTGCAATTTTACTGGCCTCAGTACAAAGGGGGAAAAATGTCATGGCTTTTACATCAAGCCTAAAAGGGACTCGTATATCATCAATGATTGTCCCGCATGGGTGATTAATGGATCTCCCCTTAACATGATCGACCCAGGGAGCTCAAAAAGATATCTTGGCACATGGGTTGACCCTTGGACTGGCTTTGCAGATCCCAGACTATCAGAGAAGCTCACGGATTATTGGCTTCATCGGATTGGTCATTCTCCCTTAAATCCTCTTCAGAAAGTCGATATACTCAGGACTTATACCACCCCGAGACTGATATATCTGGCGGACCATACCGAAGTCAAGGTGGGCCTACTCAAATCCCTTGACCAATTGATTCGTAACACGGTTAAGGAATGGCTTCATCTTCCCCCAAGTACATGTGATGCGATCTTGTATTTGAGTTTCAAAGATGGCGGTTTAGGTCTCATCAGATTGCTGGCGCTTATTCCAAGTATTCAGGCGCAAAGACTCCATAGATTGGCCCAGTCTTTGGATGAGACTCTTGTGAATTATTTGAAGGAAATTCATCTGGAACGATTATTTGAAAAATTGTGGTTAAAAGCAGGGGGGGACACAAGAGTCCATCCCATCAATTTGGGAGCCTTTACCATTGGTAGAGTCGGAGGGCGACGATGAAGCCCGGCTGGAATGGGAAGCACCCGCCCCTAAAATGCGTTACCCAAAACCATGTAATTGGAGGAAATTAGAATTTCAAAAATGGACCCATCTGGTCTCCCAGGGCCATGGGATTGAGAATTTTGAGAATGACGAGATCAGTAACGCCTGGATAAGGCGGTTCAAGGGCATACCTCACCGTAAACTAATTACGGCCCTACAATTAAGAGCAAATGTCTATCCGACAAGGGAATTCCTGGCTAGGGGTAGACAAGAGAATGTTGTCCAATCATCTAGACATTGTGGAGCTAGGGGTAGACAAGAGAATGTTGTCCAATCATCTAGACATTGTGGAGCTAGGGTTGAGACCGTAGCCCACACTGTCGGAAACTGTGCCATCACTCAAGAAGCCAGGATCAAGAGACACAATGCCATCTGTGAAACTCTTAGCGAGGAGGCTAAGAGGGAGTGCTGAGCAGTGTTTGAGGAACCACACCTAAGGGATGATGCAAATGAATTGTTTAAACCGGATTTGATTTTTGTTAAATGTTCCAAGGCAGTTGTGGTTGATGTGACAGCGAGGTATCAGCATTCTGATGTCTCATTGAGTGAGGCCGCCTCGGAGAAGGCAAAAAAAGTATCAGCGCCTTCACATACAAATCCAACAATTAACGAATGCTAAGGAAATTGAATATGTTGGCTTCCCCATGGGAGCCCGTGGTAACTGGTTCGGCAGGAATACTGAGTTGATGATCACCCTTGGTCTCTCTAAAACGAGGCTCGAGAGAACCGCGTGGGCCCTAGCATTCAAAGTACTCTTCGCCTCCGTTGACATTGTACATATATTTGTAAGCAAAGCAAGATCGATTGTATCTGTGTAAATATTTTGTAAATAAACAAGGCCCCTGCCCTTGACGGGTTCGCTGGACAGCGGAATCGGTTTTGGGTGGGAGGGGTTCCACCCTCATAACTGCGTCTAGCCCATATTTGGGCTATAAATTCTGATCTGGTCATATGGTGGACGGGCCACCTTACTTAACCGGGAAAAGGAACATATACAATTCGTATGCGTTTATTAACGATGAGGACATAGCTACTAACTGGGTGGAAGTCGCACCTCCTCGTGGTCCCGCAGGATACCCTTGTGGTAACTGAGTCGACTTCTGCCCCAGTGTGAGAGAGGTCGCATATCAGCCCTCCCTGTCATTGGACTCGCCACCCAACAATAGTTTCACGAATCGCTGAAACAAAAAGGTTGGCACAGTTAATTCACTGTTGCACAGAGCCTTTGCAACAGTCCACGGGCTGTTGTTGGACACAGTTGGTAGCTCGAGAGAGGGTCGGCTGCTAACTACTTCTACCCTCACTTGGACTTGTCAGTTTTTGCTTACCGGACCGACAAAATGGTACAATCACTGGCTTTGCGGTTTATCTCAACTGCCACTCAGACTGACCCATTACATCTAAGGGTCATTGATGCTGAATTACCATCTATGCCCTCTGTGCCCAGGGAAGAGGGATTCGATCCTGTAAGTCTGGAGGTTTGTTAACTCCAGAATTGTTACAGAAGGTGGTCTACATCATGTGGATGTTTGGGAGTTTTTGGGGCAACTCCCTGAGCCCTATGAGATCTCCCCTATGGGGATGGCCCACGATGACGCTGAGAGTGCGGTGGGAGGTATTGAAGAGCCCAAAACACCTGAGGCTGAAAGCGCAAGGGGAGGTACTCAAGAGCCCAAAACACCTGAGGCTCCTCACGGGTCTGAAGGTGACGGTACCATGCCAAGAACACCTGTCGTGTCCATGCCTGACAAACAACCATCTTGTCCTCGTTGTGAGACCCGGTTTACAAGGATGTTGGGGCTGACTGACCATCTCAAAAGGGTACATGAGCAGAGAAAGATCACTTTCAGGTGTGCAAAATGTGGTAAACAAAATCTGAAATACAACAGTATCTCCTGTCACAAGCCACGCTGCAAGGGAATGGTGTGTGTGGCTCCCACTGGGGAATGGGTCTGTGAGGTGTGCCACCGAGGATTTGCAACTAAGATTGGCCTGGGTCAGCACAAGAGAATAAGACATCCTCTTGTGCGAAATGTGGAGCGGATTGTTGCTTCCCAACCCGAAGAGTCACCGGCCCGAGGGGCCCACAAACGGGTATGGACTGAAGAGGAAGAGGCTCCCTGGTACAACTGGACAAGTATACTGGTAAAAGGAACACCAATCAACTTAGAGCAAAGCATATTCCAACTAAAACTGCAAAGCAGATAAGGGATAAAAGGCGCCTTCTAGCGAGCGGTCCCTCCACGAAAGATCATGAAGGACAAGTAGGTGCCACTATGATTGAACATCCTCCCGGGTCTGCTAAGGTGCCCAAGGAGGGACAGTTAGAGCTCCAATACCGCGAGGTGATCAAAGCGGGATTATCGGTTGGCAAATTCACCGTGTATGCGGGAGGCCTTCGAGAAAATTCTTGATGGGCAAGATCCAGGTCAGGTGGTGAACGATGTGCATAATGAGTTTCTCGGTATTCTGGGCGTGCCTAAGCAAATTAAATCTATCTGTAAGGGTAGAAAGAAGCAGGCATCCCATGGCCAAAAGCATCCAAAACTTCATCAAATTGGATGCGCAAAAGAGCTATTAAGAGGGGTAAATTCTTGAGATTCCAACTGCTGTACGAGTCACATAGAAGGCGCCTCGCGCGTGTCATGCTGGACAGCACGGAAGCCTCTCAGTGCCAAGTACCATCAAGTATTGTCCACGATCACTTTAAGAGTAGGTGGGATACATCTGGTATATTTGGCGGCCTTTTGAATTTCCCTCCATTTAAGGAGGCGGATAACACCACATTCAAGGCCCAAATTACTGACAAAGAGATTGATAAGAACATGAGAGAGATGTGCAAAACCTCCGCTCCCGGGCCAGATGGGATCACTTTGGGTCAGATTATTGCAAAAGACCCAAAATTTTCCCAGTTGACTGAGATCTTCAACCTCTGGCTTATCACCGGTACTGATCCAGATGCGCTGCGGGACTGCAGGACCGTCTTGATACCCAAGTCTTCGGATGCAGAGAAGCTTGGTGATATCAATAACTGGAGGCCTATCACTATTGGGTCAGTGGTGATTAGGCTGTTTTCCAGGATCGCTACTAGGAGGCTGTCCAAAGCATGTCCCATTAACCCCCAGCAACGGGGTTTCATTTGCGCATCAGGTTGTGCCGAAAACCTCAAGTTGTTACAGCTTGTGGTAAAAACAGCTAAGCAAGAGCATAAACATCTGGGGGTCGTGTTCGTGGACTTTGCTAAGGCATTTGACACCGTTTGTCATCAGCATATATTTCAGGGTCTGGACAAGAGTGGAGTGGATCCACACATGATGGAGTTGGTGAGGGAAATGTATCGTGATGTTAAGACGTGCATTTCCATTGGAAGAGAAAGGACAGACCCCATATACATTTGCTCAGGTGTCAAGCAAGGCGACCCCATGTCACCTTTGCTGTTCAATTTAGCGATGGACCCCCTTCTATGTAAACTCGAGAATGAAGGTGAGGGTTTCCATCACGGGGGCTCGAAAGTTACGGCCATGGCGTGTGCTGATGACTTGGTGCTGCTGAGTGACTCTTGGGAAGGCATGTGTCATAACATCAAAATTTTGGAGGCCTTTTGCAATTTTACTGGCCTCAGTACAAAGGGGGGAAAATGTCATGGCTTTTACATCAAGCCTAAAAGGGACTCGTATACCATCAATGATTGTCCCGCATGGGTGATTAATGGATCTCCCCTTAACATGATCGACCCAGGGAGCTCAAAAAGATATCTTGGCACATGGGTTGACCCTTGGACTGGCTTTGCAGATCCCAGACTATCAGAGAAGCTCACGGATTATTGGCTTCATCGGATTGGTCATTCTCCCTTAAAACCTCTTCAGAAAGTCGATATACTCAGGACTTATACCACCCCGAGACTGATATATCTGGCGGACCATACCGAAGTCAAGGTGGGCCTACTCGAATCCCTTGACCAATTGATTCGTAACACGGTTAAGGAATGGCTTCATCTTCCCCCAAGTACATGTGATGCGATCTTGTATTCGAGTTTCAAAGATGGCGGTTTAGGTCTCATCAGATTGCTGGCGCTTATTCCAAGTATTCAGGCGCAAAGACTCCATAGATTGGCCCAGTCTTTGGATGAGACTCTTGTGAATTATTTGAAGGAAATTCATCTGGAACGATTATTTGAAAAATTGTGGTTAAAAGCAGGGGGGGACACAAGAGTCCATCCCATCAATTTGGGAGCCTTTACCATTGGTAGAGTCGGAGGGCGACGATGAAGCCCGGCTGGAATGGGAAGCACCCGCCCCTAAAATGCGTTACCCAAAACCATGTAATTGGAGGAAATTAGAATTTCAAAAATGGACCCATCTGGTCTCCCAGGGCCATGGGATTGAGAATTTTGAGAATGACGAGATCAGTAACGCCTGGATAAGGCGGTTCAAGGGCATACCTCACTGTAAACTAATTACGGCCCTACAATTAAGAGCAAATGTCTATCCGACAAGGGAATTCCTGGCTAGGGGTAGACAAGAGAATGTTGTCCAATCATCTAGACATTGTGGAGCTAGGGGTAGACAAGAGAATGTTGTCCAATCATCTAGACATTGTGGAGCTAGGGTTGAGACCGTAGCCCACACTGTCGGAAACTGTGCCATCACTCAAGAAGCCAGGATCAAGAGACACAATGCCATCTGTGAAACTCTTAGCGAGGAGGCTAAGAGGGAGTGCTGAGCAGTGTTTGAGGAGCCACACCTAAGGGATGATGCAAATGAATTGTTTAAACCGGATTTGATTTTTGTTAAATGTTCCAAGGCAGTTGTGGTTGATGTGACAGCGAGGTATCAGCATTCTGATGTCTCATTGAGTGAGGCCGCCTCGGAGAAGGCAAAAAAAGTATCAGCGCCTTCACATACAAATCCAACAATTAACGAATGCTAAGGAAATTGAATATGTTGGCTTCCCCATGGGAGCCCGTGGTAACTGGTTCGGCAGGAATACTGAGTTGATGATCACCCTTGGTCTCTCTAAAACGAGGCTCGAGAGAACCGCGCGGGCCCTAGCATTCAAAGTACTCTTCGCCTCCGTTGACATTGTACATATATTTGTAAGCAAAGCAAGATCGATTGTATCTGTGTAAATATTTTGTAAATAAACAAGGCCCCTGCCCTTGACGGGTTCGCTGGACAGCGGAATCGGTTTTGGGTGGGAGGGGTTCCACCCTCATAACTGCGTCTAGCCCATATTTGGGCTATAAATTCTGATCTGGTCATCAGGTGGACGGGCCACCTTACTTAACCGGGAAAAGGAACATATACAATTCGTATGCGTTTATTAACGATGAGGGCATAGCTACTAACTGGGTGGAAGTCGCACCTCCTCGTGGTCCCGCAGGATACCCTTGTGGTAACTGAGTCGACTTCTGCCCCAGTGTGAGAGAGGTCGCATATCAGCCCTCCCTGTCATTGGACTCGCCACCCAACAATAGTTTCACGAATCGCTGAAACAAAAAGGTTGGCACAGTTAATTCACTGTTGCACAGAGCCTTTGCAACAGTCCACGGGCTGTTGTTGGACACAGTTGGTAGCTCGAGAGAGGGTCAGCTGCTAACTACTTCTACCCTCACTTGGACTTGTCAGTTTTTGCTTACCGGACCGACAAAATGGTACAATCACTGGCTTTGCGGTTTATCTCAACTGCCACTCAGACTGACCCATTACATCTAAGGGTCATTGATGCTGAATTACCATCTATGCCCTCTGTGCCCAGGGAAGAGGGATTCGATCCTGTAAGTCTGGAGGTTTGTTAACTCCAGAATTGTTACAGAAGGTGGTCTACATCATGTGGATGTTTGGGAGTTTTTGGGGCAACTCCCTGAGCCCTATGAGATCTCCCCTATGGGGATGGCCCACGATGACGCTGAGAGTGCGGTGGGAGGTATTGAAGAGCCCAAAACACCTGAGGCTGAAAGCGCAAGGGGAGGTACTCAAGAGCCCAAAACACCTGAGGCTCCTCACGGGTCTGAAGGTGACGGTACCATGCCAAGAACACCTGTCGTGTCCATGCCTGACAAACAACCATCTTGTCCTCATTGTGAGACCCGGTTTACAAGGATGTTGGGGCTGACTGACCATCTCAAAAGGGTGCATGAGCAGAGAAAGATCACTTTCAGGTGTGCAAAATGTGGTAAACAAAATCTGAAGTACCACAGTATCTCCTGTCACAAGCCACGCTGCAAGGGAATGGTGTGTGTGGCTCCCACTGGGGAATGGGTCTGTGAGGTGTGCCACCGAGGATTTGCAACTAAGATTGGCCTGGGCCAGCACAAGAGAATAAGACATCCTCTTGTGCGAAATGTGGAGCGGATTGTTGCTTCCCAACCCGAAGAGTCACCGGCCCGAGGGGCCCACAAACGGGTATGGACTGAAGAGGAAGAGGCTCCCTGGTACAACTGGACAAGTATACTGGTAAAAGGAACACCAATCAACTTAGAGCAAAGCATATTCCAACTAAAACTGCAAAGCAGATAAGGGATAAAAGGTGCCTTCTAGCGAGAGGTCCCTCCGCGAAAGATCATGAAGGACAAGTAGGTGCCACTATGATTGAACATCCTCCCGGGTCTGCTAAGGTGCCCAAGGAGGGACAGTTAGAGCTCCAATACAGCGAGGTGATCAAAGCGGGATTATCGGTTGGCAAATTCACCGTGTATGCGGGAGGCCTTCGAGAAAATTCTTGATGGGCAAGATCCAGGTCAGGTGGTGAACGATGTGCATAATGAGTTTCTCGGTATTCTGGGCGTGCCTAGGCAAATTAAATCTATCTGTAAGGGTAGAAAGAAGCAGGCATCCCATGGCCAAAAGCATCCAAAACTCCATCAAACTGGATGCACAAAAGAGCTATTAAGAGGGGTAAATTCTTGAGATTCCAACTGCTGTACTAGTCACATAGAAGGCGCCTCGCGCGTGTCATGCTGGACAGCACGGAAGCCTCTCAGTGCCAAGTACCATCAAGTATTGTCCACGATCACTTTAAGAGTAGGTGGGATACATCTGGTATATTTGGCGGCCTTTTGAATTTCCCTCCATTTAAGGAGGCGGATAACACCACATTCAAGGCCCAAATTACTGACAAAGAGATTGATAAGAACATGAGAGAGATGTGCAAAACCTCCGCTCCCGGGCCAGATGGGATCACTTTGGGTCAGATTATTGCAAAAGACCCAAAATTTTCCCAGTTGACTGAGATCTTCAACCTCTGGCTTATCACCGGTACTGATCCAGATGCGCTGCGGGACTGCAGGACCGTCTTGATACCCAAGTCTTCGGATGCAGAGAAGCTTGGTGATATCAATAACTGGAGGCCTATCACTATTGGGTCAGTGGTGATTAGGCTGTTTTCCAGGATCGCTACTAGGAGGCTGTCCAAAGCATGTCCCATTAACCCCCAGCAACGGGGTTTCATTTGCGCATCAGGTTGTGCCGAAAACCTCAAGTTGTTACAGCTTGTGGTAAAAACAGCTAAGCAAGAGCATAAACATCTGGGGGTCGTGTTCGTGGACTTTGCTAAGGCATTTGACACCGTTTGTCATCAGCATATATTTCAGGGTCTGGACAAGAGTGGAGTGGATCCACACATGATGGAGTTGGTGAGGGAAATGTATCGTGATGTTAAGACGTGCATTTCCATTGGAAGAGAAAGGACAGACCCCATATACATTTGCTCAGGTGTCAAGCAAGGCGACCCCATGTCACCTTTGCTGTTCAATTTAGCGATGGACCCCCTTCTATGTAAACTCGAGAATGAAGGTGAGGGTTTCCATCATGGGGGCTCGAAAGTTACGGCCATGGCGTTTGCTGATGACTTGGTGCTGCTGAGTGACTCTTGGGAAGGCATGTGTCATAACATCAAAATTTTGGAGGCCTTTTGCAATTTTACTGGCCTCAGTACAAAGGGGGGAAAATGTCATGGCTTTTACATCAAGCCTAAAAGGGACTCGTATACCATCAATGATTGTCCCGCATGGGTGATTAATGGATCTCCCCTTAACATGATCGACCCAGGGAGCTCAAAAAGATATCTTGGCACATGGGTTGACCCTTGGACTGGCTTTGCAGATCCCAGACTATCAGAGAAGCTCACGGATTATTGGCTTCATCGGATTGGTCATTCTCCCTTAAAACCTCTTCAGAAAGTCGATATACTCAGGACTTATACCACCCCGAGACTGATATATCTGGCGGACCATACCGAAGTCAAGGTGGGCCTACTCGAATCCCTTGACCAATTGATTCGTAACACGGTTAAGGAATGGCTTCATCTTCCCCCAAGTACATGTGATGCGATCTTGTATTCGAGTTTCAAAGATGGCGGTTTAGGTCTCATCAGATTGCTGGCGCTTATTCCAAGTATTCAGGCGCAAAGACTCCATAGATTGGCCCAGTCTTTGGATGAGACTCTTGTGAATTATTTGAAGGAAATTCATCTGGAACGATTATTTGAAAAATTGTGGTTAAAAGCAGGGGGGGACACAAGAGTCCATCCCATCAATTTGGGAGCCTTTACCATTGGTAGAGTCGGAGGGCGACGATGAAGCCCGGCTGGAATGGGAAGCACCCGCCCCTAAAATGCGTTACCCAAAACCATGTAATTGGAGGAAATTAGAATTTCAAAAATGGACCCATCTGGTCTCCCAGGGCCATGGGATTGAGAATTTTGAGAATGACGAGATCAGTAACGCCTGGATAAGGCGGTTCAAGGGCATACCTCACTGTAAACTAATTACGGCCCTACAATTAAGAGCAAATGTCTATCCGACAAGGGAATTCCTGGCTAGGGGTAGACAAGAGAATGTTGTCCAATCATCTAGACATTGTGGAGCTAGGGGTAGACAAGAGAATGTTGTCCAATCATCTAGACATTGTGGAGCTAGGGTTGAGACCGTAGCCCACACTGTCGGAAACTGTGCCATCACTCAAGAAGCCAGGATCAAGAGACACAATGCCATCTGTGAAACTCTTAGCGAGGAGGCTAAGAGGGAGTGCTGAGCAGTGTTTGAGGAGCCACACCTAAGGGATGATGCAAATGAATTGTTTAAACCGGATTTGATTTTTGTTAAATGTTCCAAGGCAGTTGTGGTTGATGTGACAGCGAGGTATCAGCATTCTGATGTCTCATTGAGTGAGGCCGCCTCGGAGAAGGCAAAAAAAGTATCAGCGCCTTCACATACAAATCCAACAATTAATGAATGCTAAGGAAATTGAATATGTTGGCTTCCCCATGGGAGCCCGTGGTAACTGGTTCGGCAGGAATACTGAGTTGATGATCACCCTTGGTCTCTCTAAAACGAGGCTCGAGAGAACCGCGCGGGCCCTAGCATTCAAAGTACTCTTCGCCTCCGTTGACATTGTACATATATTTGTAAGCAAAGCAAGATCGATTGTATCTGTGTAAATATTTTGTAAATAAACAAGGCCCCTGCCCTTGACGGGTTCGCTGGACAGCGGAATCGGTTTTGGGTGGGAGGGGTTCCACCCTCATAACTGCGTCTAGCCCATATTTGGGCTATAAATTCTGATCTGGTCATCAGGTGGACGGGCCACCTTACTTAACCGGGAAAAGGAACATATACAATTCGTATGCGTTTATTAACGATGAGGGCATAGCTACTAACTGGGTGGAAGTCGCACCTCCTCGTGGTCCCGCAGGATACCCTTGTGGTAACTGAGTCGACTTCTGCCCCAGTGTGAGAGAGGTCGCATATCAGCCCTCCCTGTCATTGGACTCGCCACCCAACAATAGTTTCACGAATCGCTGAAACAAAAAGGTTGGCACAGTTAATTCACTGTTGCACAGAGCCTTTGCAACAGTCCACGGGCTGTTGTTGGACACAGTTGGTAGCTCGAGAGAGGGTCGGCTGCTAACTACTTCTACCCTCACTTGGACTTGTCAGTTTTTGCTTACCGGACCGACAAAATGGTACAATCACTGGCTTTGCGGTTTATCTCAACTGCCACTCAGACTGACCCATTACATCTAAGGGTCATTGATGCTGAATTACCATCTATGCCCTCTGTGCCCAGGGAAGAGGGATTCGATCCTGTAAGTCTGGAGGTTTGTTAACTCCAGAATTGTTACAGAAGGTGGTCTACATCATGTGGATGTTTGGGAGTTTTTGGGGCAACTCCCTGAGCCCTATGAGATCTCCCCTATGGGGATGGCCCACGATGACGCTGAGAGTGCGGTGGGAGGTATTGAAGAGCCCAAAACACCTGAGGCTGAAAGCGCAAGGGGAGGTACTCAAGAGCCCAAAACACCTGAGGCTCCTCACGGGTCTGAAGGTGACGGTACCATGCCAAGAACACCTGTCGTGTCCATGCCTGACAAACAACCATCTTGTCCTCATTGTGAGACCCGGTTTACAAGGATGTTGGGGCTGACTGACCATCTCAAAAGGGTGCATGAGCAGAGAAAGATCACTTTCAGGTGTGCAAAATGTGGTAAACAAAATCTGAAGTACCACAGTATCTCCTGTCACAAGCCACGCTGCAAGGGAATGGTGTGTGTGGCTCCCACTGGGGAATGGGTCTGTGAGGTGTGCCACCGAGGATTTGCAACTAAGATTGGCCTGGGCCAGCACAAGAGAATAAGACATCCTCTTGTGCGAAATGTGGAGCGGATTGTTGCTTCCCAACCCGAAGAGTCACCGGCCCGAGGGGCCCACAAACGGGTATGGACTGAAGAGGAAGAGGCTCCCTGGTACAACTGGACAAGTATACTGGTAAAAGGAACACCAATCAACTTAGAGCAAAGCATATTCCAACTAAAACTGCAAAGCAGATAAGGGATAAAAGGCGCCTTCTAGCGAGAGGTCCCTCCGCGAAAGATCATGAAGGACAAGTAGGTGCCACTATGATTGAACATCCTCCCGGGTCTGCTAAGGTGCCCAAGGAGGGACAGTTAGAGCTCCAATACAGCGAGGTGATCAAAGCGGGATTATCGGTTGGCAAATTCACCGTGTATGCGGGAGGCCTTCGAGAAAATTCTTGATGGGCAAGATCCAGGTCAGGTGGTGAACGATGTGCATAATGAGTTTCTCGGTATTCTGGGCGTGCCTAGGCAAATTAAATCTATCTGTAAGGGTAGAAAGAAGCAGGCATCCCATGGCCAAAAGCATCCAAAACTCCATCAAACTGGATGCACAAAAGAGCTATTAAGAGGGGTAAATTCTTGAGATTCCAACTGCTGTACTAGTCACATAGAAGGCGCCTCGCGCGTGTCATGCTGGACAGCACGGAAGCCTCTCAGTGCCAAGTACCATCAAGTATTGTCCACGATCACTTTAAGAGTAGGTGGGATACATCTGGTATATTTGGCGGCCTTTTGAATTTCCCTCCATTTAAGGAGGCGGATAACACCACATTCAAGGCCCAAATTACTGACAAAGAGATTGATAAGAACATGAGAGAGATGTGCAAAACCTCCGCTCCCGGGCCAGATGGGATCACTTTGGGTCAGATTATTGCAAAAGACCCAAAATTTTCCCAGTTGACTGAGATCTTCAACCTCTGGCTTATCACCGGTACTGATCCAGATGCGCTGCGGGACTGCAGGACCGTCTTGATACCCAAGTCTTCGGATGCAGAGAAGCTTGGTGATATCAATAACTGGAGGCCTATCACTATTGGGTCAGTGGTGATTAGGCTGTTTTCCAGGATCGCTACTAGGAGGCTGTCCAAAGCATGTCCCATTAACCCCCAGCAACGGGGTTTCATTTGCGCATCAGGTTGTGCCGAAAACCTCAAGTTGTTACAGCTTGTGGTAAAAACAGCTAAGCAAGAGCATAAACATCTGGGGGTCGTGTTCGTGGACTTTGCTAAGGCATTTGACACCGTTTGTCATCAGCATATATTTCAGGGTCTGGACAAGAGTGGAGTGGATCCACACATGATGGAGTTGGTGAGGGAAATGTATCGTGATGTTAAGACGTGCATTTCCATTGGAAGAGAAAGGACAGACCCCATATACATTTGCTCAGGTGTCAAGCAAGGCGACCCCATGTCACCTTTGCTGTTCAATTTAGCGATGGACCCCCTTCTATGTAAACTCGA
The DNA here is from genome assembly GCF_035770615.1 of Melospiza melodia melodia. NCBI lineage: Eukaryota > Metazoa > Chordata > Aves > Passeriformes > Passerellidae > Melospiza > Melospiza melodia. The sequence continues at coordinate 829,051 of NW_026948801.1, read as the reverse complement.
GAATGAAGGTGAGGGTTTCCATCATGGGGGCTCGAAAGTTACGGACATGGTGTTTGCTGATGACTTGGTGCTGCTGAGTGACTCTTGGGAAGGCATGTGTCATAACATCAAAATTTTGGAGGCCTTTTGCAATTTTACTGGCCTCAGTACAAAGGGGGGAAAATGTCATGGCTTTTACATCAAGCCTAAAAGGGACTCGTATACCATCAATGATTGTCCCGCATGGGTGATTAATGGATCTCCCCTTAACATGATCGACCCAGGGAGCTCAAAAAGATATCTTGGCACATGGGTTGACCCTTGGACTGGCTTTGCAGATCCCAGACTATCAGAGAAGCTCACGGATTATTGGCTTCATCGGATTGGTCATTCTCCCTTAAATCCTCTTCAGAAAGTCGATATACTCAGACCCCGAGACTGATATATCTGGCGGACCATACCGAAGTCAAGGTGGGCCTACTCGAATCCCTTGACCAATTGATTCGTAACACGGTTAAGGAATGGCTTCATCTTCCCCCAAGTACATGTGATGCGATCTTGTATTCGAGTTTCAAAGATGGCGGTTTAGGTCTCATCAGATTGCTGGCGCTTATTCCAAGTATTCAGGCGCAAAGACTCCATAGATTGGCCCAGTCTTTGGATGAGACTCTTGTGAATTATTTGAAGGAAATTCATCTGGAACGATTATTTGAAAAATTGTGGTTAAAAGCAGGGGGGGACACAAGAGTCCATCCCATCAATTTGGGAGCCTTTACCATTGGTAGAGTCGGAGGGCGACGATGAAGCCCGGCTGGAATGGGAAGCACCCGCCCCTAAAATGCGTTACCCAAAACCATGTAATTGGAGGAAATTAGAATTTCAAAAATGGACCCATCTGGTCTCCCAGGGCCATGGGATTGAGAATTTTGAGAATGACGAGATCAGTAACGCCTGGATAAGGCGGTTCAAGGGCATACCTCACCGTAAACTAATTACGGCCCTACAATTAAGAGCAAATGTCTATCCGACAAGGGAATTCCTGGCTAGGGGTAGACAAGAGAATGTTGTCCAGTCATCTAGACATTGTGGAGCTAGGGGTAGACAAGAGAATGTTGTCCAATCATCTAGACATTGTGGAGCTAGGGTTGAGACCGTAGCCCACACTGTCGGAAACTGTGCCATCACTCAAGAAGCCAGGATCAAGAGACACAATGCCATCTGTGAAACTCTTAGCGAGGAGGCTAAGAGGGAGTGCTGAGCAGTGTTTGAGGAGCCACACCTAAGGGATGATGCAAATGAATTGTTTAAACCGGATTTGATTTTTGTTAAATGTTCCAAGGCAGTTGTGGTTGATGTGACAGCGAGGTATCAGCATTCTGATGTCTCATTGAGTGAGGCCGCCTCGGAGAAGGCAAAAAAAGTATCAGCGCCTTCACATACAAATCCAACAATTAACGAATGCTAAGGAAATTGAATATGTTGGCTTCCCCATGGGAGCCCGTGGTGAATGGTTCGGCAGGAATACTGAGTTGATGATCACCCTTGGTCTCTCTAAAACGAGGCTCGAGAGAACCGCGCGGGCCCTAGCATTCAAAGTACTCTTCGCCTCCGTTGACATTGTACATATATTTGTAAGCAAAGCAAGATCGATTGTATCTGTGTAAATATTTTGTAAATAAACAAGGCCCCTGCCCTTGACGGGTTCGCTGGACAGCGGAATCGGTTTTGGGTGGGAGGGGTTCAACCCTCATAACTGCGTCTAGCCTATATTTGGGCTATAAATTCTGATCTGGTCATCAGGTGGATGGGCCACCTTACTTAACCGGGAAAAGGAACATATACAATTCGTATGCGTTTATTAACGATGAGGGCATAGCTACTAACTGGGTGGAAGTCGCACCTCCTCGTGGTCCCGCAGGATACCCTTGTGGTAACTGAGTCGACTTCTGCCCCAGTGTGAGAGAGGTCGCATATCAGCCCTCCCTGTCATTGGACTCGCCACCCAACAATAGTTTCACAAATCGCTGAAACAAAAAGGTTGGCACAGTTAATTCACTGTTGCACAGAGCCTTTGCAACAGTCCACGGGCTGTTGTTGGACACAGTTGGTAGCTCGAGAGAGGGTCGGCTGCTAACTACTTCTACCCTCACTTGGACTTGTCAGTTTTTGCTTACCGGACCGACAAAATGGTACAATCACTGGCTTTGCGGTTTATCTCAACTGCCACTCAGACTGACCCATTACATCTAAGGGTCATTGATGCTGAATTACCATCTATGCCCTCTGTGCCCAGGGAAGAGGGATTCGATCCTGTAAGTCTGGAGGTTTGTTAACTCCAGAATTGTTACAGAAGGTGGTCTACATCATGTGGATGTTTGGGAGTTTTTGGGGCAACTCCCTGAGCCCTATGAGATCTCCCCTATGGGGATGGCCCACGATGATGCTGAGAGTGCGGTGGGAGGTACTGAAGAGCCCAAAACACCTGAGGCTGAAAGCGCAAGGGGAGGTACTCAAGAGCCCAAAACACCTGAGGCTCCTCACGGGTCTGAAGGTGACGGTACCATGCCAAGAACACCTGTCGTGTCCATGCCTGACAAACAACCATCTTGTCCTCATTGTGAGACCCGGTTTACAAGGATGTTGGGGCTGACTGACCATCTCAAAAGGGTGCATGGGCAGAGAAAGATCATTTTTAGGTGTGCAAAATGTGGTAAACAAAATCTGAAATACCACAGTATCTCCTGTCACAAGCCACGCTGCAAGGGAATGGTGTGTGTGGCTCCCACTGGGGAATGGGTCTGTGAGGTGTGCCACCGAGGATTTGCAACTAAGATTGGCCTGGGCCAGCACAAGAGAATAAGACATCCTCTTGTGCGAAATGTGGAGCGGATTGTTGCTTCCCAACCCGAAGAGTCACCGGCCCGAGGGGCCCACAAACAGGTATGGACTGAAGAGGAAGAGGCTCCCTGGTACAACTGGACAAGTATACTGGTAAAAGGAACACCAATCAACTTAGAGCAAAGCATATTCCAACTAAAACTGCAAAGCAGATAAGGGATAAAAGGCGCCTTCTAGCGAGAGGTCCCTCCGCGAAAGATCATGAAGGACAAGTAGGTGCCACTATGATTGAACATCCTCCCGGGTCTGCTAAGGTGCCCAAGGAGGGACAGTTAGAGCTCCAATACAGCGAGGTGATCAAAGCGGGATTATCGGTTGGCAAATTCACCGTGTATGCGGGAGGCCTTCGAGAAAATTCTTGATGGGCAAGATCCAGGTCAGGTGGTGAACGATGTGCATAATGAGTTTCTCGGTATTCTGGGCGTGCCTAGGCAAATTAAATCTATCTGTAAGGGTAGAAAGAAGCAGGCATCCCATGGCCAAAAGCATCCAAAACTCCATCAAACTGGATGCACAGAAGAGCTATTAAGAGGGGTAAATTCTTGAGATTCCAACTGCTGTACGAGTCACATAGAAGGCGCCTCGCGCGTGTCATGCTGGACAGCACGGAAGCCTCTCAGTGCCAAGTACCATCAAGTATTGTCCACGATCACTTTAAGAGTAGGTGGGATACATCTGGTATATTTGGCGGCCTTTTGAATTTCCCTCCATTTAAGGAGGCGGATAACACCACATTCAAGGCCCAAATTACTGACAAAGAGATTGATAAGAACATGAGAGAGATGTGCAAAACCTCCGCTCCCGGGCCAGATGGGATCACTTTGGGTCAGATTATTGCAAAAGACCCAAAATTTTCCCAGTTGACTGAGATCTTCAACCTCCGGCTTATCACCGGTACTGATCCAGATGCACTGCGGGACTGCAGGACCGTCTTGATACCCAAGTCTTCGGATGCAGAGAAGCTTGGTGATATCAATAACTGGAGGCCTATCACTATTGGGTCAGTGGTGATTAGGCTGTTTTCCAGGATCGCTACTAGGAGGCTGTCCAAAGCATGTCCCATTAACCCCCAGCAACGGGGTTTCATTTGCGCATCAGGTTGTGCCGAAAACCTCAAGTTGTTACAGCTTGTGGTAAAAACAGCTAAGCAAGAGCATAAACATCTGGGGGTCGTGTTCGTGGACTTTGCTAAGGCATTTGACACCGTTTGTCATCAGCATATATTTCAGGGTCTGGACAAGAGTGGAGTGGATCCACACATGATGGAGTTGGTGAGGGAAATGTATCGTGATGTTAAGACGTGCATTTCCATTGGAAGAGAAAGGACAGACCCCATATACATTTGCTCAGGTGTCAAGCAAGGCGACCCCATGTCACCTTTGCTGTTCAATTTAGCGATGGACCCCCTTCTATGTAAACTCGAGAATGAAGGTGAGGGTTTCCATCATGGGGGCTCGAAAGTTACGGCCATGGCGTTTGCTGATGACTTGGTGCTGCTGAGTGACTCTTGGGAAGGCATGTGTCATAACATCAAAATTTTGGAGGCCTTTTGCAATTTTACTGGCCTCAGTACAAAGGGGGGAAAATGTCATGGCTTTTACATCAAGCCTAAAAGGGACTCGTATACCATCAATGATTGTCCCGCATGGGTGATTAATGGATCTCCCCTTAACATGATCGACCCAGGGAGCTCAAAAAGATATCTTGGCACATGGGTTGACCCTTGGACTGGCTTTGCAGATCCCAGACTATCAGAGAAGCTCACGGATTATTGGCTTCATCGGATTGGTCATTCTCCCTTAAATCCTCTTCAGAAAGTCGATATACTCAGGACTTATACCACCCCGAGACTGATATATCTGGCGGACCATACCGAAGTCAAGGTGGGCCTACTCGAATCCCTTGACCAATTGATTCGTAACACGGTTAAGGAATGGCTTCATCTTCCCCCAAGTACATGTGATGCGATCTTGTATTTGAGTTTCAAAGATGGCGGTTTAGGTCTCATCAGATTGCTGGCGCTTATTCCAAGTATTCAGGCGCAAAGACTCCATAGATTGGCCCAGTCTTTGGATGAGACTCTTGTGAATTATTTGAAGGAAATTCATCTGGAACGATTATTTGAAAAATTGTGGTTAAAAGCAGGGGGGGACACAAGAGTCCATCCCATCAATTTGGGAGCCTTTACCATTGGTAGAGTCGGAGGGCGACGATGAAGCCCGGCTGGAATGGGAAGCACCCGCCCCTAAAATGCGTTACCCAAAACCATGTAATTGGAGGAAATTAGAATTTCAAAAATGGACCCATCTGGTCTCCCAGGGCCATGGGATTGAGAATTTTGAGAATGACGAGATCAGTAACGCCTGGATAAGGCGGTTCAAGGGCATACCTCACTGTAAACTAATTACGGCCCTACAATTAAGAGCCAATGTCTATCCGACAAGGGAATTCCTGGCTAGGGGTAGACAAGAGAATGTTGTCCAATCATCTAGACATTGTGGAGCTAGGGGTAGACAAGAGAATGTTGTCCAATCATCTAGACATTGTGGAGCTAGGGTTGAGACCGTAGCCCACACTGTCGGAAACTGTGCCATCACTCAAGAAGCCAGGATCAAGAGACACAATGCCATCTGTGAAACTCTTAGCGAGGAGGCTAAGAGGGAGTGCTGAGCAGTGTTTGAGGAGCCACACCTAAGGGATGATGCAAATGAATTGTTTAAACCGGATTTGATTTTTGTTAAATGTTCCAAGGCAGTTGTGGTTGATGTGACAGCGAGGTATCAGCATTCTGATGTCTCATTGAGTGAGGCCGCCTCGGAGAAGGCAAAAAAAGTATCAGCGCCTTCACATACAAATCCAACAATTAACGAATGCTAAGGAAATTGAATATGTTGGCTTCCCCATGGGAGCCCGTGGTAACTGGTTCGGCAGGAATACTGAGTTGATGATCACCCTTGGTCTCTCTAAAACGAGGCTCGAGAGAACCGCGCGGGCCCTAGCATTCAAAGTACTCTTCGCCTCCGTTGACATTGTACATATATTTGTAAGCAAAGCAAGATCGATTGTATCTGTGTAAATATTTTGTAAATAAACAAGGCCCCTGCCCTTGACGGGTTCGCTGGACAGCGGAATCGGTTTTGGGTGGGAGGGGTTCAACCCTCATAACTGCGTCTAGCCTATATTTGGGCTATAAATTCTGATCTGGTCATCAGGTGGACGGGCCACCTTACTTAACCGGGAAAAGGAACATATACAATTCGTATGCGTTTATTAACGATGAGGGCATAGCTACTAACTGGGTGGAAGTCGCACCTCCTCGTGGTCCCGCAGGATACCCTTGTGGTAACTGAGTCGACTTCTGCCCCAGTGTGAGAGAGGTCGCATATCAGCCCTCCCTGTCATTGGACTCGCCACCCAACAATAGTTTCACGAATCGCTGAAACAAAAAGGTTGGCACAGTTAATTCACTGTTGCACAGAGCCTTTGCAACAGTCCACGGGCTGTTGTTGGACACAGTTGGTAGCTCGAGAGAGGGTCGGCTGCTAACTACTTCTACCCTCACTTGGACTTGTCAGTTTTTGCTTACCGGACCGACAAAATGGTACAATCACTGGCTTTGCGGTTTATCTCAACTGCCACTCAGACTGACCCATTACATCTAAGGGTCATTGATGCTGAATTACCATCTATGCCCTCTGTGCCCAGGGAAGAGGGATTCGATCCTGTAAGTCTGGAGGTTTGTTAACTCCAGAATTGTTACAGAAGGTGGTCTACATCATGTGGATGTTTGGGAGTTTTTGGGGCAACTCCCTGAGCCCTATGAGATCTCCCCTATGGGGATGGCCCACGATGATGCTGAGAGTGCGGTGGGAGGTACTGAAGAGCCCAAAACACCTGAGGCTGAAAGCGCAAGGGGAGGTACTCAAGAGCCCAAAACACCTGAGGCTCCTCACGGGTCTGAAGGTGACGGTACCATGCCAAGAACACCTGTCGTGTCCATGCCTGACAAACAACCATCTTGTCCTCGTTGTGAGACCCGGTTTACAAGGATGTTGGGGCTGACTGACCATCTCAAAAGGGTGCATGGGCAGAGAAAGGTCATTTTCAGGTGTGCAAAATGTGGTAAACAAAATCTGAAATACCACAGTATCTCCTGTCACAAGCCACGCTGCAAGGGAATGGTGTGTGTGGCTCCCACTGGGGAATGGGTCTGTGAGGTGTGCCACCGAGGATTTGCAACTAAGATTGGCCTGGGTCAGCACAAGAGAATAAGACATCCTCTTGTGCGAAATGTGGAGCGGATTGTTGCTTCCCAACCCGAAGAGTCACCGGCCCGAGGGGCCCACAAACAGGTATGGACTGAAGAGGAAGAGGCTCCCTGGTACAACTGGACAAGTATACTGGTAAAAGGAACACCAATCAACTTAGAGCAAAGCATATTCCAACTAAAACTGCAAAGCAGATAAGGGATAAAAGGCGCCTTCTAGCGAGAGGTCCCTCCGCGAAAGATCATGAAGGACAAGTAGGTGCCACTATGATTGAACATCCTCCCGGGTCTGCTAAGGTGCCCAAGGAGGGACAGTTAGAGCTCCAATACAGCGAGGTGATCAAAGCGGGATTATCGGTTGGCAAATTCACCGTGTATGCGGGAGGCCTTCGAGAAAATTCTTGATGGGCAAGATCCAGGTCAGGTGGTGAACGATGTGCATAATGAGTTTCTCGGTATTCTGGGCGTGCCTAGGCAAATTAAATCTATCTGTAAGGGTAGAAAGAAGCAGGCATCCCATGGCCAAAAGCATCCAAAACTCCATCAAACTGGATGCACAAAAGAGCTATTAAGAGGGGTAAATTCTTGAGATTCCAACTGCTGTACTAGTCACATAGAAGGCGCCTCGCGCGTGTCATGCTGGACAGCACGGAAGCCTCTCAGTGCCAAGTACCATCAAGTATTGTCCACGATCACTTTAAGAGTAGGTGGGATACATCTGGTATATTTGGCGGCCTTTTGAATTTCCCTCCATTTAAGGAGGCGGATAACACCACATTCAAGGCCCAAATTACTGACAAAGAGATTGATAAGAACATGAGAGAGATGTGCAAAACCTCCGCTACCGGGCCAGATGGGATCACTTTGGGTCAGATTATTGCAAAAGACCCAAAATTTTCCCAGTTGACTGAGATCTTCAACCTCCGGCTTATCACCGGTACTGATCCAGATGCGCTGCGGGACTGCAGGACCGTCTTGATACCCAAGTCTTCGGATGCAGAGAAGCTTGGTGATATCAATAACTGGAGGCCTATCACTATTGGGTCAGTGGTGATTAGGCTGTTTTCCAGGATCGCTACTAGGAGGCTGTCCAAAGCATGTCCCATTAACCCCCAGCAACGGGGTTTCATTTGCGCATCAGGTTGTGCCGAAAACCTCAAGTTGTTACAGCTTGTGGTAAAAACAGCTAAGCAAGAGCATAAACATCTGGGGGTCGTGTTCGTGGACTTTGCTAAGGCATTTGACACCGTTTGTCATCAGCATATATTTCAGGGTCTGGACAAGAGTGGAGTGGATCCACACATGATGGAGTTGGTGAGGGAAATGTATCGTGATGTTAAGATGTGCATTTCCACTGGAAGAGAAAGGACAGACCCCATATACATTTGCTCAGGTGTCAAGCAAGGCGACCCCATGTCACCTTTGCTGTTCAATTTAGCGATGGACCCCCTTCTATGTAAACTCGAGAATGAAGGTGAGGGTTTCCATCATGGGGGCTCGAAAGTTACGGCCATGGCGTTTGCTGATGACTTGGTGCTGCTGAGTGATTCTTGGGAAGGCATGTGTCATAACATCAAAATTTTGGAGGCCTTTTGCAATTTTACTGGCCTCAGTACAAAGGGGGGAAAATGTCATGGCTTTTACATCAAGCCTAAAAGGGACTCGTATACCATCAATGATTGTCCCGCATGGGTGATTAATGGATCTCCCCTTAACATGATCGACCCAGGGAGCTCAAAAAGATATCTTGGCACATGGGTTGACCCTTGGACTGGCTTTGCAGATCCCAGACTATCAGAGAAGCTCACGGATTATTGGCTTCATCGGATTGGTCATTCTCCCTTAAATCCTCTTCAGAAAGTCGATATACTCAGGACTTATACCACCCCGAGACTGATATATCTGGCGGACCATACCGAAGTCAAGGTGGGCCTACTCGAATCCCTTGACCAATTGATTCGTAACACGGTTAAGGAATGGCTTCATCTTCCCCCAAGTACATGTGATGCGATCTTGTATTCGAGTTTCAAAGATGGCGGTTTAGGTCTCATCAGATTGCTGGCGCTTATTCCAAGTATTCAGGCGCAAAGACTCCATAGATTGGCCCAGTTGTGGTAGCTAGGGAAGAGGCGCTGCGGAAGATTTCGCGATGTCACGGAAAGCTAGGACCCTCGGTTCCCCATAGATAAGACCCTCAGGTACTCATAGATAAGAAATTAACATAGGAATGTGGTCCCACTAACAATAGGAATGTTGCCCCACTGAAGCCAGTAACTTTCCATCCCTTACCCAGTACTTTTCCATTCCCTACTAACCATAGGTAAGAAGGACAAACCCCTTTTTGACGTAGAGACCCCTAAGACTATAAGACCCCATGAGAAGAAGTAATAAACGCCTTTTGACCGTCCACCACATTGGTGTCTGCGTATGTCATTGGCCCGAACGGCCCTCGAGAGAGGGCTGTCGAGCTGTACCTCAGAACCAGGTCGCCTGCCTTGATCCAGAAGGCAACATTTGGTGCCGGAACCCGGGACAGCGGCTTGCGCCCGGGGAACGGGGAACACTCCTGGAACGAGGACGGCGGCTGCGGCAGCAGGACTGTCCGCAGCGGGGGGGGACGCCCCCCGGACCAGCTTGGACAATGGAATCCACAGCGAAGGTCGTAAGTCAGGCTCATGAGCAATGGGGAATTAAAGGTGAGCTCAGGAACTCTAATCTTGCTATTGCAAGGCTCCTAGAGCTGGGGACGATCGAACGTCCGGTAAATATATTATATTGGGAAGCGCGGGAGAAGTGCACTGCCGCCTCAGCAGAGGACTCAAAGTCCGCAGGCAGTGGTAAAAACCTCAAAGCGTGGGGGAAAGTAGAAGAGGCCCTACGCAAGACGTTAGAAGAACAGGAGACGCGGGAAGCCGCGCGTATACGTTTATTAGCTACACCAAAGCCAGGGGTGGGGGCCGCGACGCAGACCGCCTCTGAGAGCGATTGGATTGAAGGCGGGAATACTCGGGGGCCGGGCGCGTTCCACCCCTTCCTGAGCCCGAGCCCAGACCCCCCAGAGCCCCCAGGAGACCCCCCGGAACCCCCAGGGGACCCCCCGACCTTCCCGCGGAGCCCGCCGGGTCCTAGCCCCCCCGCGGAACCGTCCGAAAAAGCCGCGGTTTCTCTATCCATCTCTTCCCCGCCGGCCGCCGGTCCGGCGCAAGAAGCAGAGCAGCGCGCGCGATGCTTCTGGCAGGGACTCGCGGAGGAGGCGCGGAACAAGGCCGGATTGTCGGACCCCGCCGGGATCGGTAAAAACTCGTCCCCGCCATGTGCGTTTAAAAATGGCGCCGAACCACATGGCGAGGGCGGAAGGGAGGAGGCGGGGGGCGGAAACGGAGTCAGCCTGCTTAACATCGCATGCGCGGGCGAGCGGGGAGACGGGGCGGCCCCCGCGGAGGAGCGTAAGAACAACCAGAGCGCTCTATTCAAATTAGGTCCTTATGGGGCAAGGACCTCCCCCGGCAGGAGGCGGGGGGAGCCCAGGGGGAGGGAGCAGCACCAGCCCCGAAGGGAGGAGCGAGGTCGAAGCCGAACAAAACGGCACGGAGCGCCGGAAGTGTACCGGCAGTCAGCTTCCGGCTCAGAGTCAAGTTACAGCTGCTCAGACAGCTCAGAAGAGCCGACCGAGTCCGGCTGGGACTCGGAAACCGAGAGAGCAAAATTAATGCGGTTTCGAGCGAAACCGAATAAAGCTTTAAACAATATCGAGAAACAATCGCAACACAAACTCAGCGATTGGGGAAAAATAAAAGCAGCCTGTGGGGACCGGGCACCGGCAGCCTCCATGCACACTTTCCCGGGGGGGGTTGCCGGAGCGCGGGGGAACCAACAAAGGGCATATACTCCGGTTAACCCAAAAGAAGCCAAAGCGATTTCAGAAATAGGGATCAACTCAGCTGTAGTACACACTCTTGAGGATGACCTTTCTAGCAATAACGATCTGCTCACTTTTGATATTAAGCAAATAAGCCGCATGCTTTTTGATGGGTCGGGGCGGACTGTATTTAAGCAGGAATGGCAGGACGACCGCGTTAGTCCAGGCTTCCGGGGAAGGGCAGCAACTCAGCGAGCTGTCCCCAGCCAGCACAGCTTTCCCTGGCAGCACCCTCACTCCAAGCATCCCGGCCCCGGGGAAACGGGACGTCCTTTCCATGCTCGGATTTCGGATTACAAACCTATCCTGAAGGCCACTGCCGTGCACCCCCTGCTGCCAATCAAATTGACTTGGAAATCATCAGACCCTGTATGGGTTGAGCAGTGGCCCCTGACAGAGCCTCGAATGGCAGCCTTGCTGGAACTGGTCGACCGCGAACTGCAAAAGGGTCACATAGAACCCTCCACCAGCCCATGGAACACCCCTGTATTTGTGATCCCCAAGAGGTCCGGACAAGGCTATCGTCTCGTCCACGACCTGAGAGAGGTGAACAAGACGATCCGACCCCTGGGTCCAGTCCAGACACTGCTACCCGCGAACTCAGCCATCCCCGAAGGGCAGCCGTGCGCAGTACTGGACATCAAGGACTGTTTCTTTTCAATACCCCTGCACCCTGAGGACAGAGAACGATTCGCCTTTTCCGTGGCGTTTCGGAACGGCGAGCGGCCCAACCTTCGCTTCCAATGGAGAGTGCTTCCACAAGGCCTAGTCGACAGCCCGACCATATGCCAGATCACCGTGGATAAAGCACTGATGCCGGTCCGACACTCCAATCCCACCGCAACCATCATCCAGTACATGGACGACATCCTGGTTGCAGCACCATCAATAAGTCAAGTAGATGACCTGGTGACCACAATCACAGAGACCCTTCAGGCCAACGGCTTCGAGATCGCGAGCGCAAAGATCAAGAGAGGACCCTGCGTGACCTTCCTGGGAGTAGGAATCACAAGCTCCTACGTGACACCCCCCGAGATGAAGATCAACCGAGAAGTCGAGACGCTCCACGACATGCAACGCCTGGTGGGATCGCTGCAGTGGCTTCGCAACATCGTTCTGATTCCTCCCGAGGTCATGGACCCTCTGTACGACCTCCTGAAAGGGAAGAACCCCTGGGATCCCAAGGAGCTGACGCCGCAAGCAACGAGCTCCCTCGACTTCATCGAAAACCAGATGTCCACTGGCACGCTTGCCAGGTGGAACCCAGCCATGCCACTGGACCTGTATGTCCACTTCACACCGAAGGGGGGGAGTGGGAGCACTGGCCCAAGGACCTTCCGAAAAGGCCCGACCGATCCAATGGGTGGTCCTCGGAAGACCCGCTCGTGCATTTTCCCCGGGAATCGAATGCATCGCCAGCCTCATCATGAAAGGTAGGAGACTCGCCTTGAAACACCTAGGGACAGAGCCGACAAGCATCCACCTTCCGTTTCACAAGCAGCCGACCTCGGAGTCAGCCACAATATCGGAGTACCTGGCCCTTGCTCTCTCCGGCTTCGGAGGAGAAATCTCCTACTCCTCCAAGCCACCCTGGACGAAGCTGCTGACCGTGGTCGACATGGACATGCCACCAAAGGTCAAGGACAGACCGCAGCCGGGACCAACGGTCTTCACAGACGCTTCCTCCACGACTTCAACCGCAGCAGCAGTGTGGCAGGCAGGAGAACAATGGCATTGCATCAAAGCGTGCGACCCCACACTGTCAGTGCAACAACTGGAGGCAGCAGCAGTGGTCTTGGCGTGCGGACTCTTCCAAGACGAACACCTCAACATCGTAACGGACTCTATATTCGTGGCAAGGCTCTGCCTGTCCATGGCAGGACCAGGAGTGTCGACATCAGCAGCAGCCCTAATGCTGGAAGAAGCACTTTCCTCGCGACAGGGCACCGTGTCAGTCATCCACATCAACAGCCATGACCCAGTCAAAGGCTACTTCCAGACCGGCAACGATAAAGCGGACGCCGCAGCGAAAGGCGTTTGGACCCTGCAAAGAGCTCGTCAGCTGCACGAGTCGCTCCACATCGGAGTCAAAGCACTGGCGAAGAGATGCGGAATCCCGACAGCGGACGCGAAACATGTGGTAGCCACTTGCCCTTACTGCCAGAAGTCACCCCTTTGGACCTACGGAGTCAACCCGAGAGGTCTCAAGCCCTCAGAAATCTGGCAGTCGGACTTCACCTGGTGCGAGCTGATGAAGCCCCGAGCATGGCTTGCAGTGACAGTAGACACTTATAGCGGGACGATCATAGCCACACAGCACTCCAAAGCAAACTCCAAAGCCACAATTCAGCACTGGCTGACAGCCATGGCTTGGCTTAGTATCCCCAAGCAGATCAAAACTGACAACGGTTCCAATTTCACCTCCAAACAAGTACAGGAATTCGCTGCGAAATGGGGCATCACGTTAGTGCAAGGCATCCCACACAACAGTACCGGGCAGGCCATAGTTGAGAGAGCAAACCAGACCCTGAAAACCAAGATAGAAGTATTGGCAAAAGCAGAGGGCTTTGCCAATGCCATTCCCCCAGGAGATCAGGCACGCATGCTGGCAACCGCTTTGCTGGCACTGAATCAATTCCCTAGGGGAGACGAAACACACAGTCCCGTCCAAAAACACTGGGCCACTCGAACGCTAGAAGAGGGCCCACAGGTGGTAATCAGAAACGAGTTAGGCGAGTGGGAACGGGGCTGGAGGTTGATGCTCACGGGGCGAGGGTACGCAGCTGTCAAAAAGGATGGCAAAATCAGGTGGTGTCCACTTAAGTCAATTAAACCGGACCTTCATAGCGAGCAGAATGAGACTGACGAGAATTGCGAGTCTTTGTTTACAGGACCTGCTCGTGGGACGTCCTCGGGACGCGTACATCCCGGTTCCAGACGAAAGCGACAGACCACCAAGCCGTCAGGCAGCACCCGAGAGACCCGCACGGGTGAGACCCAACCGCCAAAGGTGTTTCTGTGTGATTTTGCTGTTGGGGCTTGTCGCCAGAGGGAAAGCCAGCCCAGATCACTACCCCCATCGGCCATTCAGGTGGGTCATGCGACACCTTAGTAGTGGCAAAGTACTCAGAGAAATCACCACACCAAACACCCCATCCTTCGTGCTCCGCATCACCGACCTGTTTCCAGGACAGCCAAGGGTAAACCCCTATTCCCCACACCTCACACATTCGTACCTATCCTACTGGTGCCCAGCTTCAAACCCTGGGAAAAGCTACTGCAGTCACCCAGGGTGGGGATATTGTGGGCACTGGGGCTGCGAAACCATAGTTACAGATGACAGACCGTCGGGGCCTGGGTGGGATCCACAAGAGCCAGACAAATTCTTACAGTTCACCTGGGCACCCATCGGCTGCAAAATACCCTTCTTCTTTCGCAAAAACCCCCATCGAAACCAAATTAAAATCCCTAACTTTCGGGCATGCACTGATTACAACATGACGGTCTTGCAGCCAGACCACTCTAGCTGGGCCACAGGCAGAACGTGGACAGTGGTCCTTCAAGGGTCAAAAGAGAGGGTGAACGTGCAAATTATCAGGCTCCAGCCGTCAGCACCCGGAGCAGTCGGACCCAACAAAGTGATTAAAAGCGTGCCGAAAGGGAGAAACATAACCTACCCCAAAACCTTACCCACAGGGGTCAGCAATGTCCCGACCAGTCAAGCAGAAACCTTTCAGATGAGTCGCTTAACCGAGTCAGACGCAGACCCAATCCTTCGTATGTTAGAGGCTACCTTTCTATCCCTGAACGAATCCAACCCTAACCTAACCGAATCCTGCTGGCTTTGTTACGATGTCAAACCTCCCTTTTACGAAGGAGTCGCTTTAGACACTCCCTTCAGTTATTCCACAGCCGACGCCCCTCACCAGTGCAGATGGGACACCCCTCGCAAAGGAATCACCCTGAGTCAAGTCACAGGCCGAGGCAGATGCTTTGGCAATTCAACCCTAGCTAAGCGGGGAGGTAACATCTGCACCAAAATTGGCAGGCTGAACAGGAAAAACAATAAGTGGGCAGTCCCATCCGCATCGGGGATGTGGGTTTGCCAGCGATCCGGAGTGAGTCCTTGTGTGTTCCTTCCCAAATTCAATGACTCTAACGACTTCTGTGTCCAAGTTCTGATTGTTCCTAGGGTCTTGTACCACTCAGACGAAGAGATGTACCATCTTGAGGGACCCAGCCGGATCCACAAAAGAGAAATAATAACAGGTCCATTGGCGATGCTGTTTCTAACAGTCACCCTCGGACCATGCCTGCTGAACAAGCTGGTCTCATTCGTTCAGAGCCGCCTGGAACGGACCAACATCCTGTTCATAGGGCGACGACAGTTGCTGTGAATTCAACCAGAGAATTCAACCAAAGAACACTGCCAGTCACAAGATTTTCGAAACTTGTCTGGCAAAAGCTTACTCAGGTTTCCCAAAATCCCTTTCCCTTGTCAAGTTACAACCTTATACCTCAATTCAGTATCTATGTACATGACTACCTCATTCATTTGTGAAAAGGGAGGGGGAGATGTGGTAGCTAGGGAAGAGGCGCTGCGGAAGATTTCGCGATGTCACGGAAAGCTAGGACCCTCGGTTCCCCATAGATAAGACCCTCAGGTACTCATAGATAAGAAATTAACATAGGAATGTGGTCCCACTAACAATAGGAATGTTGCCCCACTGAAGCCAGTAACTTTCCATCCCTTACCCAGTACTTTTCCATTCCCTACTAACCATAGGTAAGAAGGACAAACCCCTTTTTGACATAGAGACCCCTAAGACTATAAGACCCCATGAGAAGAAGTAATAAACACCTTTTGACCGTCCACCACATTGGTGTCTGCGTATGTCATTGGCCCGAACGGCCCTAGAGAGAGGGCTGTCGAGCTGTACCTCAGAACCAGGTCGCCTGCCTTGATCCAGAAGGCAACACCCAGTCTTTGGATGAGAGTCTTGTGAATTATTTGAAGGAAATTCATCTGGAACGATTATTTGAAAAATTGTGGTTAAAAGCAGGGGGGGACACAAGAGTCCATCCCATCAATTTGGGAGCCTTTACCATTGGTAGAGTCGGAGGGCGACGATGAAGCCCGGCTGGAATGGGAAGCACCCGCCCCTAAAATGCGTTACCCAAAACCATGTAATTGGAGGAAATTAGAATTTCAAAAATGGACCCATCTGGTCTCCCAGGGCCATGGGATTGAGAAGTTTGAGAATGACGAGATCAGTAACGCCTGGATAAGGCGGTTCAAGGGCATACCTCACCGTAAACTAATTACGGCCCTACAATTAAGAGCAAATGTCTATCCGACAAGGGAATTCCTGGCTAGGGGTAGACAAGAGAATGTTGTCCAATCATCTAGACATTGTGGAGCTAGGGGTAGACAAGAGAATGTTGTCCAATCATCTAGACATTGTGGAGCTAGGGTTGAGACCGTAGCCCACACTGTCGGAAACTGTGCCATCACTCAAGAAGCCAGGATCAAGAGACACAATGCCATCTGTGAAACTCTTAGCGAGGAGGCTAAGAGGGAGTGCTGAGCAGTGTTTGAGGAGCCACACCTAAGGGATGATGCAAATGAATTGTTTAAACCGGATTTGATTTTTGTTAAATGTTCCAAGGCAGTTGTGGTTGATGTGACAGCGAGGTATCAGCATTCTGATGTCTCATTGAGTGAGGCCGCCTCGGAGAAGGCAAAAAAAGTATCAGCGCCTTCACATACAAATCCAACAATTAACGAATGCTAAGGAAATTGAATATGTTGGCTTCCCCATGGGAGCCCGTGGTGAATGGTTCGGCAGGAATACTGAGTTGATGATCACCCTTGGTCTCTCTAAAACGAGGCTCGAGAGAACCGCGCGGGCCCTAGCATTCAAAGTACTCTTCGCCTCCGTTGACATTGTACATATATTTGTAAGCAAAGCAAGATCGATTGTATCTGTGTAAATATTTTGTAAATAAACAAGGCCCCTGCCCTTGACGGGTTCGCTGGACAGCGGAATCGGTTTTGGGTGGGAGGGGTTCAACCCTCATAACTGCGTCTAGCCTATATTTGGGCTATAAATTCTGATCTGGTCATCAGGTGGACGGGCCACCTTACTTAACCGGGAAAAGGAACATATACAATTCGTATGCGTTTATTAACGATGAGGGCATAGCTACTAACTGGGTGGAAGTCGCACCTCCTCGTGGTCCCACAGGATACCCTTGTGGTAACTGAGTCGACTTCTGCCCCAGTGTGAGAGAGGTCGCATATCAGCCCTCCCTGTCATTGGACTCGCCACCCAACAATAGTTTCACGAATCGCTGAAACAAAAAGGTTGGCACAGTTAATTCACTGTTGCACAGAGCCTTTGCAACAGTCCACGGGCTGTTGTTGGACACAGTTGGTAGCTCGAGAGAGGGTCGGCTGCTAACTACTTCTACCCTCACTTGGACTTGTCAGTTTTTGCTTACCGGACCGACAAAATGGTACAATCACTGGCTTTGCGGTTTATCTCAACTGCCACTCAGACTGACCCATTACATCTAAGGGTCATTGATGCTGAATTACCATCTATGCCCTCTGTGCCCAGGGAAGAGGGATTCGATCCTGTAAGTCTGGAGGTTTGTTAACTCCAGAATTGTTACAGAAGGTGGTCTACATCATGTGGATGTTTGGGAGTTTTTGGGGCAACTCCCTGAGCCCTATGAGATCTCCCCTATGGGGATGGCCCACGATGATGCTGAGAGTGCGGTGGGAGGTACTGAAGAGCCCAAAACACCTCAGGCTGAAAGCACAAGGGGAGGTACTCAAGAGCCCAAAACACCTGAGGCTCCTCACGGGTCTGAAGGTGACGGTACCATGCCAAGAACACCTGTTGTGTCCATGCCTGACAAACAACCATCTTGTCCTCGTTGTGAGACCCGGTTTACAAGGATGTTGGGGCTGACTGACCATCTCAAAAGGGTGCATGGGCAGAGAAAGATCATTTTCAGGTGTGCAAAATGTGGTAAACAAAATCTGAAATACGACAGTATCTCCTGTCACAAGCCATGCTGCAAGGGAATGGTGTGTGTGGCTCCCACTGGGGAATGCGTCTGTGAGGTGTGCCACCGAGGATTTGCAACTAAGATTGGCCTGGGTCAGCACAAGAGAATAAGACATCCTCTTGTGCGAAATGTGGAGCGGATTGTTGCTTCCCAACCCGAAGAGTCACCTGCCCGAAGGGCCCACAAATGGGTATGGACTGAAGAGGAAGAGGCTCCCTGGTACAACTGGACAAGTATACTGGTAAAAGGAACACCAATCAACTTATAGCAAAGCATATTCCAACTAAAACTGCAAAGCAGATAAGGGATAAAAGGCGCCTTCTAGCGAGAGGTCCCTCCGCGAAAGATCATGAAGGACAAGTAGGTGCCACTATGATTGAACATCCTCCCGGGTCTGCTAAGGTGCCCAAGGAGGGACAGTTAGAGCTCCAATACCGCGAGGTGATCAAAGCGGGATTATCGGTTGGCAAATTCACCGTGTATGCGGGAGGCCTTCGAGAAAATTCTTGATGGGCAAGATCCAGGTCAGGTGGTGAACGATGTGCATAATGAGTTTCTCGGTATTCTGGGCGTGCCTAGGCAAATTAAATCTATCTGTAAGGGTAGAAAGAAGCAGGTATCCCATGGCCAAAAGCATCTAAAACTCCATCAAACTGGATGCACAAAAGAGCTATTAAGAGGGGTAAATTCTTGAGATTCCAACTGCTGTACGAGTCACATAGAAGGCGCCTCGCGCGTGTCATGCTGGACAGCACGGAAGCCTCTCAGTGCCAAGTACCATCAAGTATTGTCCACGATCACTTTAAGAGTAGGTGGGATACATCTGGTATATTTGGCGGCCTTTTGAATTTCCCTCCATTTAAGGAGGCGGATAACACCACATTCAAGGCCCAAATTACTGACAAAGAGATTGATAAGAACATGAGAGAGATGTGCAAAACCTCCGCTACCGGGCCAGATGGGATCACTTTGGGTCAGATTATTGCAAAAGACCCAAAATTTTCCCAGTTGACTGAGATCTTCAACCTCCGGCTTATCACCGGTACTGTTCCAGATGCGCTGCGGGACTGCAGGACCGTCTTGATACCCAAGTCTTCGGATGCAGAGAAGCTTGGTGATATCAATAACTGGAGGCCTATCACTATTGGGTCAGTGGTGATTAGGCTGTTTTCCAGGATCGCTACTAGGAGGCTGTCCAAAGCATGTCCCATTAACCCCCAGCAACGGGGTTTCATTTGCGCATCAGGTTGTGCCGAAAACCTCAAGTTGTTACAGCTTGTGGTAAAAACAGCTAAGCAAGAGCATAAACATCTGGGGGTCGTGTTCGTGGACTTTGCTAAGGCATTTGACACCGTTTGTCATCAGCATATATTTCAGGGTCTGGACAAGAGTGGAGTGGATCCACACATGATGGAGTTGGTGAGGGAAATGTATCGTGATGTTAAGACGTGCATTTCCACTGGAAGAGAAAGGACAGACCCCATATACATTTGCTCAGGTGTCAAGCAAGGCGACCCCATGTCACCTTTGCTGTTCAATTTAGCGATGGACCCCCTTCTATGTAAACTCGAGAATGAAGGTGAGGGTTTCCATCATGGGGGCTCGAAAGTTACGGACATGGCGTGTGCTGATGACTTGGTGCTGCTGAGTGACTCTTGGGAAGGCATGTGTAATAACATCAAAATTTTGGAGGCCTTTTGCAATTTTACTGGCCTCAGTACAAAGGGGGGAAAATGTCATGGCTTTTACATCAAGCCTAAAAGGGACTCGTATACCATCAATGATTGTCCCGCATGGGTGATTAATGGATCTCCCCTTAACATGATCGACCCAGGGAGCTCAAAAAGATATCTTGGCACATGGGTTGACCCTTGGACTGGCTTTGCAGATCCCAGACTATCAGAGAAGCTCACGGATTATTGGCTTCATCGGATTGGTCATTCTCCCTTAAATCCTCTTCAGAAAGTCGATATACTCAGGACTTATACCACCCCGAGACTGATATATCTGGCGGACCATACCGAAGTCAAGGTGGGCCTACTCGAATCCCTTGACCAATTGATTCGTAACACGGTTAAGGAATGGCTTCATCTTCCCCCAAGTACATGTGATGCGATCTTGTATTCGAGTTTCAAAGATGGCGGTTTAGGTCTCATCAGATTGCTGGCGCTTATTCCAAGTATTCAGGCGCAAAGACTCCATAGATTGGCCCAGTCTTTGGATGAGACTCCTGTGAATTATTTGAAGGAAATTCATCTGGAACGATTATTTGAAAAATTGTGGTTAAAAGCAGGGGGGGACACAAGAGTCCATCCCATCAATTTGGGAGCCTTTACCATTGGTAGAGTCGGAGGGCGACGATGAAGCCCAGCTGGAATGGGAAGCACCGGCCCCTAAAATGCGTTACCCAAAACCATGTAATTGGAGGAAATTAGAATTTCAAAAATGGACCCATCTGGTCTCCCAGGGCCATGGGATTGAGAATTTTGAGAATGACGAGATCAGTAACGCCTGGATAAGGCGGTTCAAGGGCATACCTCACCGTAAACTAATTACGGCCCTACAATTAAGAGCAAATGTCTATCCGACAAGGGAATTCCTGGCTAGGGGTAGACAAGAGAATGTTGTCCAATCATCTAGACATTGTGGAGCTAGGGGTAGACAAGAGAATGTTGTCCAATCATCTAGACATTGTGGAGCTAGGGTTGAGACCGTAGCCCACACTGTCGGAAACTGTGCCATCACTCAAGAAGCCAGGATCAAGAGACACAATGCCATCTGTGAAACTCTTAGCGAGGAGGCTAAGAGGGAGTGCTGAGCAGTGTTTGAGGAACCACACCTAAGGGATGATGCAAATGAATTGTTTAAACCGGATTTGATTTTTGTTAAATGTTCCAAGGCAGTTGTGGTTGATGTGACAGCGAGGTATCAGCATTCTGATGTCTCATTGAGTGAGGCCGCCTCGGAGAAGGCAAAAAAAGTATCAGCGCCTTCACATACAAATCCAACAATTAACGAATGCTAAGGAAATTGAATATGTTGGCTTCCCCATGGGAGCCCGTGGTGAATGGTTCGGCAGGAATACTGAGTTGATGATCACCCTTGGTCTCTCTAAAACGAGGCTCGAGAGAACCGCGCGGGCCCTAGCATTCAAAGTACTCTTCGCCTCCGTTGACATTGTACATATATTTGTAAGCAAAGCAAGATCGATTGTATCTGTGTAAATATTTTGTAAATAAACAAGGCCCCTGCCCTTGACGGGTTCGCTGGACAGCGGAATCGGTTTTGGGTGGGAGGGGTTCAACCCTCATAACTGCGTCTAGCCTATATTTGGGCTATAAATTCTGATCTGGTCATCAGGTGGACGGGCCACCTTACTTAACCGGGAAAAGGAACATATACAATTCGTATGCGTTTATTAACGATGAGGGCATAGCTACTAACTGGGTGGAAGTCGCACCTCCTCGTGGTCCCGCAGGATACCCTTGTGGTAACTGAGTCGACTTCTGCCCCAGTGTGAGAGAGGTCGCATATCAGCCCTCCCTGTCATTGGACTCGCCACCCAACAATAGTTTCACAAATCGCTGAAACAAAAAGGTTGGCACAGTTAATTCACTGTTGCACAGAGCCTTTGCAACAGTCCACGGGCTGTTGTTGGACACAGTTGGTAGCTCGAGAGAGGGTCGGCTGCTAACTACTTCTACCCTCACTTGGACTTGTCAGTTTTTGCTTACCGGACCGACAAAATGGTACAATCACTGGCTTTGCGGTTTATCTCAACTGCCACTCAGACTGACCCATTACATCTAAGGGTCATTGATGCTGAATTACCATCTATGCCCTCTGTGCCCAGGGAAGAGGGATTCGATCCTGTAAGTCTGGAGGTTTGTTAACTCCAGAATTGTTACAGAAGGTGGTCTACATCATGTGGATGTTTGGGAGTTTTTGGGGCAACTCCCTGAGCCCTATGAGATCTCCCCTATGGGGATGGCCCACGATGATGAGAGTGCGGTGGGAGGTACTGAAGAGCCCAAAACACCTCAGGCTGAAAGCGCAAGGGGAGGTACTCAAGAGCCCAAAACACCTGAGGCTCCTCACGGGTCTGAAGGTGACGGTACCATGCCAAGAACACCTGTCGTGTCCATGCCTGACAAACAACCATCTTGTCCTCGTTGTGAGACCCGGTTTACAAGGATGTTGGGGCTGACTGACCATCTCAAAAGGGTGCATGGGCAGAGAAAGATCATTTTCAGGTGTGCAAAATGTGGTAAACAAAATCTGAAATACGACAGTATCTCCTGTCACAAGCCACGCTGCAAGGGAATGGTGTGTGTGGCTCCCACTGGGGAATGGGTCTGTGAGGTGTGCCACCGAGGATTTGCAACTAAGATTGGCCTGGGTCAGCACAAGAGAATAAGACATCCTCTTGTGCGAAATGTGGAGCGGATTGTTGCTTCCCAACCCGAAGAGTCACCGGCCCGAGGGGCCCACAAACGGGTATGGACTGAAGAGGAAGAGGCTCCCTGGTAACTCTGGACAAGTATACTGGTAAAAGGAACACCAATCAACTTAGAGCAAAGCATATTCCAACTAAAACTGCAAAGCAGATAAGGGATAAAAGGCGCCTTCTAGCGAGAGGTCCCTCCGCGAAAGATCATGAAGGACAAGTAGGTGCCACTATGATTGAACATCCTCCCGGGTCTGCTAAGGTGCCCAAGGAGGGACAGTTAGAGCTCCAATACCGCGAGGTGATCAAAGCGGGATTATCGGTTGGCAAATTCACCGTGTATGCGGGAGGCCTTCGAGAAAATTCTTGATGGGCAAGATCCAGGTCAGGTGGTGAACGATGTGCATAATGAGTTTCTCGGTATTCTGGGCGTGCCTAGGCAAATTAAATCTATCTGTAAGGGTAGAAAGAAGCAGGCATCCCAATGCCAAAAGCATCCAAAACTCCATCAAACTGGATGCACAAAAGAGCTATTAAGAGGGGTAAATTCTTGAGATTCCAACTGCTGTACGAGTCACATAGAAGGCGCCTCGCGCGTGTCATGCTGGACAGCACGGAAGCCTCTCAGTGCCAAGTACCATCAAGTATTGTCCACGATCACTTTAAGAGTAGGTGGGATACATCTGGTATATTTGGCGGCCTTTTGAATTTCCCTCCATTTAAGGAGGCGGATAACACCACATTCAAGGCCCAAATTACTGACAAAGAGATTGATAAGAACATGAGAGAGATGTGCAAAACCTCCGCTCCCGGGCCAGATGGGATCACTTTGGGTCAGATTATTGCAAAAGACCCAAAATTTTCCCAGTTGACTGAGATCTTCAGCCTCCGGCTTATCACCGGTACTGTTCCAGATGCGCTGCGGGACTGCAGGACCGTCTTGATACCCAAGTCTTCAGATGCAGAGAAGCTTGGTGATATCAATAACTGGAGGCCTATCACTATTGGTTCAGTGGTGATTAGGCTGTTTTCCAGGATCGCTACTAGGAGGCTGTCCAAAGCATGTCCCATTAACCCCCAGCAACGGGGTTTCATTTGCGCATCAGGTTGTGCCGAAAACCTCAAGTTGTTACAGCTTGTGGTAAAAACAGCTAAGCAAGAGCATAAACATCTGGGGGTCGTGTTCGTGGACTTTGCTAAGGCATTTGACACCGTTTGTCATCAGCATATATTTCAGGGTCTGGACAAGAGTGGAGTGGATCCACACATGATGGAGCTGGTGAGGGAAATGTATCGTGATGTTAAGACGTGCATTTCCATTGGAAGAGAAAGGACAGACCCCATATACATTTGCTCAGGTGTCAAGCAAGGCGACCCCATGTCACCTTTGCTGTTCAATTTAGCGATGGACCCCCTTCTATGTAAACTCGAGAATGAAGGTGAGGGTTTCCATCATGGGGGCTCGAAAGTTACGGCCATGGCGTTTGCTGATGACTTGGTGCTGCTGAGTGACTCTTGGGAAGGCATGTGTCATAACATCAAAATTTTGGAGGCCTTTTGCAATTTTTCTGGCCTCAGTACAAAGGGGGAAAAATGTCATGGCTTTTACATCAAGCCTAAAAGGGACTCGTATACCATCAATGATTGTCCCGCATGGGTGATTAATGGATCTCCCCTTAACATGATCGACCCAGGGAGCTCAAAAAGATATCTTGGCACATGGGTTGACCCTTGGACTGGCTTTGCAGATCCCAGACTATCAGAGAAGCTCACGGATTATTGGCTTCATTGGATTGGTCATTCTCCCTTAAAACCTCTTCAGAAAGTCGATATACTCAGGACTTATACCACCCCGAGACTGATATATCTGGCGGACCATACCGAAGTCAAGGTGGGCCTACTCGAATCCCTTGACCAATTGATTCGTAACACGGTTAAGGAATGGCTTCATCTTCCCCCAAGTACATGTGATGCGATCTTGTATTCGAGTTTCAAAGATGGCGGTTTAGGTCTCGATTGCTGGCGCTTATTCCAAGTATTCAGGCGCAAAGACTACACAGATTGGCCCAGTCTTTGGATGAGACTCTTGTGAATTATTTGAAGGAAATTCATCTGGAACGATTATTTGAAAAATTGTGGTTAAAAGCAGGGGGGGACACAAGAGTCCATCCCATCAATTTGGGAGCCTTTACCATTGGTAGAGTCGGAGGGCGACGATGAAGCCCGGCTGGAATGGGAAGCACCCGCCCCTAAAATGCGTTACCCAAAACCATGTAATTGGAGGAAATTAGAATTTCAAAAATGGACCCATCTGGTCTCCCAGGGCCATGGGATTGAGAATTTTGAGAATGACGAGATCAGTAACGCCTGGATAAGGCGGTTCAAGGGCATACCTCACCGTAAACTAATTACGGCCCTACAATTAAGAGCAAATGTCTATCCGACAAGGGAATTCCTGGCTAGGGGTAGACAAGAGAATGTTGTCCAATCATCTAGACATTGTGGAGCTAGGGGTAGACAAGAGAATGTTGTCCAATCATCTAGACATTGTGGAGCTAGGGTTGAGACCGTAGCCCACACTGTCGGAAACTGTGCCATCACTCAAGAAGCCAGGATCAAGAGACACAATGCCATCTGTGAAACTCTTAGCGAGGAGGCTAAGAGGGAGTGCTGAGCAGTGTTTGAGGAGCCACACCTAAGGGATGATGCAAATGAATTGTTTAAACCGGATTTGATTTTTGTTAAATGTTCCAAGGCAGTTGTGGTTGATGTGACAGCGAGGTATCAGCATTCTGATGTCTCATTGAGTGAGGCCGCCTCGGAGAAGGCAAAAAAAGTATCAGCACCTTCACATACAAATCCAACAATTAACGAATGCTAAGGAAATTAAATATGTTGGCTTCCCCATGGGAGCCCGTGGTGAATGGTTCGGCAGGAATACTGAGTTGATGATCACCCTTGGTCTCTCTAAAACGAGGCTCGAGAGAACCGCGCGGGCCCTAGCATTCAAAGTACTCTTCGCCTCCGTTGACATTGTACATATATTTGTAAGCAAAGCAAGATCGATTGTATCTGTGTAAATATTTTGTAAATAAACAAGGCCCCTGCCCTTGACGGGTTCGCTGGACAGCGGAATCGGTTTTGGGTGGGAGGGGTTCAACCCTCATAACTGCGTCTAGCCTATATTTGGGCTATAAATTCTGATCTGGTCATCAGGTGGACGGGCCACCTTACTTAACCGGGAAAAGGAACATATACAATTCGTATGCGTTTATTAACGATGAGGGCATAGCTACTAACTGGGTGGAAGTCGCACCTCCTCGTGGTCCCGCAGGATACCCTTGTGGTAACTGAGTCGACTTCTGCCCCAGTGTGAGAGAGGTCGCATATCAGCCCTCCCTGTCATTGGACTCGCCACCCAACAATAGTTTCACAAATCGCTGAAACAAAAAGGTTGGCACAGTTAATTCACTGTTGCACAGAGCCTTTGCAACAGTCCACGGGCTGTTGTTGGACACAGTTGGTAGCTCGAGAGAGGGTCGGCTGCTAACTACTTCTACCCTCACTTGGACTTGTCAGTTTTTGCTTACCGGACCGACAAAATGGTACAATCACTGGCTTTGCGGTTTATCTCAACTGCCACTCAGACTGACCCATTACATCTAAGGGTCATTGATGCTGAATTACCATCTATGCCCTCTGTGCCCAGGGAAGAGGGATTCGATCCTGTAAGTCTGGAGGTTTGTTAACTCCAGAATTGTTACAGAAGGTGGTCTACATCATGTGGATGTTTGGGAGTTTTTGGGGCAACTCCCTGAGCCCTATGAGATCTCCCCTATGGGGATGGCCCACGATGATGAGAGTGCGGTGGGAGGTACTGAAGAGCCCAAAACACCTCAGGCTGAAAGCGCAAGGGGAGGTACTCAAGAGCCCAAAACACCTGAGGCTCCTCACGGGTCTGAAGGTGACGGTACCATGCCAAGAACACCTGTCGTGTCCATGCCTGACAAACAACCATCTTGTCCTCGTTGTGAGACCCGGTTTACAAGGATGTTGGGGCTGACTGACCATCTCAAAAGGGTGCATGGGCAGAGAAAGATCATTTTCAGGTGTGCAAAATGTGGTAAACAAAATCTGAAATACCACAGTATCTCCTGTCACAAGCCACGCTGCAAGGGAATGGTGTGTGTGGCTCCCACTGGGGAATGGGTCTGTGAGGTGTGCCACCGAGGATTTGCAACTAAGATTGGCCTGGGTCAGCACAAGAGAATAAGACATCCTCTTGTGCGAAATGTGGAGCGGATTGTTGCTTCCCAACCCGAAGAGTCACCGGCCCGAGGGGCCCACAAACGGGTATGGACTGAAGAGGAAGAGGCTCCCTGGTAACTCTGGACAAGTATACTGGTAAAAGGAACACCAATCAACTTATAGCAAAGCATATTCCAACTAAAACTGCAAAGCAGATAAGGGATAAAAGGCGCCTTCTAGCGAGAGGTCCCTCCGCGAAAGATCATGAAAGACAAGTAGGTGCCACTATGATTGAACATCCTCCCGGGTCTGCTAAGGTGCCCAAGGAGGGACAGTTAGAGCTCCAATACCGCGAGGTGATCAAAGCGGGATTATCGGTTGGCAAATTCACCGTGTATGCGGGAGGCCTTCGAGAAAATTCTTGATGGGCAAGATCCAGGTCAGGTGGTGAACGATGTGCATAATGAGTTTCTCGGTATTCTGGGCGTGCCTAGGCAAATTAAATCTATCTGTAAGGGTAGAAAGAAGCAGGCATCCCATGGCCAAAAGCATCCAAAACTCCATCAAACTGGATGCACAAAAGAGCTATTAAGAGGGGTAAATTCTTGAGATTCCAACTGCTGTACGAGTCACATAGAAGGCGCCTCGCGCGTGTCATGCTGGACAGCACGGAAGCCTCTCAGTGCCAAGTACCATCAAGTATTGTCCACGATCACTTTAAGAGTAGGTGGGATACATCTGGTATATTTGGCGGCCTTTTGAATTTCCCTCCATTTAAGGAGGCGGATAACACCACATTCAAGGCCCAAATTACTGACAAAGAGATTGATAAGAACATGAGAGAGATGTGCAAAACCTCCGCTCCCGGGCCAGATGGGATCACTTTGGGTCAGATTATTGCAAAAGACCCAAAATTTTCACAGTTGACTGAGATCTTCAGCCTCCGGCTTATCACCGGTACTGTTCCAGATGCGCTGCGGGACTGCAGGACCGTCTTGATACCCAAGTCTTCGGATGCAGAGAAGCTTGGTGATATCAATAACTGGAGGCCTATCACTATTGGGTCAGTGGTGATTAGGCTGTTTTCCAGGATTGCTACTAGGAGGCTGTCCAAAGCATGTCCCATTAACCCCCAGCAACGGGGTTTCATTTGCGCATCAGGTTGTGCCGAAAACCTCAAGTTGTTACAGCTTGTGGTAAAAACAGCTAAGCGAGAGCATAAACATCTGGGGGTCGTGTTCGTGGACTTTGCTAAGGCATTTGACACCGTTTGTCATCAGCATATATTTCAGGGTCTGGACAAGAGTGGAGTGGATCCACACATGATGGAGTTGGTGAGGGAAATGTATCGTGATGTTAAGACGTGCATTTCCATTGGAAGAGAAAGGACAGACCCCATATACATTTGCTCAGGTGTCAAGCAAGGCGACCCCATGTCACCTTTGCTGTTCAATTTAGCGATGGACCCCCTTCTATGTCAACTCGAGAATGAAGGTGAGGGTTTCCATCACGGGGGCTCGAAAGTTACGGCCATGGCGTTTGCTGATGACTTGGTGCTGCTGAGTGACTCTTGGGAAGGCATGTGTCATAACATCAAAATTTTGGAGGCCTTTTGCAATTTTACTGGCCTCAGTACAAAGGGGGAAAAATGTCATGGCTTTTACATCAAGCCTAAAAGGGACTCGTATACCATCAATGATTGTCCCGCATGGGTGATTAATGGATCCCCCCTTAACATGTTCGACCCAGGGAGCTCAAAAAGATATCTTGGCACATGGGTTGACCCTTGGACTGGCTTTGCAGATCCCAGACTATCAGAGAAGCTCACGGATTATTGGCTTCATCGGATTGGTCATTCTCCCTTAAAACCTCTTCAGAAAGTCGATATACTCAGGACTTATACCACCCCGAGACTGATATATCTGGCGGACCATACCGAAGTCAAGGTGGGCCTACTCGAATCCCTTGACCAATTGATTCGTAACACGGTTAAGGAATGGCTTCATCTTCCCCCAAGTACATGTGATGCGATCTTGTATTCGAGTTTCAAAGATGGCGGTTTAGGTCTCATCAGATTGCTGGCGCTTATTCCAAGTATTCAGGCGCAAAGACTACATAGATTGGCCCAGTCTTTGGATGAGACTCTTGTGAATTATTTGAAGGAAATTCATCTGGAACGATTATTTGAAAAATTGTGGTTAAAAGCAGGGGGGGACACAAGAGTCCATCCCATCAATTTGGGAGCCTTTACCATTGGTAGAGTCGGAGGGCGACGATGAAGCCCGGCTGGAATGGGAAGCACCCGCCCCTAAAATGCGTTACCCAAAACCATGTAATTGGAGGAAATTAGAATTTCAAAAATGGACCCATCTGGTCTCCCAGGGCCATGGGATTGAGAATTTTGAGAATGACGAGATCAGTAACGCCTGGATAAGGCGGTTCAAGGGCATACCTCACCGTAAACTAATTACGGCCCTACAATTAAGAGCAAATGTCTATCCGACAAGGGAATTCCTGGCTAGGGGTAGACAAGAGAATGTTGTCCAATCATCTAGACATTGTGGAGCTAGGGGTAGACAAGAGAATGTTGTCCAATCATCTAGACATTGTGGAGCTAGGGTTGAGACCGTAGCCCACACTGTCGGAAACTGTGCCATCACTCAAGAAGCCAGGATCAAGAGACACAATGCCATCTGTGAAACTCTTAGCGAGGAGGCTAAGAGGGAGTGCTGAGCAGTGTTTGAGGAGCCACACCTAAGGGATGATGCAAATGAATTGTTTAAACCGGATTTGATTTTTGTTAAATGTTCCAAGGCAGTTGTGGTTGATGTGACAGCGAGGTATCAGCATTCTGATGTCTCATTGAGTGAGGCCGCCTCGGAGAAGGCAAAAAAAGTATCAGCGCCTTCACATACAAATCCAACAATTAACGAATGCTAAGGAAATTGAATATGTTGGCTTCCCCATGGGAGCCCGTGGTGAATGGTTCGGCAGGAATACTGAGTTGATGATCACCCTTGGTCTCTCTAAAACGAGGCTCGAGAGAACCGCGCGGGCCCTAGCATTCAAAGTACTCTTCGCCTCCGTTGACATTGTACATATATTTGTAAGCAAAGCAAGATCGATTGTATCTGTGTAAATATTTTGTAAATAAACAAGGCCCCTGCCCTTGACGGGTTCGCTGGACAGCGGAATCGGTTTTGGGTGGGAGGGGTTCAACCCTCATAACTGCGTCTAGCCTATATTTGGGCTATAAATTCTGATCTGGTCATCAGGTGGATGGGCCACCTTACTTAACCGGGAAAAGGAACATATACAATTCGTATGCGTTTATTAACGATGAGGGCATAGCTACTAACTGGGTGGAAGTCGCACCTCCTCGTGGTCCCGCAGGATACCCTTGTGGTAACTGAGTCGACTTCTGCCCCAGTGTGAGAGAGGTCGCATATCAGCCCTCCCTGTCATTGGACTCGCCACCCAACAATAGTTTCACAAATCGCTGAAACAAAAAGGTTGGCACAGTTAATTCACTGTTGCACAGAGCCTTTGCAACAGTCCACGGGCTGTTGTTGGACACAGTTGGTAGCTCGAGAGAGGGTCGGCTGCTAACTACTTCTACCCTCACTTGGACTTGTCAGTTTTTGCTTACCGGACCGACAAAATGGTACAATCACTGGCTTTGCGGTTTATCTCAACTGCCACTCAGACTGACCCATTACATCTAAGGGTCATTGATGCTGAATTACCATCTATGCCCTCTGTGCCCAGGGAAGAGGGATTCGATCCTGTAAGTCTGGAGGTTTGTTAACTCCAGAATTGTTACAGAAGGTGGTCTACATCATGTGGATGTTTGGGAGTTTTTGGGGCAACTCCCTGAGCCCTATGAGATCTCCCCTATGGGGATGGCCCACGATGATGCTGAGAGTGCGGTGGGAGGTACTGAAGAGCCCAAAACACCTCAGGCTGAAAGCGCAAGGGGAGGTACTCAAGAGCCCAAAACACCTGAGGCTCCTCACGGGTCTGAAGGTGACGGTACCATGCCAAGAACACCTGTCGTGTCCATGCCTGACAAACAACCATCTTGTCCTCGTTGTGAGACCCGGTTTACAAGGATGTTGGGGCTGACTGACCATCTCAAAAGGGTGCATGGGCAGAGAAAGATCATTTTCAGGTGTGCAAAATGTGGTAAACAAAATCTGAAATACCACAGTATCTCCTGTCACAAGCCACGCTGCAAGGGAATGGTGTGTGTGGCTCCCACTGGGGAATGGGTCTGTGAGGTGTGCCACCGAGGATTTGCAACTAAGATTGGCCTGGGTCAGCACAAGAGAATAAGACATCCTCTTGTGCGAAATGTGGAGCAGATTGTTGCTTCCCAACCCTAAGAGTCACCTGCCCGAAGGGCCCACAAACGGGTATGGACTGAAGAGGAAGAGGCTCCCTGGTACAACTGGACAAGTATACTGGTAAAAGGAACACCAATCAACTTAGAGCAAAGCATATTCCAACTAAAACTGCAAAGCAGATAAGGGATAAAAGGTGCCTTCTAGCGAGAGGTCCCTCCGCGAAAGATCATGAAGGACAAGTAGGTGCCACTATGATTGAACATCCTCCCGGGTCTGCTAAGGTGCCCAAGGAGGGACAGTTAGAGCTCCAATACCGCGAGGTGATCAAAGCGGGATTATCGGTTGGCAAATTCACCGTGTATGCGGGAGGCCTTCGAGAAAATTCTTGATGGGCAAGATCCAGGTCAGGTGGTGAACGATGTGCATAATGAGTTTCTCGGTATTCTGGGCGTGCCTAGGCAAATTAAATCTATCTGTAAGGGTAGAAAGAAGCAGGCATCCCAATGCCAAAAGCATCCAAAACTCCATCAAATTGGATGCGCAAAAGAGCTATTAAGAGGGGTAAATTCTTGAGATTCCAACTGCTGTACGAGTCACATAGAAGGCGCCTCGCGCGTGTCATGCTGGACAGCACGGAAGCCTCTCAGTGCCAAGTACCATCAAGTATTGTCCACGATCACTTTAAGAGTAGGTGGGATACATCTGGTATATTTGGCGGCCTTTTGAATTTCCCTCCATTTAAGGAGGCGGATAACACCACATTCAAGGCCCAAATTACTGACAAAGAGATTGATAAGAACATGAGAGAGATGTGCAAAACCTCCGCTCCCGGGCCAGATGGGATCACTTTGGGTCAGATTATTGCAAAAGACCCAAAATTTTCCCAGTTGACTGAGATCTTCAACCTCCGGCTTATCACCGGTACTGATCCAGATGCGCTGCGGGACTGCAGGACCGTCTTGATACCCAAGTCTTCGGATGCAGAGAAGCTTGGTGATATCAATAACTGGAGGCCTATCACTATTGGGTCAGTGGTGATTAGGCTGTTTTCCAGGATCGCTACTAGGAGGCTGTCCAAAGCATGTCCCATTAACCCCCAGCAACGGGGTTTCATTTGCGCATCAGGTTGTGCCGAAAACCTCAAGTTGTTACAGCTTGTGGTAAAAACAGCTAAGCGAGAGCATAAACATCTGGGGGTCGTGTTCGTGGACTTTGCTAAGGCATTTGACACCGTTTGTCATCAGCATATATTTCAGGGTCTGGACAAGAGTGGAGTGGATCCACACATGATGGAGTTGGTGAGGGAAATGTATCGTGATGTTAAGACGTGCATTTCCATTGGAAGAGAAAGGACAGACCCCATATACATTTGCTCAGGTGTCAAGCAAGGCGACCCCATGTCACCTTTGCTGTTCAATTTAGCGATGGACCCCCTTCTATGTCAACTCGAGAATGAAGGTGAGGGTTTCCATCACGGGGGCTCGAAAGTTACGGCCATGGCGTTTGCTGATGACTTGGTGCTGCTGAGTGACTCTTGGGAAGGCATGTGTCATAACATCAAAATTTTGGAGGCCTTTTGCAATTTTACTGGCCTCAGTACAAAGGGGGAAAAATGTCATGGCTTTTACATCAAGCCTAAAAGGGACTCGTATACCATCAATGATTGTCCCGCATGGGTGATTAATGGATCCCCCCTTAACATGTTCGACCCAGGGAGCTCAAAAAGATATCTTGGCACATGGGTTGACCCTTGGACTGGCTTTGCAGATCCCAGACTATCAGAGAAGCTCACGGATTATTGGCTTCATCGGATTGGTCATTCTCCCTTAAAACCTCTTCAGAAAGTCGATATACTCAGGACTTATACCACCCCGAGACTGATATATCTGGCGGACCATACCGAAGTCAAGGTGGGCCTACTCGAATCCCTTGACCAATTGATTCGTAACACGGTTAAGGAATGGCTTCATCTTCCCCCAAGTACATGTGATGCGATCTTGTATTCGAGTTTCAAAGATGGCGGTTTAGGTCTCATCAGATTGCTGGCGCTTATTCCAAGTATTCAGGCGCAAAGACTACATAGATTGGCCCAGTCTTTGGATGAGACTCCTGTGAATTATTTGAAGGAAATTCATCTGGAACGATTATTTGAAAAATTGTGGTTAAAAGCAGGGGGGGACACAAGAGTCCATCCCATCAATTTGGGAGCCTTTACCATTGGTAGAGTCGGAGGGCGACGATGAAGCCCGGCTGGAATGGGAAGCACCCGCCCCTAAAATGCGTTACCCAAAACCATGTAATTGGAGGAAATTAGAATTTCAAAAATGGACCCATCTGGTCTCCCAGGGCCATGGGATTGAGAATTTTGAGAATGACGAGATCAGTAACGCCTGGATAAGGCGGTTCAAGGGCATACCTCACCGTAAACTAATTACGGCCCTACAATTAAGAGCAAATGTCTATCCGACAAGGGAATTCCTGGCTAGGGGTAGACAAGAGAATGTTGTCCAATCATCTAGACATTGTGGAGCTAGGGGTAGACAAGAGAATGTTGTCCAATCATCTAGACATTGTGGAGCTAGGGTTGAGACCGTAGCCCACACTGTCGGAAACTGTGCCATCACTCAAGAAGCCAGGATCAAGAGACACAATGCCATCTGTGAAACTCTTAGCGAGGAGGCTAAGAGGGAGTGCTGAGCAGTGTTTGAGGAGCCACACCTAAGGGATGATGCAAATGAATTGTTTAAACCGGATTTGATTTTTGTTAAATGTTCCAAGGCAGTTGTGGTTGATGTGACAGCGAGGTATCAGCATTCTGATGTCTCATTGAGTGAGGCCGCCTCGGAGAAGGCAAAAAAAGTATCAGCGCCTTCACATACAAATCCAACAATTAACGAATGCTAAGGAAATTGAATATGTTGGCTTCCCCATGGGAGCCCGTGGTGAATGGTTCGGCAGGAATACTGAGTTGATGATCACCCTTGGTCTCTCTAAAACGAGGCTCGAGAGAACCGCGCGGGCCCTAGCATTCAAAGTACTCTTCGCCTCCGTTGACATTGTACATATATTTGTAAGCAAAGCAAGATCGATTGTATCTGTGTAAATATTTTGTAAATAAACAAGGCCCCTGCCCTTGACGGGTTCGCTGGACAGCGGAATCGGTTTTGGGTGGGAGGGGTTCAACCCTCATAACTGCGTCTAGCCTATATTTGGGCTATAAATTCTGATCTGGTCATCAGGTGGATGGGCCACCTTACTTAACCGGGAAAAGGAACATATACAATTCGTATGCGTTTATTAACGATGAGGGCATAGCTACTAACTGGGTGGAAGTCGCACCTCCTCGTGGTCCCGCAGGATACCCTTGTGGTAACTGAGTCGACTTCTGCCCCAGTGTGAGAGAGGTCGCATATCAGCCCTCCCTGTCATTGGACTCGCCACCCAACAATAGTTTCACGAATCGCTGAAACAAAAAGGTTGGCACAGTTAATTCACTGTTGCACAGAGCCTTTGCAACAGTCCACGGGCTGTTGTTGGACACAGTTGGTAGCTCGAGAGAGGGTCGGCTGCTAACTACTTCTACCCTCACTTGGACTTGTCAGTTTTTGCTTACCGGACCGACAAAATGGTACAATCACTGGCTTTGCGGTTTATCTCAACTGCCACTCAGACTGACCCATTACATCTAAGGGTCATTGATGCTGAATTACCATCTATGCCCTCTGTGCCCAGGGAAGAGGGATTCGATCCTGTAAGTCTGGAGGTTTGTTAACTCCAGAATTGTTACAGAAGGTGGTCTACATCATGTGGATGTTTGGGAGTTTTTGGGGCAACTCCCTGAGCCCTATGAGATCTCCCCTATGGGGATGGCCCACGATGATGCTGAGAGTGCGGTGGGAGGTACTGAAGAGCCCAAAACACCTCAGGCTGAAAGCGCAAGGGGAGGTACTCAAGAGCCCAAAACACCTGAGGCTCCTCACGGGTCTGAAGGTGACGGTACCATGCCAAGAACACCTGTCGTGTCCATGCCTGACAAACAACCATCTTGTCCTCGTTGTGAGACCCGGTTTACAAGGATGTTGGGGCTGACTGACCATCTCAAAAGGGTGCATGGGCAGAGAAAGATCATTTTCAGGTGTGCAAAATGTGGTAAACAAAATCTGAAATACCACAGTATCTCCTGTCACAAGCCACGCTGCAAGGGAATGGTGTGTGTGGCTCCCACTGGGGAATGGGTCTGTGAGGTGTGCCACCGAGGATTTGCAACTAAGATTGGCCTGGGTCAGCACAAGAGAATAAGACATCCTCTTGTGCGAAATGTGGAGCAGATTGTTGCTTCCCAACCCTAAGAGTCACCTGCCCGAAGGGCCCACAAACGGGTATGGACTGAAGAGGAAGAGGCTCCCTGGTACAACTGGACAAGTATACTGGTAAAAGGAACACCAATCAACTTAGAGCAAAGCATATTCCAACTAAAACTGCAAAGCAGATAAGGGATAAAAGGCGCCTTCTAGCGAGAGGTCCCTCCGCGAAAGATCATGAAGGACAAGTAGGTGCCACTGGGATTGAACATCCTCCCGGGTCTGCTAAGGTGCCCAAGGAGGGACAGTTAGAGCTCCAATACCGCGAGGTGATCAAAGCGGGATTATCGGTTGGCAAATTCACCGTGTATGCGGGAGGCCTTCGAGAAAATTCTTGATGGGCAAGATCCAGGTCAGGTGGTGAACGATGTGCATAATGAGTTTCTCGGTATTCTGGGCGTGCCTAGGCAAATTAAATCTATCTGTAAGGGTAGAAAGAAGCAGGCATCCCAATGCCAAAAGCATCCAAAACTCCATCAAATTGGATGCGCAAAAGAGCTATTAAGAGGGGTAAATTCTTGAGATTCCAACTGCTGTACGAGTCACATAGAAGGCGCCTCGCGCGTGTCATGCTGGACAGCACGGAAGCCTCTCAGTGCCAAGTACCATCAAGTATTGTCCACGATCACTTTAAGAGTAGGTGGGATACATCTGGTATATTTGGCGGCCTTTTGAATTTCCCTCCATTTAAGGAGGCGGATAACACCACATTCAAGGCCCAAATTACTGACAAAGAGATTGATAAGAACATGAGAGAGATGTGCAAAACCTCCGCTCCCGGGCCAGATGGGATCACTTTGGGTCAGATTATTGCAAAAGACCCAAAATTTTCCCAGTTGACTGAGATCTTCAACCTCCGGCTTATCACCGGTACTGATCCAGATGCGCTGCGGGACTGCAGGACCGTCTTGATACCCAAGTCTTCGGATGCAGAGAAGCTTGGTGATATCAATAACTGGAGGCCTATCACTATTGGGTCAGTGGTGATTAGGCTGTTTTCCAGGATCGCTACTAGGAGGCTGTCCAAAGCATGTCCCATTAACCCCCAGCAACGGGGTTTCATTTGCGCATCAGGTTGTGCCGAAAACCTCAAGTTGTTACAGCTTGTGGTAAAAACAGCTAAGCGAGAGCATAAACATCTGGGGGTCGTGTTCGTGGACTTTGCTAAGGCATTTGACACCGTTTGTCATCAGCATATATTTCAGGGTCTGGACAAGAGTGGAGTGGATCCACACATGATGGAGTTGGTGAGGGAAATGTATCGTGATGTTAAGACGTGCATTTCCATTGGAAGAGAAAGGACAGACCCCATATACATTTGCTCAGGTGTCAAGCAAGGCGACCCCATGTCACCTTTGCTGTTCAATTTAGCGATGGACCCCCTTCTATGTCAACTCGAGAATGAAGGTGAGGGTTTCCATCACGGGGGCTCGAAAGTTACGGCCATGGCGTTTGCTGATGACTTGGTGCTGCTGAGTGACTCTTGGGAAGGCATGTGTCATAACATCAAAATTTTGGAGGCCTTTTGCAATTTTACTGGCCTCAGTACAAAGGGGGAAAAATGTCATGGCTTTTACATCAAGCCTAAAAGGGACTCGTATACCATCAATGATTGTCCCGCATGGGTGATTAATGGATCCCCCCTTAACATGTTCGACCCAGGGAGCTCAAAAAGATATCTTGGCACATGGGTTGACCCTTGGACTGGCTTTGCAGATCCCAGACTATCAGAGAAGCTCACGGATTATTGGCTTCATCGGATTGGTCATTCTCCCTTAAAACCTCTTCAGAAAGTCGATATACTCAGGACTTATACCACCCCGAGACTGATATATCTGGCGGACCATACCGAAGTCAAGGTGGGCCTACTCGAATCCCTTGACCAATTGATTCGTAACACGGTTAAGGAATGGCTTCATCTTCCCCCAAGTACATGTGATGCGATCTTGTATTCGAGTTTCAAAGATGGCGGTTTAGGTCTCATCAGATTGCTGGCGCTTATTCCAAGTATTCAGGCGCAAAGACTACATAGATTGGCCCAGTCTTTGGATGAGACTCCTGTGAATTATTTGAAGGAAATTCATCTGGAACGATTATTTGAAAAATTGTGGTTAAAAGCAGGGGGGGACACAAGAGTCCATCCCATCAATTTGGGAGCCTTTACCATTGGTAGAGTCGGAGGGCGACGATGAAGCCCGGCTGGAATGGGAAGCACCCGCCCCTAAAATGCGTTACCCAAAACCATGTAATTGGAGGAAATTAGAATTTCAAAAATGGACCCATCTGGTCTCCCAGGGCCATGGGATTGAGAATTTTGAGAATGACGAGATCAGTAACGCCTGGATAAGGCGGTTCAAGGGCATACCTCACCGTAAACTAATTACGGCCCTACAATTAAGAGCAAATGTCTATCCGACAAGGGAATTCCTGGCTAGGGGTAGACAAGAGAATGTTGTCCAATCATCTAGACATTGTGGAGCTAGGGGTAGACAAGAGAATGTTGTCCAATCATCTAGACATTGTGGAGCTAGGGTTGAGACCGTAGCCCACACTGTCGGAAACTGTGCCATCACTCAAGAAGCCAGGATCAAGAGACACAATGCCATCTGTGAAACTCTTAGCGAGGAGGCTAAGAGGGAGTGCTGAGCAGTGTTTGAGGAGCCACACCTAAGGGATGATGCAAATGAATTGTTTAAACCGGATTTGATTTTTGTTAAATGTTCCAAGGCAGTTGTGGTTGATGTGACAGCGAGGTATCAGCATTCTGATGTCTCATTGAGTGAGGCCGCCTCGGAGAAGGCAAAAAAAGTATCAGCGCCTTCACATACAAATCCAACAATTAACGAATGCTAAGGAAATTGAATATGTTGGCTTCCCCATGGGAGCCCGTGGTGAATGGTTCGGCAGGAATACTGAGTTGATGATCACCCTTGGTCTCTCTAAAACGAGGCTCGAGAGAACCGCGCGGGCCCTAGCATTCAAAGTACTCTTCGCCTCCGTTGACATTGTACATATATTTGTAAGCAAAGCAAGATCGATTGTATCTGTGTAAATATTTTGTAAATAAACAAGGCCCCTGCCCTTGACGGGTTCGCTGGACAGCGGAATCGGTTTTGGGTGGGAGGGGTTCAACCCTCATAACTGCGTCTAGCCTATATTTGGGCTATAAATTCTGATCTGGTCATCAGGTGGATGGGCCACCTTACTTAACCGGGAAAAGGAACATATACAATTCGTATGCGTTTATTAACGATGAGGGCATAGCTACTAACTGGGTGGAAGTCGCACCTCCTCGTGGTCCCGCAGGATACCCTTGTGGTAACTGAGTCGACTTCTGCCCCAGTGTGAGAGAGGTCGCATATCAGCCCTCCCTGTCATTGGACTCGCCACCCAACAATAGTTTCACAAATCGCTGAAACAAAAAGGTTGGCACAGTTAATTCACTGTTGCACAGAGCCTTTGCAACAGTCCACGGGCTGTTGTTGGACACAGTTGGTAGCTCGAGAGAGGGTCGGCTGCTAACTACTTCTACCCTCACTTGGACTTGTCAGTTTTTGCTTACCGGACCGACAAAATGGTACAATCACTGGCTTTGCGGTTTATCTCAACTGCCACTCAGACTGACCCATTACATCTAAGGGTCATTGATGCTGAATTACCATCTATGCCCTCTGTGCCCAGGGAAGAGGGATTCGATCCTGTAAGTCTGGAGGTTTGTTAACTCCAGAATTGTTACAGAAGGTGGTCTACATCATGTGGATGTTTGGGAGTTTTTGGGGCAACTCCCTGAGCCCTATGAGATCTCCCCTATGGGGATGGCCCACGATGATGCTGAGAGTGCGGTGGGAGGTACTGAAGAGCCCAAAACACCTCAGGCTGAAAGCGCAAGGGGAGGTACTCAAGAGCCCAAAACACCTGAGGCTCCTCACGGGTCTGAAGGTGACGGTACCATGCCAAGAACACCTGTCGTGTCCATGCCTGACAAACAACCATCTTGTCCTCGTTGTGAGACCCGGTTTACAAGGATGTTGGGGCTGACTGACCATCTCAAAAGGGTGCATGGGCAGAGAAAGATCATTTTCAGGTGTGCAAAATGTGGTAAACAAAATCTGAAATACCACAGTATCTCCTGTCACAAGCCACGCTGCAAGGGAATGGTGTGTGTGGCTCCCACTGGGGAATGGGTCTGTGAGGTGTGCCACCGAGGATTTGCAACTAAGATTGGCCTGGGTCAGCACAAGAGAATAAGACATCCTCTTGTGCGAAATGTGGAGCAGATTGTTGCTTCCCAACCCTAAGAGTCACCTGCCCGAAGGGCCCACAAACGGGTATGGACTGAAGAGGAAGAGGCTCCCTGGTACAACTGGACAAGTATACTGGTAAAAGGAACACCAATCAACTTAGAGCAAAGCATATTCCAACTAAAACTGCAAAGCAGATAAGGGATAAAAGGCGCCTTCTAGCGAGAGGTCCCTCCGCGAAAGATCATGAAGGACAAGTAGGTGCCACTGGGATTGAACATCCTCCCGGGTCTGCTAAGGTGCCCAAGGAGGGACAGTTAGAGCTCCAATACCGCGAGGTGATCAAAGCGGGATTATCGGTTGGCAAATTCACCGTGTATGCGGGAGGCCTTCGAGAAAATTCTTGATGGGCAAGATCCAGGTCAGGTGGTGAACGATGTGCATAATGAGTTTCTCGGTATTCTGGGCGTGCCTAGGCAAATTAAATCTATCTGTAAGGGTAGAAAGAAGCAGGCATCCCAATGCCAAAAGCATCCAAAACTCCATCAAACTGGATGCACAAAAGAGCTATTAAGAGGGGTAAATTCTTGAGATTCCAACTGCTGTACGAGTCACATAGAAGGCGCCTCGCGCGTGTCATGCTGGACAGCACGGAAGCCTCTCAGTGCCAAGTACCATCAAGTATTGTCCACGATCACTTTAAGAGTAGGTGGGATACATCTGGTATATTTGGCGGCCTTTTGAATTTCCCTCCATTTAAGGAGGCGGATAACACCACATTCAAGGCCCAAATTACTGACAAAGAGATTGATAAGAACATGAGAGAGATGTGCAAAACCTCCGCTCCCGGGCCAGATGGGATCACTTTGGGTCAGATTATTGCAAAAGACCCAAAATTTTCCCAGTTGACTGAGATCTTCAACCTCCGGCTTATCACCGGTACTGATCCAGATGCGCTGCGGGACTGCAGGACCGTCTTGATACCCAAGTCTTCGGATGCAGAGAAGCTTGGTGATATCAATAACTGGAGGCCTATCACTATTGGGTCAGTGGTGATTAGGCTGTTTTCCAGGATCGCTACTAGGAGGCT
The DNA here is from genome assembly GCF_035770615.1 of Melospiza melodia melodia. Lineage (NCBI taxonomy): Eukaryota > Metazoa > Chordata > Aves > Passeriformes > Passerellidae > Melospiza > Melospiza melodia. Next base: position 788,175 of record NW_026948801.1, on the reverse strand, counting down.
GTCCAAAGCATGTCCCATTAACCCCCAGCAACGGGGTTTCATTTGCGCATCAGGTTGTGCCGAAAACCTCAAGTTGTTACAGCTTGTGGTAAAAACAGCTAAGCGAGAGCATAAACATCTGGGGGTCGTGTTCGTGGACTTTGCTAAGGCATTTGACACCGTTTGTCATCAGCATATATTTCAGGGTCTGGACAAGAGTGGAGTGGATCCACACATGATGGAGTTGGTGAGGGAAATGTATCGTGATGTTAAGACGTGCATTTCCATTGGAAGAGAAAGGACAGACCCCATATACATTTGCTCAGGTGTCAAGCAAGGCGACCCCATGTCACCTTTGCTGTTCAATTTAGCGATGGACCCCCTTCTATGTCAACTCGAGAATGAAGGTGAGGGTTTCCATCACGGGGGCTCGAAAGTTACGGCCATGGCGTTTGCTGATGACTTGGTGCTGCTGAGTGACTCTTGGGAAGGCATGTGTCATAACATCAAAATTTTGGAGGCCTTTTGCAATTTTACTGGCCTCAGTACAAAGGGGGAAAAATGTCATGGCTTTTACATCAAGCCTAAAAGGGACTCGTATACCATCAATGATTGTCCCGCATGGGTGATTAATGGATCCCCCCTTAACATGTTCGACCCAGGGAGCTCAAAAAGATATCTTGGCACATGGGTTGACCCTTGGACTGGCTTTGCAGATCCCAGACTATCAGAGAAGCTCACGGATTATTGGCTTCATCGGATTGGTCATTCTCCCTTAAAACCTCTTCAGAAAGTCGATATACTCAGGACTTATACCACCCCGAGACTGATATATCTGGCGGACCATACCGAAGTCAAGGTGGGCCTACTCGAATCCCTTGACCAATTGATTCGTAACACGGTTAAGGAATGGCTTCATCTTCCCCCAAGTACATGTGATGCGATCTTGTATTCGAGTTTCAAAGATGGCGGTTTAGGTCTCATCAGATTGCTGGCGCTTATTCCAAGTATTCAGGCGCAAAGACTACATAGATTGGCCCAGTCTTTGGATGAGACTCCTGTGAATTATTTGAAGGAAATTCATCTGGAACGATTATTTGAAAAATTGTGGTTAAAAGCAGGGGGGGACACAAGAGTCCATCCCATCAATTTGGGAGCCTTTACCATTGGTAGAGTCGGAGGGCGACGATGAAGCCCGGCTGGAATGGGAAGCACCCGCCCCTAAAATGCGTTACCCAAAACCATGTAATTGGAGGAAATTAGAATTTCAAAAATGGACCCATCTGGTCTCCCAGGGCCATGGGATTGAGAATTTTGAGAATGACGAGATCAGTAACGCCTGGATAAGGCGGTTCAAGGGCATACCTCACCGTAAACTAATTACGGCCCTACAATTAAGAGCAAATGTCTATCCGACAAGGGAATTCCTGGCTAGGGGTAGACAAGAGAATGTTGTCCAATCATCTAGACATTGTGGAGCTAGGGGTAGACAAGAGAATGTTGTCCAATCATCTAGATATTGTGGAGCTAGGGTTGAGACCGTAGCCCACACTGTCGGAAACTGTGCCATCACTCAAGAAGCCAGGATCAAGAGACACAATGCCATCTGTGAAACTCTTAGCGAGGAGGCTAAGAGGGAGTGCTGAGCAGTGTTTGAGGAGCCACACCTAAGGGATGATGCAAATGAATTGTTTAAACCGGATTTGATTTTTGTTAAATGTTCCAAGGCAGTTGTGGTTGATGTGACAGCGAGGTATCAGCATTCTGATGTCTCATTGAGTGAGGCCGCCTCGGAGAAGGCAAAAAAAGTATCAGCGCCTTCACATACAAATCCAACAATTAACGAATGCTAAGGAAATTGAATATGTTGGCTTCCCCATGGGAGCCCGTGGTGAATGGTTCGGCAGGAATACTGAGTTGATGATCACCCTTGGTCTCTCTAAAACGAGGCTCGAGAGAACCGCGCGGGCCCTAGCATTCAAAGTACTCTTCGCCTCCGTTGACATTGTACATATATTTGTAAGCAAAGCAAGATCGATTGTATCTGTGTAAATATTTTGTAAATAAACAAGGCCCCTGCCCTTGACGGGTTCGCTGGACAGCGGAATCGGTTTTGGGTGGGAGGGGTTCAACCCTCATACCTGCGTCTAGCCTATATTTGGGCTATAAATTCTGATCTGGTCATCAGGTGGATGGGCCACCTTACTTAACCGGGAAAAGGAACATATACAATTCGTATGCGTTTATTAACGATGAGGGCATAGCTACTAACTGGGTGGAAGTCGCACCTCCTCGTGGTCCCGCAGGATACCCTTGTGGTAACTGAGTCGACTTCTGCCCCAGTGTGAGAGAGGTCGCATATCAGCCCTCCCTGTCATTGGACTCGCCACCCAACAATAGTTTCACAAATCGCTGAAACAAAAAGGTTGGCACAGTTAATTCACTGTTGCACAGAGCCTTTGCAACAGTCCACGGGCTGTTGTTGGACACAGTTGGTAGCTCGAGAGAGGGTCGGCTGCTAACTACTTCTACCCTCACTTGGACTTGTCAGTTTTTGCTTACCGGACCGACAAAATGGTACAATCACTGGCTTTGCGGTTTATCTCAACTGCCACTCAGACTGACCCATTACATCTAAGGGTCATTGATGCTGAATTACCATCTATGCCCTCTGTGCCCAGGGAAGAGGGATTCGATCCTGTAAGTCTGGAGGTTTGTTAACTCCAGAATTGTTACAGAAGGTGGTCTACATCATGTGGATGTTTGGGAGTTTTTGGGGCAACTCCCTGAGCCCTATGAGATCTCCCCTATGGGGATGGCCCACGATGATGCTGAGAGTGCGGTGGGAGGTACTGAAGAGCCCAAAACACCTCAGGCTGAAAGCGCAAGGGGAGGTACTCAAGAGCCCAAAACACCTGAGGCTCCTCACGGGTCTGAAGGTGACGGTACCATGCCAAGAACACCTGTCGTGTCCATGCCTGACAAACAACCATCTTGTCCTCGTTGTGAGACCCGGTTTACAAGGATGTTGGGGCTGACTGACCATCTCAAAAGGGTGCATGGGCAGAGAAAGATCATTTTCAGGTGTGCAAAATGTGGTAAACAAAATCTGAAATACCACAGTATCTCCTGTCACAAGCCACGCTGCAAGGGAATGGTGTGTGTGGCTCCCACTGGGGAATGGGTCTGTGAGGTGTGCCACCGAGGATTTGCAACTAAGATTGGCCTGGGTCAGCACAAGAGAATAAGACATCCTCTTGTGCGAAATGTGGAGCAGATTGTTGCTTCCCAACCCTAAGAGTCACCTGCCCGAAGGGCCCACAAACGGGTATGGACTGAAGAGGAAGAGGCTCCCTGGTACAACTGGACAAGTATACTGGTAAAAGGAACACCAATCAACTTAGAGCAAAGCATATTCCAACTAAAACTGCAAAGCAGATAAGGGATAAAAGGCGCCTTCTAGCGAGAGGTCCCTCCGCGAAAGATCATGAAGGACAAGTAGGTGCCACTGGGATTGAACATCCTCCCGGGTCTGCTAAGGTGCCCAAGGAGGGACAGTTAGAGCTCCAATACCGCGAGGTGATCAAAGCGGGATTATCGGTTGGCAAATTCACCGTGTATGCGGGAGGCCTTCGAGAAAATTCTTGATGGGCAAGATCCAGGTCAGGTGGTGAACGATGTGCATAATGAGTTTCTCGGTATTCTGGGCGTGCCTAGGCAAATTAAATCTATCTGTAAGGGTAGAAAGAAGCAGGCATCCCAATGCCAAAAGCATCCAAAACTCCATCAAACTGGATGCACAAAAGAGCTATTAAGAGGGGTAAATTCTTGAGATTCCAACTGCTGTACGAGTCACATAGAAGGCGCCTCGCGCGTGTCATGCTGGACAGCACGGAAGCCTCTCAGTGCCAAGTACCATCAAGTATTGTCCACGATCACTTTAAGAGTAGGTGGGATACATCTGGTATATTTGGCGGCCTTTTGAATTTCCCTCCATTTAAGGAGGCGGATAACACCACATTCAAGGCCCAAATTACTGACAAAGAGATTGATAAGAACATGAGAGAGATGTGCAAAACCTCCGCTCCCGGGCCAGATGGGATCACTTTGGGTCAGATTATTGCAAAAGACCCAAAATTTTCCCAGTTGACTGAGATCTTCAACCTCCGGCTTATCACCGGTACTGATCCAGATGCGCTGCGGGACTGCAGGACCGTCTTGATACCCAAGTCTTCGGATGCAGAGAAGCTTGGTGATATCAATAACTGGAGGCCTATCACTATTGGGTCAGTGGTGATTAGGCTGTTTTCCAGGATCGCTACTAGGAGGCTGTCCAAAGCATGTCCCATTAACCCCCAGCAACGGGGTTTCATTTGCGCATCAGGTTGTGCCGAAAACCTCAAGTTGTTACAGCTTGTGGTAAAAACAGCTAAGCGAGAGCATAAACATCTGGGGGTCGTGTTCGTGGACTTTGCTAAGGCATTTGACACCGTTTGTCATCAGCATATATTTCAGGGTCTGGACAAGAGTGGAGTGGATCCACACATGATGGAGTTGGTGAGGGAAATGTATCGTGATGTTAAGACGTGCATTTCCATTGGAAGAGAAAGGACAGACCCCATATACATTTGCTCAGGTGTCAAGCAAGGCGACCCCATGTCACCTTTGCTGTTCAATTTAGCGATGGACCCCCTTCTATGTCAACTCGAGAATGAAGGTGAGGGTTTCCATCACGGGGGCTCGAAAGTTACGGCCATGGCGTTTGCTGATGACTTGGTGCTGCTGAGTGACTCTTGGGAAGGCATGTGTCATAACATCAAAATTTTGGAGGCCTTTTGCAATTTTACTGGCCTCAGTACAAAGGGGGAAAAATGTCATGGCTTTTACATCAAGCCTAAAAGGGACTCGTATACCATCAATGATTGTCCCGCATGGGTGATTAATGGATCCCCCCTTAACATGTTCGACCCAGGGAGCTCAAAAAGATATCTTGGCACATGGGTTGACCCTTGGACTGGCTTTGCAGATCCCAGACTATCAGAGAAGCTCACGGATTATTGGCTTCATCGGATTGGTCATTCTCCCTTAAAACCTCTTCAGAAAGTCGATATACTCAGGACTTATACCACCCCGAGACTGATATATCTGGCGGACCATACCGAAGTCAAGGTGGGCCTACTCGAATCCCTTGACCAATTGATTCGTAACACGGTTAAGGAATGGCTTCATCTTCCCCCAAGTACATGTGATGCGATCTTGTATTCGAGTTTCAAAGATGGCGGTTTAGGTCTCATCAGATTGCTGGCGCTTATTCCAAGTATTCAGGCGCAAAGACTACATAGATTGGCCCAGTCTTTGGATGAGACTCCTGTGAATTATTTGAAGGAAATTCATCTGGAACGATTATTTGAAAAATTGTGGTTAAAAGCAGGGGGGGACACAAGAGTCCATCCCATCAATTTGGGAGCCTTTACCATTGGTAGAGTCGGAGGGCGACGATGAAGCCCGGCTGGAATGGGAAGCACCCGCCCCTAAAATGCGTTACCCAAAACCATGTAATTGGAGGAAATTAGAATTTCAAAAATGGACCCATCTGGTCTCCCAGGGCCATGGGATTGAGAATTTTGAGAATGACGAGATCAGTAACGCCTGGATAAGGCGGTTCAAGGGCATACCTCACCGTAAACTAATTACGGCCCTACAATTAAGAGCAAATGTCTATCCGACAAGGGAATTCCTGGCTAGGGGTAGACAAGAGAATGTTGTCCAATCATCTAGACATTGTGGAGCTAGGGGTAGACAAGAGAATGTTGTCCAATCATCTAGACATTGTGGAGCTAGGGTTGAGACCGTAGCCCACACTGTCGGAAACTGTGCCATCACTCAAGAAGCCAGGATCAAGAGACACAATGCCATCTGTGAAACTCTTAGCGAGGAGGCTAAGAGGGAGTGCTGAGCAGTGTTTGAGGAGCCACACCTAAGGGATGATGCAAATGAATTGTTTAAACCGGATTTGATTTTTGTTAAATGTTCCAAGGCAGTTGTGGTTGATGTGACAGCGAGGTATCAGCATTCTGATGTCTCATTGAGTGAGGCCGCCTCGGAGAAGGCAAAAAAAGTATCAGCGCCTTCACATACAAATCCAACAATTAACGAATGCTAAGGAAATTGAATATGTTGGCTTCCCCATGGGAGCCCGTGGTGAATGGTTCGGCAGGAATACTGAGTTGATGATCACCCTTGGTCTCTCTAAAACGAGGCTCGAGAGAACCGCGCGGGCCCTAGCATTCAAAGTACTCTTCGCCTCCGTTGACATTGTACATATATTTGTAAGCAAAGCAAGATCGATTGTATCTGTGTAAATATTTTGTAAATAAACAAGGCCCCTGCCCTTGACGGGTTCGCTGGACAGCGGAATCGGTTTTGGGTGGGAGGGGTTCAACCCTCATAACTGCGTCTAGCCTATATTTGGGCTATAAATTCTGATCTGGTCATCAGGTGGATGGGCCACCTTACTTAACCGGGAAAAGGAACATATACAATTCGTATGCGTTTATTAACGATGAGGGCATAGCTACTAACTGGGTGGAAGTCGCACCTCCTCGTGGTCCCGCAGGATACCCTTGTGGTAACTGAGTCGACTTCTGCCCCAGTGTGAGAGAGGTCGCATATCAGCCCTCCCTGTCATTGGACTCGCCACCCAACAATAGTTTCACAAATCGCTGAAACAAAAAGGTTGGCACAGTTAATTCACTGTTGCACAGAGCCTTTGCAACAGTCCACGGGCTGTTGTTGGACACAGTTGGTAGCTCGAGAGAGGGTCAGCTGCTAACTACTTCTACCCTCACTTGGACTTGTCAGTTTTTGCTTACCGGACCGACAAAATGGTACAATCACTGGCTTTGCGGTTTATCTCAACTGCCACTCAGACTGACCCATTACATCTAAGGGTCATTGATGCTGAATTACCATCTATGCCCTCTGTGCCCAGGGAAGAGGGATTCGATCCTGTAAGTCTGGAGGTTTGTTAACTCCAGAATTGTTACAGAAGGTGGTCTACATCATGTGGATGTTTGGGAGTTTTTGGGGCAACTCCCTGAGCCCTATGAGATCTCCCCTATGGGGATGGCCCACGATGATGCTGAGAGTGCGGTGGGAGGTACTGAAGAGCCCAAAACACCTCAGGCTGAAAGCGCAAGGGGAGGTACTCAAGAGCCCAAAACACCTGAGGCTCCTCACGGGTCTGAAGGTGACGGTACCATGCCAAGAACACCTGTCGTGTCCATGCCTGACAAACAACCATCTTGTCCTCGTTGTGAGACCCGGTTTACAAGGATGTTGGGGCTGACTGACCATCTCAAAAGGGTGCATGGGCAGAGAAAGGTCATTTTCAGGTGTGCAAAATGTGGTAAACAAAATCTGAAATACCACAGTATCTCCTGTCACAAGCCACGCTGCAAGGGAATGGTGTGTGTGGCTCCCACTGGGGAATTGGGTCTGTGAGGTGTGCCACCGAGGATTTGCAACTAAGATTGGCCTGGGTCAGCACAAGAGAATAAGACATCCTCTTGTGCGAAATGTGGAGCGGATTGTTGCTTCCCAACCCGAAGAGTCATCTGCCCGAAGGGCCCACAAATGGGTATGGACTGAAGAGGAAGAGGCTCCCTGGTACAAGTGGACAAGTATACTGGTAAAAGGAACACCAATCAACTTAGAGCAAAGCATATTCCAACTAAAACTGCAAAGCAGATAAGGGATAAAAGGCGCCTTCTAGCGAGAGGTCCCTCCGCGAAAGATCATGAAGGACAAGTAGGTGCCACTGGGATTGAACATCCTCCCGGGTCTGCTAAGGTGCCCAAGGAGGGACAGTTAGAGCTCCAATACCGCGAGGTGATCAAAGCGGGATTATCGGTTGGCAAATTCACCGTGTATGCGGGAGGCCTTCGAGAAAATTCTTGATGGGCAAGATCCAGGTCAGGTGGTGAACGATGTGCATAATGAGTTTCTCGGTATTCTGGGCGTGCCTAGGCAAATTAAATCTATCTGTAAGGGTAGAAAGAAGCAGGCATCCCATGGCCAAAAGCATCCAAAACTCCATCAAATTGGATGCGCAAAAGAGCTATTAAGAGGGGTAAATTCTTGAGATTCCAACTGCTGTACGAGTCACATAGAAGGCGCCTCGAGCGTGTCATGCTGGACAGCACGGAAGCCTCTGAGTGCCAAGTACCATCAAGTATTGTCCACGATCACTTTAAGAGTAGGTGGGATACATCTGGTATATTTGGCGGCCTTTTGAATTTCCCTCCATTTAAGGAGGCGGATAACACCACATTCAAGGCCCAAATTACTGACAAAGAGATTGATAAGAACATGAGAGAGATGTGCAAAACCTCCGCTCCCGGGCCAGATGGGATCACTTTGGGTCAGATTATTGCAAAAGACCCAAAATTTTCCCAGTTGACTGATATCTTCAACCTCCGGCTTATCACCGGTACTGTTCCAGATGCGCTGCGGGACTGCAGGACCGTCTTGATACCCAAGTCTTCGGATGCAGAGAAGCTTGGTGATATCAATAACTGGAGGCCTATCACTATTGGTTCAGTGGTGATTAGGCTGTTTTCCAGGATCGCTACTAGGAGGCTGTCCAAAGCATGTCCCATTAACCCCCAGCAACGGGGTTTCATTTGCGCATCAGGTTGTGCCGAAAACCTCAAGTTGTTACCGCTTGTGGTAAAAAGAGCTAAGCGAGAGCATAAACATCTGGGGGTCGTGTTCGTGGACTTTGCTAAGGCATTTGACACCGTTTGTCATCAGCATATATTTCAGGGTCTGGACAAGAGTGGAGTGGATCCACACATGATGGAGTTGGTGAGGGAAATGTATCGTGATGTTAAGACGTGCATTTCCATTGGAAGAGAAAGGACAGACCCCATATACATTTGCTCAGGTGTCAAGCAAGGCGACCCCATGTCACCTTTGCTGTTCAATTTAGCGATGGACCCCCTTCTATGTAAACTCGAGAATGAAGGTGAGGGTTTCCATCACGGGGGCTCGAAAGTTACGGCCATGGCGTTTGCTGATGACTTGGTGCTGCTGAGTGACTCTTGGGAAGGCATGTGTCATAACATCAAAATTTTGGAGGCCTTTTGCAATTTTACTGGCCTCAGTACAAAGGGGGAAAAATGTCATGGCTTTTACATCAAGCCTAAAAGGGACTCGTATACCATCAATGATTGTCCCGCATGGGTGATTAATGGATCCCCCCTTAACATGATCGACCCAGGGAGCTCAAAAAGATATCTTGGCACATGGGTTGACCCTTGGACTGGCTTTGCAGATCCCAGACTATCAGAGAAGCTCACGGATTATTGGCTTCATCGGATTGGTCATTCTCCCTTAAAACCTCTTCAGAAAGTCGATATACTCAGGACTTATACCACCCCGAGACTGATATATCTGGCGGACCATACCGAAGTCAAGGTGGGCCTACTCGAATCCCTTGACCAATTGATTCGTAACACGGTTAAGGAATGGCTTCATCTTCCCCCAAGTACATGTGATGCGATCTTGTATTCGAGTTTCAAAGATGGCGGTTTAGGTCTCGATTGCTGGCGCTTATTCCAAGTATTCAGGCGCAAAGACTACACAGATTGGCCCAGTCTTTGGATGAGACTCCTGTGAATTATTTGAAGGAAATTCATCTGGAACGATTATTTGAAAAATTGTGGTTAAAAGCAGGGGGGGACACAAGAGTCCATCCCATCAATTTGGGAGCCTTTACCATTGGTAGAGTCGGAGGGCGACGATGAAGCCCGGCTGGAATGGGAAGCACCCGCCCCTAAAATGCGTTACCCAAAACCATGTAATTGGAGGAAATTAGAATTTCAAAAATGGACCCATCTGGTCTCCCAGGGCCATGGGATTGAGAATTTTGAGAATGACGAGATCAGTAACGCCTGGATAAGGCGGTTCAAGGGCATACCTCACCGTAAACTAATTACGGCCCTACAATTAAGAGCAAATGTCTATCCGACAAGGGAATTCCTGGCTAGGGGTAGACAAGAGAATGTTGTCCAATCATCTAGACATTGTGGAGCTAGGGGTAGACAAGAGAATGTTGTCCAATCATCTAGACATTGTGGAGCTAGGGTTGAGACCGTAGCCCACACTGTCGGAAACTGTGCCATCACTCAAGAAGCCAGGATCAAGAGACACAATGCCATCTGTGAAACTCTTAGCGAGGAGGCTAAGAGGGAGTGCTGAGCAGTGTTTGAGGAGCCACACCTAAGGGATGATGCAAATGAATTGTTTAAACCGGATTTGATTTTTGTTAAATGTTCCAAGGCAGTTGTGGTTGATGTGACAGCGAGGTATCAGCATTCTGATGTCTCATTGAGTGAGGCCGCCTCGGAGAAGGCAAAAAAAGTATCAGCGCCTTCACATACAAATCCAACAATTAACGAATGCTAAGGAAATTGAATATGTTGGCTTCCCCATGGGAGCCCGTGGTGAATGGTTCGGCAGGAATACTGAGTTGATGATCACCCTTGGTCTCTCTAAAACGAGGCTCGAGAGAACCGCGCGGGCCCTAGCATTCAAAGTACTCTTCGCCTCCGTTGACATTGTACATATATTTGTAAGCAAAGCAAGATCGATTGTATCTGTGTAAATATTTTGTAAATAAACAAGGCCCCTGCCCTTGACGGGTTCGCTGGACAGCGGAATCGGTTTTGGGTGGGAGGGGTTCCACCCTCATAACTGCGTCTAGCCTATATTTGGGCTATAAATTCTGATCTGGTCATCAGGTGGATGGGCCACCTTACTTAACCGGGAAAAGGAACATATACAATTCGTATGCGTTTATTAACGATGAGGGCATAGCTACTAACTGGGTGGAAGTCGCACCTCCTCGTGGTCCCGCAGGATACCCTTGTGGTAACTGAGTCGACTTCTGCCCCAGTGTGAGAGAGGTCGCATATCAGCCCTCCCTGTCATTGGACTCGCCACCCAACAATAGTTTCATGAATCGCTGAAACAAAAAGGTTGGCACAGTTAATTCACTGTTGCACAGAGCCTTTGCAACAGTCCACGGGCTGTTGTTGGACACAGTTGGTAGCTCGAGAGAGGGTCGGCTGCTAACTACTTCTACCCTCACTTGGACTTGTCAGTTTTTGCTTACCGGACCGACAAAATGGTACAATCACTGGCTTTGCGGTTTATCTCAACTGCCACTCAGACTGACCCATTACATCTAAGGGTCATTGATGCTGAATTACCATCTATGCCCTCTGTGCCCAGGGAAGAGGGATTCGATCCTGTAAGTCTGGAGGTTTGTTAACTCCAGAATTGTTACAGAAGGTGGTCTACATCATGTGGATGTTTGGGAGTTTTTGGGGCAACTCCCTGAGCCCTATGAGATCTCCCCTATGGGGATGGCCCACGATGATGCTGAGAGTGCGGTGGGAGGTACTGAAGAGCCCAAAACACCTGAGGCTGAAAGCGCAAGGGGAGGTACTCAAGAGCCCAAAACACCTGAGGCTCCTCACGGGTCTGAAGGTGACGGTACCATGCCAAGAACACCTGTCGTGTCCATGCCTGACAAACAACCATCTTGTCCTCGTTGTGAGACCCGGTTTACAAGGATGTTGGGGCTGACTGACCATCTCAAAAGGGTGCATGGGCAGAGAAAGATCACTTTCAGGTGTGCAAAATGTGGTAAACAAAATCTGAAATACCACAGTATCTCCTGTCACAAGCCACGCTGCAAGGGAATGGTGTGTGTGGCTCCCACTGGGGAATGGGTCTGTGAGGTGTGCCACCGAGGATTTGCAACTAAGATTGGCCTGGGTCAGCACAAGAGAATAAGACATCCTCTTGTGCGAAATGTGGAGCGGATTGTTGCTTCCCAACCCGAAGAGTCACCTGCCCGAAGGGCCCACAAACGGGTATGGACTGAAGAGGAAGAGGCTCCCTGGTACAACTGGACAAGTATACTGGTAAAAGGAACACCAATCAACTTAGAGCAAAGCATATTCCAACTAAAACTGCAAAGCAGATAAGGGATAAAAGGCGCCTTCTAGCGAGAGGTCCCTCCGCGAAAGATCATGAAGGACAAGTAGGTGCCACTGGGATTGAACATCCTCCCGGGTCTGCTAAGGTGCCCAAGGAGGGACAGTTAGAGCTCCAATACCGCGAGGTGATCAAAGCGGGATTATCGGTTGGCAAATTCACCGTGTATGCGGGAGGCCTTCGAGAAAATTCTTGATGGGCAAGATCCAGGTCAGGTGGTGAACGATGTGCATAATGAGTTTCTCGGTATTCTGGGCGTGCCTAGGCAAATTAAATCTATCTGTAAGGGTAGAAAGAAGCAGGCATCCCAATGCCAAAAGCATCCAAAACTCCATCAAATTGGATGCGCAAAAGAGCTATTAAGAGGGGTAAATTCTTGAGATTCCAACTGCTGTACGAGTCACATAGAAGGCGCCTCGCGCGTGTCATGCTGGACAGCACGGAAGCCTCTCAGTGCCAAGTACCATCAAGTATTGTCCACGATCACTTTAAGAGTAGGTGGGATACATCTGGTATATTTGGCGGCCTTTTGAATTTCCCTCCATTTAAGGAGGCGGATAACACCACATTCAAGGCCCAAATTACTGACAAAGAGATTGATAAGAACATGAGAGAGATGTGCAAAACCTCCGCTCCTGGGCCAGATGGGATCACTTTGGGTCAGATTATTGCAAAAGACCCAAAATTTTCCCAGTTGACTGATATCTTCAACCTCCGGCTTATCACCGGTACTGTTCCAGATGCGCTGCGGGACTGCAGGACCGTCTTGATACCCAAGTCTTCGGATGCAGAGAAGCTTGGTGATATCAATAACTGGAGGCCTATCACTATTGGTTCAGTGGTGATTAGGCTGTTTTCCAGGATCGCTACTAGGAGGCTGTCCAAAGCATGTCCCATTAACCCCCAGCAACGGGGTTTCATTTGCGCATCAGGTTGTGCCGAAAACCTCAAGTTGTTACCGCTTGTGGTAAAAAGAGCTAAGCGAGAGCATAAACATCTGGGGGTCGTGTTCGTGGACTTTGCTAAGGCATTTGACACCGTTTGTCATCAGCATATATTTCAGGGTCTGGACAAGAGTGGAGTGGATCCACACATGATGGAGTTGGTGAGGGAAATGTATCGTGATGTTAAGACGTGCATTTCCATTGGAAGAGAAAGGACAGACCCCATATACATTTGCTCAGGTGTCAAGCAAGGCGACCCCATGTCACCTTTGCTGTTCAATTTAGCGATGGACCCCCTTCTATGTAAACTCGAGAATGAAGGTGAGGGTTTCCATCACGGGGGCTCGAAAGTTACGGCCATGGCGTTTGCTGATGACTTGGTGCTGCTGAGTGACTCTTGGGAAGGCATGTGTCATAACATCAAAATTTTGGAGGCCTTTTGCAATTTTACTGGCCTCAGTACAAAGGGGGAAAAATGTCATGGCTTTTACATCAAGCCTAAAAGGGACTCGTATACCATCAATGATTGTCCCGCATGGGTGATTAATGGATCCCCCCTTAACATGATCGACCCAGGGAGCTCAAAAAGATATCTTGGCACATGGGTTGACCCTTGGACTGGCTTTGCAGATCCCAGACTATCAGAGAAGCTCACGGATTATTGGCTTCATCGGATTGGTCATTCTCCCTTAAAACCTCTTCAGAAAGTCGATATACTCAGGACTTATACCACCCCGAGACTGATATATCTGGCGGACCATACCGAAGTCAAGGTGGGCCTACTCGAATCCCTTGACCAATTGATTCGTAACACGGTTAAGGAATGGCTTCATCTTCCCCCAAGTACATGTGATGCGATCTTGTATTCGAGTTTCAAAGATGGCGGTTTAGGTCTCGATTGCTGGCGCTTATTCCAAGTATTCAGGCGCAAAGACTACACAGATTGGCCCAGTCTTTGGATGAGACTCCTGTGAATTATTTGAAGGAAATTCATCTGGAACGATTATTTGAAAAATTGTGGTTAAAAGCAGGGGGGGACACAAGAGTCCATCCCATCAATTTGGGAGCCTTTACCATTGGTAGAGTCGGAGGGCGACGATGAAGCCCGGCTGGAATGGGAAGCACCCGCCCCTAAAATGCGTTACCCAAAACCATGTAATTGGAGGAAATTAGAATTTCAAAAATGGACCCATCTGGTCTCCCAGGGCCATGGGATTGAGAATTTTGAGAATGACGAGATCAGTAACGCCTGGATAAGGCGGTTCAAGGGCATACCTCACCGTAAACTAATTACGGCCCTACAATTAAGAGCAAATGTCTATCCGACAAGGGAATTCCTGGCTAGGGGTAGACAAGAGAATGTTGTCCAATCATCTAGACATTGTGGAGCTAGGGGTAGACAAGAGAATGTTGTCCAATCATCTAGACATTGTGGAGCTAGGGTTGAGACCGTAGCCCACACTGTCGGAAACTGTGCCATCACTCAAGAAGCCAGGATCAAGAGACACAATGCCATCTGTGAAACTCTTAGCGAGGAGGCTAAGAGGGAGTGCTGAGCAGTGTTTGAGGAGCCACACCTAAGGGATGATGCAAATGAATTGTTTAAACCGGATTTGATTTTTGTTAAATGTTCCAAGGCAGTTGTGGTTGATGTGACAGCGAGGTATCAGCATTCTGATGTCTCATTGAGTGAGGCCGCCTCGGAGAAGGCAAAAAAAGTATCAGCGCCTTCACATACAAATCCAACAATTAACGAATGCTAAGGAAATTGAATATGTTGGCTTCCCCATGGGAGCCCGTGGTGAATGGTTCGGCAGGAATACTGAGTTGATGATCACCCTTGGTCTCTCTAAAACGAGGCTCGAGAGAACCGCGCGGGCCCTAGCATTCAAAGTACTCTTCGCCTCCGTTGACATTGTACATATATTTGTAAGCAAAGCAAGATCGATTGTATCTGTGTAAATATTTTGTAAATAAACAAGGCCCCTGCCCTTGACGGGTTCGCTGGACAGCGGAATCGGTTTTGGGTGGGAGGGGTTCCACCCTCATAACTGCGTCTAGCCTATATTTGGGCTATAAATTCTGATCTGGTCATCAGGTGGATGGGCCACCTTACTTAACCGGGAAAAGGAACATATACAATTCGTATGCGTTTATTAACGATGAGGGCATAGCTACTAACTGGGTGGAAGTCGCACCTCCTCGTGGTCCCGCAGGATACCCTTGTGGTAACTGAGTCGACTTCTGCCCCAGTGTGAGAGAGGTCGCATATCAGCCCTCCCTGTCATTGGACTCGCCACCCAACAATAGTTTCATGAATCGCTGAAACAAAAAGGTTGGCACAGTTAATTCACTGTTGCACAGAGCCTTTGCAACAGTCCACGGGCTGTTGTTGGACACAGTTGGTAGCTCGAGAGAGGGTCGGCTGCTAACTACTTCTACCCTCACTTGGACTTGTCAGTTTTTGCTTACCGGACCGACAAAATGGTACAATCACTGGCTTTGCGGTTTATCTCAACTGCCACTCAGACTGACCCATTACATCTAAGGGTCATTGATGCTGAATTACCATCTATGCCCTCTGTGCCCAGGGAAGAGGGATTCGATCCTGTAAGTCTGGAGGTTTGTTAACTCCAGAATTGTTACAGAAGGTGGTCTACATCATGTGGATGTTTGGGAGTTTTTGGGGCAACTCCCTGAGCCCTATGAGATCTCCCCTATGGGGATGGCCCACGATGATGCTGAGAGTGCGGTGGGAGGTACTGAAGAGCCCAAAACACCTCAGGCTGAAAGCGCAAGGGGAGGTACTCAAGAGCCCAAAACACCTGAGGCTCCTCACGGGTCTGAAGGTGACGGTACCATGCCAAGAACACCTGTCGTGTCCATGCCTGACAAACAACCATCTTGTCCTCGTTGTGAGACCCGGTTTACAAGGATGTTGGGGCTGACTGACCATCTCAAAAGGGTGCATGGGCAGAGAAAGATCACTTTCAGGTGTGCAAAATGTGGTAAACAAAATCTGAAATACCACAGTATCTCCTGTCACAAGCCACGCTGCAAGGGAATGGTGTGTGTGGCTCCCACTGGGGAATGGGTCTGTGAGGTGTGCCACCGAGGATTTGCAACTAAGATTGGCCTGGGTCAGCACAAGAGAATAAGACATCCTCTTGTGCGAAATGTGGAGCGGATTGTTGCTTCCCAACCCGAAGAGTCACCTGCCCGAAGGGCCCACAAACGGGTATGGACTGAAGAGGAAGAGGCTCCCTGGTACAACTGGACAAGTATACTGGTAAAAGGAACACCAATCAACTTAGAGCAAAGCATATTCCAACTAAAACTGCAAAGCAGATAAGGGATAAAAGGCGCCTTCTAGCGAGAGGTCCCTCCGCGAAAGATCATGAAGGACAAGTAGGTGCCACTGGGATTGAACATCCTCCCGGGTCTGCTAAGGTGCCCAAGGAGGGACAGTTAGAGCTCCAATACCGCGAGGTGATCAAAGCGGGATTATCGGTTGGCAAATTCACCGTGTATGCGGGAGGCCTTCGAGAAAATTCTTGATGGGCAAGATCCAGGTCAGGTGGTGAACGATGTGCATAATGAGTTTCTCGGTATTCTGGGCGTGCCTAGGCAAATTAAATCTATCTGTAAGGGTAGAAAGAAGCAGGCATCCCATGGCCAAAAGCATCCAAAACTCCATCAAATTGGATGCGCAAAAGAGCTATTAAGAGGGGTAAATTCTTGAGATTCCAACTGCTGTACGAGTCACATAGAAGGCGCCTCGCGCGTGTCATGCTGGACAGCACGGAAGCCTCTCAGTGCCAAGTACCATCAAGTATTGTCCACGATCACTTTAAGAGTAGGTGGGATACATCTGGTATATTTGGCGGCCTTTTGAATTTCCCTCCATTTAAGGAGGCGGATAACACCACATTCAAGGCCCAAATTACTGACAAAGAGATTGATAAGAACATGAGAGAGATGTGCAAAACCTCCGCTCCCGGGCCAGATGGGATCACTTTGGGTCAGATTATTGCAAAAGACCCAAAATTTTCCCAGTTGACTGATATCTTCAACCTCCGGCTTATCACCGGTACTGTTCCAGATGCGCTGCGGGACTGCAGGACCGTCTTGATACCCAAGTCTTCGGATGCAGAGAAGCTTGGTGATATCAATAACTGGAGGCCTATCACTATTGGTTCAGTGGTGATTAGGCTGTTTTCCAGGATCGCTACGAGGAGGCTGTCCAAAGCATGTCCCATTAACCCCCAGCAACGGGGTTTCATTTGCGCATCAGGTTGTGCCGAAAACCTCAAGTTGTTACCGCTTGTGGTAAAAAGAGCTAAGCGAGAGCATAAACATCTGGGGGTCGTGTTCGTGGACTTTGCTAAGGCATTTGACACCGTTTGTCATCAGCATATATTTCAGGGTCTGGACAAGAGTGGAGTGGATCCACACATGATGGAGTTGGTGAGGGAAATGTATCGTGATGTTAAGACGTGCATTTCCATTGGAAGAGAAAGGACAGACCCCATATACATTTGCTCAGGTGTCAAGCAAGGCGACCCCATGTCACCTTTGCTGTTCAATTTAGCGATGGACCCCCTTCTATGTAAACTCGAGAATGAAGGTGAGGGTTTCCATCACGGGGGCTCGAAAGTTACGGCCATGGCGTTTGCTGATGACTTGGTGCTGCTGAGTGACTCTTGGGAAGGCATGTGTCATAACATCAAAATTTTGGAGGCCTTTTGCAATTTTACTGGCCTCAGTACAAAGGGGGAAAAATGTCATGGCTTTTACATCAAGCCTAAAAGGGACTCGTATACCATCAATGATTGTCCCGCATGGGTGATTAATGGATCCCCCCTTAACATGATCGACCCAGGGAGCTCAAAAAGATATCTTGGCACATGGGTTGACCCTTGGACTGGCTTTGCAGATCCCAGACTATCAGAGAAGCTCACGGATTATTGGCTTCATTGGATTGGTCATTCTCCCTTAAAACCTCTTCAGAAAGTCGATATACTCAGGACTTATACCACCCCGAGACTGATATATCTGGTGGACCATACCGAAGTCAAGGTGGGCCTACTCGAATCCCTTGACCAATTGATTCGTAACACGGTTAAGGAATGGCTTCATCTTCCCCCAAGTACATGTGATGCGATCTTGTATTCGAGTTTCAAAGATGGCGGTTTAGGTCTCATCAGATTGCTGGCGCTTATTCCAAGTATTCAGGCGCAAAGACTCCATAGATTGGCCCAGTCTTTGGATGAGACTCTTGTGAATTATTTGAAGGAAATTCATCTGGAACGATTATTTGAAAAATTGTGGTTAAAAGCAGGGGGGGACACAAGAGTCCATCCCATCAATTTGGGAGCCTTTACCATTGGTAGAGTCGGAGGGCGACGATGAAGCCCGGCTGGAATGGGAAGCACCCGCCCCTAAAATGCGTTACCCAAAACCATGTAATTGGAGGAAATTAGAATTTCAAAAATGGACCCATCTGGTCTCCCAGGGCCATGGGATTGAGAATTTTGAGAATGACGAGATCAGTAACGCCTGGATAAGGCGGTTCAAGGGCATACCTCACTGTAAACTAATTACGGCCCTACAATTAAGAGCAAATGTCTATCCGACAAGGGAATTCCTGGCTAGGGGTAGACAAGAGAATGTTGTCCAATCATCTAGACATTGTGGAGCTAGGGGTAGACAAGAGAATGTTGTCCAATCATCTAGACATTGTGGAGCTAGGGTTGAGACCGTAGCCCACACTGTCGGAAACTGTGCCATCACTCAAGAAGCCAGGATCAAGAGACACAATGCCATCTGTGAAACTCTTAGCGAGGAGGCTAAGAGGGAGTGCTGAGCAGTGTTTGAGGAACCACACCTAAGGGATGATGCAAATGAATTGTTTAAACCGGATTTGATTTTTGTTAAATGTTCCAAGGCAGTTGTGGTTGATGTGACAGCGAGGTATCAGCATTCTGATGTCTCATTGAGTGAGGCCGCCTCGGAGAAGGCAAAAAAAGTATCAGCGCCTTCACATACAAATCCAACAATTAACGAATGCTAAGGAAATTGAATATGTTGGCTTCCCCATGGGAGCCCGTGGTAAATGATTTGTCAAGAATACTGAGTTGCTGTCCGCACTTAAGGGAGTGATAGCTACTCCCGCCATTTACACGCGCTTCGTTGAAGTTCTTGACTTTGACATTCAGAGCACTGGGCAGAAATCACAATGCATCAACACCCACCTCTGGCCTTCGCGATGCTTTGTTTTAATTAAACAGATTCTCGTGGTCTGCATCAATTCTAAGCCAGCTGCTAGGCGCCGGCTGAGGCGGGGCACCGGCCTGGGGAGCCCCCCCGGGAAACCTTCCCCGAACGAACCGCGGGAGCGCGTGCGCGCCATGCGGACCCCACCAGCAGGAACTGGGCGGTGGCGGCGTGTCGACAATGGCGGCCGCCACTGGGGCGCCGTACGCAGCAAGGCAGAGGGCGAGCGGAGGGGGTGGCGGGTGGCGCCCACCACAGCTGGGGCGATCCACAGGAAGGGCCCGGCGGGTGACCAGAGTCGCCGCTGCCCGCGCGCGCTCTGGTGCCCAGGCGTGCCACTCGGAGCACACTCACCCGTGCGCGGCGCCTGGTCCAGCTGCGGTGCGCGCCCAGCCCCGCTTCACGCCCCAGCCCGTCCGACCCAACCCTTAGAGCCAATCCTTATCCCAAAGTTATGGATCCGGCTTGCCGACTTCCCTTACCTACATTGTTCCAACATGCCAGAGGCTGTTCACCTTGGAGACATGCTGCGGATATGGGTACGGCCCGGCACGAGACTTACACCCTCTCCCCCAGATTTTCACAGGCCAGCGAGAGCTCACCGGATGCCGCCAGAACCGCAACGCTTTCCAAGGCGCGGGCCCCTCTATCAGGGCGAACCCATTCCAGGGCGCCTGGCCCTTCACAAAAAAAAGAGAACTCTCCCCGGGGCTCCCGCCGGCTTATCTGGGATCGGTTGCATCACCGCACTGGGCGCCTCGCGGCGCCCATCTCCGCCACTCCGGATTTGGGGATCTGAACCCGACTCCCTTTCGATCAGCTGAGGGCAATGGAGGCCATCGCCCGCCCTTTCAGAACGGCGCTTGCCTATCGCTTAGGACTGACTGACCCATGTTCAACTGCTGTTCACAAGGAACCCTGCTCCACTTTGGCTTTCAAAGCTCTCGTTTGAATATTTGCTATTACCACCAAGATCTGCACCTGCGGCGGCTCCACCCGGGCCCCTGCCCCAGGCTTCGAGGTGCACCGCCATGGCCCTCCTACTCGTCACGGCCTAGCCTCCGCAGGCATCGCACTGCCGGCGACGGCCGGGTATGGGCCCGACGCTCCAGCGCCATCCATTTTCAGGGCCAGTTGATTCGGCAGGTGAGTTGTTACACACTCCTTAGCGGATTCCGATTTTCATGGCCACCGTCCTGCTGTCTAGATCAACCAACACCTTTTCTGGGCTCTGATGAGTGTCAGCATCAGGCACCTTAACTCGGTGTTCGGTTCATCCCGCAGCGCCAGTTCTGCTTACCAAAAGTGGCCCACTGAGCATTCGCATTCCATGGCGCGGCTCCACGCCAGCGAGCCGGCCCCCTTACCCATTGAAAGTTTGAGAATAGGTTGAGATTGTTTCAGCTCCAAGGCCTCTAATCATTTGCTTTACCAGGTAAAACTGCCCATTGCCAAGTGCCAGCTATCCTGAGGGAAACTTCGGAGGGAACCAGCTACTAGATGGTTTGATTTGTCTTTCGCCCCTAGACCCGGGTCGGACGACGGATTTGCACGTCAGGACCACTACGGACCTCCACCAGAGTTTCCTCTGGCTTCGCCCTGTCCAGGCATAGTTCACCATCTTTCGGGTCCTAGCACGGACGCTCACGCTCCACCTTCCCGGCCCCGCGAAGGGGCGGTGGGCGAGATGGGCCGGTGGTGCGCCCGGGGCTACCAGGCGCAACACGCGCCCTGGGATCCCACCTCAGCCGGCACCTGCCGGCCCTCACCTTCATTGCACCGCAGGCTTTCGACAACGGCTCCTGACTCGCGCACGTGCTAGTCTTCTTGGTCTGTGTTTCAAGACGGGTCAGGTGGGTAGCCAACATCGCTGCGGACCCCGGGCGCCCCAGCGCGGCCTGTGAGCCCAGCCCAGCGGCGCCGCGCGGTCGGGGCGCACTGAGCGCAGTCCGCCCCGGTTGACAGCAGGGCCGGGGGCCAGCGAGCCCAGTCCCTGCACCCCTGCGAGAAATGCTGTGCTTTGAGGACGCTTACCCCCTGCGAGGGGAGAAGCGACGCCCCCCGCCACGGCGCTACCACGGATGGGGTTTACCCGGGCGACGGAGGGGAGGCGGAGGCGAGGACCCGCCAAACCTGCGCCAGATGAATGAAACTCGCTGGGTTGAATCCTCCAGGCAGACTGCACAGGCCCCACCCGTTTACCTCTTAACGGTTTCACACACTCTTGAACTCTCTCTTCAAAGTTCTTTTCGACTTTCCCTTACGATTCTTGTTGGTTATCGGTCTCATGCCAGTATTTAACCTTAGATGAAGTTTACCATCCGGTTTAGGCTGCATTCCCAAGCAACCTGACTCTGAGAAGCCCCGGGCCCGATGCGCTGGGGGGCCGCTACTGGCCTCACACCGTCTGCGGGCTGCGGCCTCGATCACAAGGATTTGGGTCCCCCGAGAGCGCTGCCCAGGAGGGGGGCTTCTGTACGTCACATGTCCCGTGCCCCACTGCGGGGGGAACTTCAGCCCTGGACTTTTCCCTCTTTGCTCACCATTACTGATGGAATCCTTGTTAGTTTCTTTTCCCTTGCTGACTAATTTGCTTAAATTCAGCGGCTCGCCATGTCTGATCTGAGGTTGCAAGGCCAAAGCTTGGCCACACCTCCCGGCCCATGCTGCTCCTAAAGAAGCGGCATGCCAACAGGCCAACAGCCAGCCAGCTTCTCCCACCTACTACTCTCACCTCCCTCCCCACTGGCTCCCATGCGCCAGGGGAAAACAAAGCCAGAGGTAGAGAAGCAGAGACGGAGTGCCCCATCCCAGAGACAAGAACCAAAAAGGGAGTGTGGCAGAGACAGCCCTGATGGGGGACCAGCCAAGTGGCGGCACGTGATGGCCTTGGTGGAGAGAGAGAAAAGCCATGGTGCTATTTGCACCCCGAGACCGCGACAGAAGAGGAGCAGGGCAGGTGAAGGGAGGAGGGGGTCAGAACCCCTGTCCCCGGCGCTCTCGCCTCACCTGCACACGCAGCAGCACAGCACAGTACCCCCGTGGTACCCACCCACAGACAGCCACCTGCGTGGCTGGGAGGCTACGGGTGAGGCCTGCACCTCATCTCCCTCTTGCCCCCTCTGTTCTCCCAGCCCACGGCAATGTTTTCAACGCTGTCTCTCACTCTCCTCATCTCCCACCACCACCATACCGTGGCATGGGTGCCCCAAGGACAAACTCTGCCCCAGTGGCTCACTCCAGGAGTGGGGAGCTATGGATCAGTCCCTGAGTCTGCATATAGGGGGATAAAGTCCCTGCGCGGCAACAATGACGATGACAGCCATGACGATGATGACGCCTGCTGGGTCACAGGGAAAAAATTGAGGCCGCCAAGGGAAAAGCATCCCTTGCTAAACCCCTGACCGCCTTCCCTCTGGGCACCAGCGAGCCAGCATCGTCTCCGCTGCTGACCACAGTCAACTGGCCTGCGAGGCGACGCCAGCCGCACCACTGTGGTGGCACCCGGACGGCGACTGATCGTCAAGAAATGCTCAGACGGGCGTGGCCCCGGGAGGAACCCAGGGCCGCAAGTGCATTCAAAGTGTGGATGACCAATGTGTCCTGCAATTCATACTAATTCTTGCAGCTAGCTGCATTCTTCATTAACGCATGAGCCGTGCGATCCACCGCTAAGTGTTGTCTGGCTTTTGGCACCAATCCCGCACGCGTGGAGGGGCTGGGACCACTCACATGAAGGGGCCCCTTTCTCTTGCGCTGAGGACGTGCAGGCGCGTGCCTGGCTTTGACCATCCTTACTTGATAGTCAGGAGTGCAGACATAGGAGATCCAGCCACACTGAACTGGAATTCTTCCTCAAACCTCCACACTACGGTGGCACTGAAGGAGATCTGAGCAGTCTGGGTCCCACCTGGTGCAACAATGTCTTCCTCGGGCGCAAACTTGAAGCAGAAGCCCACGTTTGCAGTTGAAGGGCTATAGGTGAAGGGAGCATCAATATCTCCTAGGTTAATCAGTTTCACCTGCAGCAGCAAGAAAGCAAAATGGAAATACATGTGGAATCTTCCCTTCTTGTGAGTTACTGTCTAATGATGCAATTAATACCCAGAAATAGCAGATGATGCTTTGAATGGCAAAAAAATACAACAGGACAAGTTCTACCTAGAAGTTTTCATGCAAAGCAGCGGCAACTCCACAGAACTGGAGTCCACAACCCTGGGGTTATCCCATGGACACAGAGCTGTGCACCTCTGATCAGCATCACCAAGTTCATTCAGACCTGGCCCTGAGAGCAACGTGGGCTGACTGCAGCTGCGTAGGGAATCACCCCAGAGCTGCTGCTGCCCCAGTGAGCACAGCTCCAACAGCACCATCTACTCATTCACCTTTTCCCATGTCACGAAAACAATACATTGATTATGAGACATCAGCATCAAAATGTATAGACAGCATCATCTTTTGGTAAGAAAACTCAGCATGTCTTTGCCTCCCACAGCCAAGCTTTTGGAAGTGTCTGGCATGATGTAGTGCCTCATTTCTACCTCTTTCAGCTGCTCTCTCTTTGGATTTTGTTGCAAACTTGACACTATTGGGGAGGAGGCAAATAGGTAGAAAAATGCTTTGCTTTATTCCCAGGAAAACTTTTCTCTTTCTAGAGCCAGAGATGCACCAAGGCTGAAGTGTGGTGAGGGACTGGTCAGCAAGGGAAAGAACTCCCAAGCCCTTTGCAAGGGCCAGCACTGAGCCAGGAGGCTGGATGGCTTTCCTGTGACTTGCAACAATAAGCAGGAGACACTTGACTGGAAGCTGTCTGCAGTTGACTGAAGCTCAAAGGCAGCCAGTTTGTTCCAGCTGCTTCTGAACAGCCCAGTCCAAAGGTGCCTTGTGTCTGGCACTGCCACAAAAGCCTCTGAACATCCCCTTTAGACCCAGGCTTCGTTTCATATGCCAAGGGGTTGTTTTGCAGCAAGCCTCCCAGCTGATTCCCAAAGAAGGAACTGGGGCTTCATGAACAACAGACACACCTTTCAGACCCTCCCAGATTTCACCAGTAGATCAAATATTCCCTGCTCGCAACTGCCCAGGTCGGCAGCAATTCCACACTTCCACCAGGCTTGCTCTGCCTCAGGAGCCATCAGGATCCACCCCAAGCCTTCTGCTCACCTCATAGATGTGGGGGGTGTCGATAGAAATGTTCCCAAGGTTCACAGTAGGAGAGCTGAATTCTACCAAGGGTCCTTGGCCTTCCCCTGAGAGGTGCAGGGGCAGCCTGCTCTCACAGCCTGGGGAGAGATGTCTATTGCACTACAATCATTCCCTCTGTTATACTGTATTTTCCAGGCTGCCTCAGTGCTAGACCCTGACTTTGAGCTGGATGCAACTAGCTCCTGATGCTGCAGGAGAGGATATGGACCCTCCTCTTCCCTCAGCCTTGGGGCTGACTTCTAATTTCTAACCCATTCCTTGGGCTGCTTTCCAATTTCAGCCACCAGTCTGCTGAGTTTCAAACATCTCTGCTGCCTTGTAGTGACAGGCCAAGGAGTTACAGGTATAAATTGAAAGAAAGGAAATTTAGGTTAGATATTAGGAAGAAATTTTTACTCTGAGGGTGGTGAGACACTGGAGCAGGTTCCCCAGGGCTGTTGTGGAGGTTCCAGCCCTGAAAGTGTTCCAAGCCAGGCTGGATGGGGCTTGGAGCTACCTGCTCTAGGGGGAGGTGTTCCTGCCCAGAGGCCTTTAAGTCCATTCCATCTTTAACATACTCTGGTTCTATGCTTTCCTTCCCATGCACTTAGAGGAGCTTTGAAATCATTCAGTGAAGGCACAGAGCTCATAAAGAGTTTGGCAATTACCAAACTACCTGGCCCAGGAACACAGGACTTTGTTGCCAAAGTCCCCAACTCCTGACACTCAGCACTGTGTTCTATTTCCACAGACAGAGCTGCAAGGGCTTAATTCCCACAAAGGGAGAGAGGCAGGTGCTGGCCAAGGCTGCTCCTTCTACCAACACCCTGGGCTCAGGGGGGCTCAAACACCTCTGCTCTGCTGCTGTCTGAGCACTGGGAGGTGATCCAGGCTCAGGGAACACATTTCTAACTCAGCTCCTGCTGCCTGATGATGGATCCATGTCAAATGGACCCATCATCCTGGAGGCCAGGGGCCTGCAGGGGCTGAGTGCTTGTTCACTAAAGCTGTTCTGCTCTGCAGCTCTCTGGTCTTTGAGGCAATGCTGGCAAAGCCATGGCATGAAAACCTCTCCCTGCACTGCCTGGGCTGTTCTGGAATCAGTCAGGCACACACAGCATTCTGAGCCCTGGCCTGGCACAGGAGACTCCCTGGAGGCTGCAGGGCCAGGGGGGATGTGCCAGCACTGCCCTGCTGACCAGTGACTCTTCCCAGCACTTCCATGGGAGCCCCGTGGGCTCAGGCTTGCACCATGGCTTCACTGAGGGGGAGAGAAGCAGGGCAAAGGAGCTGCACCTGAGATGCTTCAGTAAGCAACACTTCCATTCTCCAGTGCTTCCAGGGGTTTGAAGGTCACCTTGAATTTGGCCAAACAATTTGGCCCAATTTCTCCCTCCTACAGCAGAAAGAGACAGCAAAACATTGCTCTGCAAACTTCACATTTCTTGTTTTCAACCACACTTCTGTAAGCCTCTGTTTAGAGCATTAGTAATGAGTGAACAACACAAGGAGCCCAAGGAAACACTCCAAACCCATCTCAACACAGCGCTGGAAGCTCTCAATGCTCAGCTGATCAGCTCCCACTCTCCACAATATTCCTGCTGCTCTGACACAAACTCTTGGTCACATCATGCTGCTGTCAGCTACAGTGGGATGCAACTGCCACTGTGCACTGGTGGCTCTTCACAAGAAGAAGAGAACATGATCCCTGTCTTGGGTCGACTATATGATGCTTTTATCCCAAATCATCTTGTTCTGTTTATGCTGAATAATAAGTTTTGCACCTTTAAGACTTGTTGCAGAGAGTGAAGGGGGGAGAGAAGAAGCAGCAGTTTGTTTTCAGACACTGCACTCACTCCTCCACATTCCTGCTCCTGGACTGCATTGTCTGCGGATGGACAGACAGCGGGACAGAGCTCTCCTTTGCTTTTAGTTAATTTAGCTTGCTGAGGCAAAGAAGTTCCCTGGACTGTGGGGTTTCTTTCCCTTTTCTTTGGACCTGTTCAAAACTGCTCTGGACTGAACACCAGAAGAGCACCGACAGCTCCACCTGTGGCCACTGGGCTGGGTCTGGCCTGCGACATTTCCAGCACTAGAGGGACTGATCAGAGACTGAGTGAGCTGAGCTGCAACCCAGGGAGGGACTTTCTCAGTTTGTCATCTCTTTTGGAGCAGCAAGGGGTTTTATTGATGAATACTGTTTAGGGTTTATTGTTTAATAAACAGGTTTTTTCCACTTCAAGGAGGTCTTTTCTCCAGGACCGGTTGGGGGTAGGGGCCGATTGAATCTGCTTTCCTAGAGGAGCCCCTTTGGGGGTTCTCTCCCAAATTTGCCCGGAACCAGAACCTGAGAAATAAAAATATTAGTTTAACCTGTATTGAAAGAAAGCAGAGGCTGGCATTATTCTAGGGTTTACTCCAAGATGAGAAGGGATGTTGCACTGTGCAGACACCAGGCATTCATTGTCTCTCACAATGCCAGTACTCAGAATCAGGACTCTGGTTGATACGAGGACGTGGTGGTTTGCTTGCAGAAACAGAAAAGGAAAAGGTTTTCTGTCCCTGTGTGCAGGACAACTCCAAAGGTCCATTTCAACCTTCCACCCTTGTGTCCAGGCTCACAGAGGACACTGGAAGGGACACTCAGAAATAGTGCAAGGCGTGGTTACAGGAGGGGATTGGCATCTCTATGATTGGCCTTAGGCTGAATTTGGCCTCACTTTCCCAGCAAACCATTGCAAGCTTCAGGTCAGAATGTGGCCTGGCAGTGCTCCAACAGCCTCTGCTGAACCTCATGTGTGGGGGGAGCCCCTACCTGTAAGAACTGCTCCCTGTGGACACTGCAAGGACATGCACAGAGTGCCCTTGAGCTCAAGCCCTGGCAGCACAGCTTGGCTTTGTCAGGCTCCCAACCCTGCCTTGAGCTTCCAGGGCAGAAATGCTTTTAGCATTTGGCATTTTTAGGTGAGCTCTGCAGGTGCACCAGAAACTCAATGTCCTCCCTCCCAGCACATCGAGCCAGCTGAGGATCTGCCCAGTGACCACAGCCGGGGGTAGAGTGGGTGGGAGGAGGAAGAGGGGGAGGAGGATGAGGAGGAAGAAGAGGAGGAAAATGAGGTTTTCACCTATCACTTACCATTGGCTCAATGAAAAAAATGTCATCAGAGAACAGCATGGGGTCTTGGTGCAACTTTGCCTTCTCCCCCAGGAGCCTCAGGAGGGCAGTGTGATCTTCACAAGAGCCCTTCTCCTTCCCTGTTTCTTTCCCCTCCATTAAGTTTTCCAGCCACAGCTCTCTCGTGTCCGCAGGAATCGACGCTGCCTGCAGCCACAGGAGAGACAAAGCCAGCAGACTGTTTAATAAGCCACAGATTGGCAGAGAGAAGTGTGAGTGCAGGAGAGCAAAGCACCTGGGGAGGAGCAGCAGTGTGAGAGATGAGTAATGCAATGATTTATCAAAAAGCAGGATGCCCCATTGCAGGGAATGATTGGCAGCTGACTCCATTGATTCACAAGGCTGAACAGTTGCTTTATTAAACTATATTATATTACATTGTACTACACTATATTAAAGAAGCATACTATACTACAAAGAATACTAGAGAATCCTAAAGAAAACTAAAGAAAACTTGTGACTGTCTCCAGACAGCCAGGACAAAGCTTTTTCCAATTGGCCAAGGAAACAAAACAATCCTCAGCAGAATCCAACTGACAAACCACTTCAGGTAAATAATCTTCCTAACACTTTCCATATGATAGAGATAAGAATTTTTTTCTTGCTTTTCCCTGTGCTTCTCCAGGAAAAGAAACCTTGAGAGAGAATTATGTCTCTCCATTCAGAGAATGTGAATGCCACAATGATTGACTCTCACAATTAACAGACAAATACCATGTATAGAAGTTAAGAAAAATTTCTTTTACCCCCTCAGTTGTTATCAAGGGACATCTGGGGTTGGGATATGTGGGAGGGTCACCTTGTCACTACAGTGACATTTGACCTCCAATCAAGATTTGAGGAAGTAAACTCTACCACTGGACACTGAAGAAGGAGTCAATGGACAGAATTTTGGGAGGGGCTAAAGGGTTAAAAGGCAAAACCTCCATTGTGTGGGAGAGCACATGGTGCGGAAAATCCTTTGCTCCTGGCGCCATAACATTTTCTCTATTCAGTCTTCTGTTGCATTTTTGATAAGGTTTAATAAACCTTTCTAAACTTATGAAAAGGGAGTGGCTATTTCTCCCAAGCAGCAGCTCCCCAGCAAGGGCTGACCCCAAGCCATGGGGGTCCCAGATGGATCAGAGGATAACTTGTTGTTCACTGGCCCAGCAGGGAGTTTTACTCCACACCTGCAAGCTCAGGAGAGGTTTCCAGAGCCAGCATCCCTCCAGAAACCTCCTGGCTCAAAGCCTCTGCCACAGCTGAGGGAAAATCCACCAGCCACTTCAAGTGGCTTTTCCTACCACTGAGCTGCTGGGGAGGCAAATAAAGGTCATGGAGCAGGACTTCCTTGGAAAGGGGAGACAAAGCTGGGTCGCAGCTACGTGCTACCAGCACTGTGAAAAAGTCACATTATATGATTGGCTTTTCGCATATATGAAAATAAAACATTGTTCTGTTCTGTTTCAGTCTCTATGCAATATTGCATAGGGAAATGTAAGATAACAACAATTAGAAATCAATCAGATAATGCACATAACCAATGACAGATCTGCAATCATACCATTATCAGTCACTACAACACTGAACTGTCATCCCAGAGTCTGTGACAGCTGATGAACCTTAAAACAACAGAGAACTGGAGAACTCATGTCTGAATTCATGTTTCTCCAAATTCCCTTTGAAATCAGGCTCAGCTATCATACATGGTCAAACTGCCAAGCGAAAAGGACTTGAATACTTTTTGATGCAGAAAACATCTGGGTTGATTGTCAATCATTCCATTCAAGTAGAGCTAGAACTTGGCCAGAGTTCAAACTCTAATTGATGGACATCACTTAATACATTTTAAAACAAGACTCTTAAAAACAGCAATTATGAATAGGAAACCTTAGGATTAAAGATCAATCAAACCATTAAATAATTGAATCCCTCCAAAACTTCTGTCAGGAGAGAAATTCTTCAAACACAGCAAACCTCTTGAATTCTCGGCTGAAGTACTCTATAATAACTGAAGAAATAATAGCTGAAGAAAACCACAAAACTGGCAATCTGGATTTAAAGGAAACCTAAAAAACATGAGTAGTTAAAAAACAAAAAGACAAGATTCTGAAGAGACACGTGTCTTGTAGAGGATCACGCAAAGAGACAGTGAAACACATGAAAGCTGGCTGTAAATATTACAACAATATCTTGATCATAATTCTTATAATAAATCCTGAAAATTCTCACTATATAATCAACTTATCAACAGGAAGTGTTTGAAGGGGTTATGACAACTTTTTTAAAGTATTCATATAGCATTAATAACAATCCTTATTTATCAGTATCACCTATAAAATCCAAAAATAACAAAGGTTACAAACTCAATACCAACAAAATTCTGAATCATTGGAGAATCAGCTGGTGACCCCACAGATAGGATCTGATTGATATTTCTCAAATGCTCTGTCTTCAGAGACATTTCATGTAATTGAATCATTACTAATAATTCTATCTTTCTACAGTGGTTTCCCTCCCTAAGAGGCATTTTGCACAATAGAAGATTTCCATTTATATCATATTTGGAATACCACTGATTTGCACTGGTTTCCCCTTTTTCTGTATCTTGGGCAAAAACCTGGGTGCTTTCTCACTTTACTCTGATTTTGGACAGCTTTTTCACATGTCCATCTTTTGCATCTGAAGCCTGATCATCTGGTAAATGCTGTTTCCGTCACTTCTGTGGGACCGGGCTGTTGCGGAGTTCGGAGCGCCTCACACAACATGCGCTGCACCCGCGAAAAATCTCCAGCTTGAGATTTTGATGGAGGCTGAAACTGTGTGCTGGCTGCCGGGGCCGGCTGCGTGCCCGCTGCCGTGGGACCAGAGCAGGGCCGGTCCCTCGGGCACCCTCTGCACCCAGACCGCGCCCGCTCTCTGCCGGTGCCCTCACGGGAGTGCGGATGCCCCCGCCCCGAGCGCGCCTCCCCGGCGCTTCTCTCGGCGCAGGCCCGGTCTGGGGAACGCCCCCTGTGCCCGTGACCGACACCGGCGCTGCCCCGGTCCCGTTCTGGCTCCGGTCCCCGCTCGGCCGCGTCCGTGCCGCGTCTGCGCACTGGGGAAAAACCCGCCCCGCTCCGGCTGCCGGGTTTGTGCGTCATCAGCGGGCGGCTGCCGCGCTCCGTGGCGGTCGCAGGGACGCTGCAGCCGTCCCGTCCCGTCCGCCTCAGTCCCGCCCGGCGCGGCTGCCGCGGCCCGTGCGCGTTCCCCGGGTGCCGCCGCCCGCCGCCATCGCAGTCGCGCGGGTTGTGCCCTTCGCGCGCAGCTTTGGCACCCCCTGCGTGAAACCGCCGCCGCCGCCATGGCGCATGCGCTCGCCGCCAGCGCCGCCAGCCCTGCGCCTCCCTCTCCTGCGCTCCGCCCGGCCCGGCCCCGCTCGCGCTGCCCCCGCAGCCGCCGGCCGTGCCCTGCACGCTGCCGACCGCCCGCTGCTGCGATCCGGGCACCGCCGTGCGCGCTATCGCCTCCGCCGCTGCTGTGCCTGCGACTGCCCTGCTGCCCCCGTGGGCCCCCGCCGGCCTCCGCAGCCCCCACGGCCGCCTCTGCGGGCCCCCCGGGCTGCTGCCGGCCGGCGCCGCCGTGGCACGGGTTCGCCAGTCGCCGAGAAGCGGCTCTGCCCCGGGTTCACCGACCCCCTCCGCCCTCCTCCCCCTGAGAGTTCTGGGCGTTCTGGGGACCCATGGGACCCTGGGCACTCTGGAGATGGTGCCAATTCCTCTCACACCTGTTTGCTAGGGATTACCTTTGCCCCTCCCTGGTCGGTAAGGGCAACTGCCGCCTGCTGATGGCAGGATGACCTCCCCCATCCTCGAGAGAATACTGCTGCTTGCTGATAGCTGGCAGCCCCCGCAGAATTCCACGAAATTGCCTCTAACATTACCCTTGCTGGGGATAAAAGCTTCAAGGCCGTTTATCTTTTTTCAGAGATTTTCACAGGGTGTGTGGCTGCCATGCCCTGTAGGGCTGACAAGATGCTGGGTTGTTCCTGGGAGCATGTCCCCCCCATGTTCTCAATTTTGACCTTTCTTACCAAAAGCTGAATCATCTGCAAGGTCAGTCCGGAGTTTGCCCTGGTCACCGTCCAGCAGCTCGCAGGTGAGGGTTTCCAGGCGTGCTTCTGGTCCTCCTCTTTCCAGGTCGAGCTTGAAATCAATCTTATCAGCAGAGGTTGAGATGCTCTTTCTGGATTTTTCCCTTGAGAGTGCCTGTTTCCTTTCCTTCTTGGGCTAGGTTTCAGCGGCTGATGGCTGTGGCGTGGCTGCTTGCCAAGAGCCCACCTGGGTGCCCTCTTGGAGCCCACCAGGGACGCCAATGTCTCAGGGTCTCTTGCTGCTCAGAGTGACCCCAAGAAAAGTTCAAAGTCTCTTTTCCCAGCCCGGCGCTTGAAGAAGGAGTCAGGGCTCTTCATTTCTCAGCCTCAAGGTTGTTTATTTTATCTTATCTATAAAAAAATTTTCTCCTGCCCTGCCGAGGTCAGCTCAGCAGGACAGTCTGAGGCACTCTGCCTGCCTCCAGGGCGGTGTTATGTCTTTATACTAAAAACTGCGTGTACAATGTTTACAATTACTTTCCAATACCTATCACCTATGTTAGACAGTGAGCTTCTACTCTAAACCAATCAGTAAGTGCCAACATCACAGCAGAACATGGAGGCCAAGAAGAAGAAGGAGAAAGGCTGGACACACCCAGTTCCCTCCATCTTGCCTCCTGAACCCCCATACCAAAAACCCCAAAATCTACTTTTCCACCCTGTGATAACTTCACTAATATTCTGCCTAAACTGTTGTGGCCTGCTGATCTTCATATAAGGTTTGTAATTTGCTCTACGGGTCATAATCAAATCTACTGGTGTTTTGGGCTCTGTGCCAGGGCTTCTGAGCCCCCTGGCATGGGTCCTGGCCATCCTGGACTGCCAGAGGGATGTTCTGGGTTCCCACAGGTCTCTTCTTAGGTCTTCTACAGGTTGGTTTTTTGTTTCCTCTCCTTCTGCTTGTGCTGGGAAAAACCCCCTGCTGGGACATCTCTGCACCCTGGCATCCTGGGAATCTGCATAGGGATGGGCAATGTAACAAAGGACTGGCTGGAGGCCTTTGGAAATGGGAATTTATGGACAGGTGGGATTGCTCAATCTGACTGCACTGGGCCTTATGCAGGACAGAGCTCTGGATCTCCTTCCTGCTTGGCAGGGTTCAGTTTCCAGGGAGTGTGGGCAAGGACTGGCACTCACCTGCACAGAAAGGCTTCTGCTTTTTGTCCCTGTAGCTAAGCCCAGGGTAAGATTCCTCCTTTAGTGCTCAAAGAAAGGAAAGGAAATCCCAGAAGGGATGTGCTGTGTCTTTGAAACCATTACCAACTGTGAGGAACACCTCTGCTAGAGTAGAACATGTCTCTGGGCAAAGAAGGTCACCCCTCTGACCAAACTGATCCCAGCCCAAAGGCCAGGCCTTCTGCTGGGCTCTGGAAGTGGTTCTGCAGGCAGTGTGATCAGGGGAGAGATCTCCACTGGCCTCACTTCCAGGGATAACACATCCCATCCCACCCCAAGGGTTCCCAGGATGGCCACAGACAAGAGCAATGGGATCCAGCACACTTACTTAGCTCTTTGAATAGTGCTTCTACACCTTTCTGAGCCAGACAGCCAGCAGCCACAGACACTGGACATCAGGTGCACATGAAAATAAAATCAAAGACAGGATATTTAACAAGGACCTTTCCCCAAGGAAGTCCAGGGCTGCACTGAGCAGGTTCTGGGGCAGAACACATCCCACAGCTGGCCCAGGAGCCCCATGCAGTGCTGGGGGGTTCCTGACCCTCGGGCCCACTGAGGCTCTCCTGGGCCAGGGAGCTGCCTCAGCTGCCACAGCACTCAGGCACCACACAGGTGCCTCAGTCCCACCAGAGCACAGCCACCCACGAGAGGGTGAGACCCTTCTGCCACACACCAGGAGTGGAGAGGAACCTCACAGGCCCCTTCACTGTCCCCTGGCACATTCATTTCAGCCTGACCCTCAAAGCCCTGCTCAGCAACATCCCCCACTAGAGTAGGATGTGTCCCTGGTCAAAGGAGGTCACCCCTCTGACCAAACTGATCCCAGCCCAAAGGCCAGGCCTTCTGCTGGGCTCTGGAAGGGGTTCTGCAGGCAACGTGCTCAGGGGAGAGATCTCCATTGGCCTCACTTCTCTCAGGGATAACACATCCCATCCAAGGTTCCCAAGGATGGGCACAGGCAAGAGCAATGGGAGCCATGAGTCCACACTTACTTATGGACTCAAATTGGCCTCCTTGGTTATGCTGCCATGAACTGCCTTTTTTTGTGGCCATTAGGTTCACCTGAAAACAAAAAGAAAAATGAAAAAGAGGAAGCTTCACTATGATATTTCCCCTTAGGTTTTAAAAAATGCATTTAAGAGCTTTTTTGTGACACATATATCCCTAAAAATATACTACTCAAACCTCTGATTTACTCAGCGTTTTTTAATTTACTGATTTTCCTTTCCATCACTGTCCAAACAGAATACAGCTCTTTCCAAGATATTCAGTCCTTGCTTGTGGTCTCCCGTATCATTTTCTCTATGTTCACTCTGCAATGCAAGGGAAAAGAGGGGCAAAAATCTCTGTGGTGAGCAACATCTCAGCACTAGAGAAGATAAGGCAGTTGATGTTCTGTTGCACTCCCAGCTGGTCCCTAACCCATCTTGTCTGCCCTGGAGCTCTGAGAATTCTCACAGACACACACTTCATCTTCCTTGGTAAAAATTAAGACCTGCTTTTGCAGAGTGCAGAACCTGGTGTTCAACCCCAGTCATATTTTCCTCAGAGGCAAGGGACCATTTTCCATTCCTTCAGACTCAAATCCTGGAGGTTATCCTGACCAGCTATGAAGAAATCTATGGTGAAAGGACAAGTGACCTTGGCTGGAGTCGGCACAGGTGGTGTCCCGACCAGAGAGTAATTACCACTCATTCCATGATGCAGAAGGCATGAAAGAGACTTTATTATTCGTGTATAGTATTAAGAAATATACAGTTCCTATAGGAACAGTAGTGGACCTAAGACCTGATTGGTCTTAAGGTGAAAACCTCTCACACTAGTGATGCATTATGATTAGTACACTCTAGCAAACCATTTTTATAAACAATGGTTATTGAAAGAGAGATAATAATTGTTTGATTTTTTTTCTAGGATTGTTAGGTTCAGTTTGTGAGAAATCGTCTCTGTTCATTCTTTGACTGAACTGAGAATATTTACAGGCTGGCTGCCAAATGCCCATCAAACTTCTCTCACTCCCCCTCCTCAACTGGATAGGAGGAAAAAATACAACTGAAGAGCTCACATAAAGCCTGGGACATCCCTCTCCAGCTGCCACCATGGGCAAACCAGACTTGACTTAGGGACGATTGCTTTGCTTTTTCAGCAATTCCCAATAGAGCAGCAAGCTGGGTAACAAAGACAAAACTGAAATCACCTCACTCCCACTCTCCCCTCTCTTGGCTGTGAACACACCTGGTGCAGGTGGCTGGGGCAGCTGCAGTGCCTGATGCAAGCCGAGCTCCAGGTGGGAGCCCCAGACAAGAGCTCATGAACTGCCAACAGAGCCCGACAAAGGGCACCAAGAGTGGTGGCACCGCTGGGGAAGGGACACCGAGAGACCCAGCAGGAGCTGAGGGCCCGGGAGGAAGAGCCAGACTCGAGCCTTGGGCATCCAGACTGAGGGGATAAAACTGAGGGGCTCCCTTGCTGGGGGAACAGCTCAGGCTGTTCCTGTTGTCACTGCACTGGGAATAAATGGCTTTATGGAATCAGACAGCTGAGACTGCTCTGGGAAACCTGGGCTGGAACCAGGGAGGACACAGGGGCTGGGTGTGGGGAGTCCAGCAGGGCCCATTAGGGCACTGCAGCCACTACTGTGAAGGGGCTCTTCCCAACACTGAACACCTCTGGTGGCTGGAATGTGATGGCCAGAGAGCCTTGGGGAGGGTCAGACTGGGAAGTTTCCTAAATATCCTCTTCTGCACAGCTGGCTGCAGAAAGCAGGGCCCTGCTGACCCCTCCAACAAAGCCGCCTGTCCCTTCTGAGCACATCCATCAGAGCAGCAGGGATGAGGTGAAGGCAGAAACAGGGACTGCTCAGGAGTGAGGAAAGGTCTGCTCAGGGCACAGCTCGCTGCTGTGCTCTGCTCTCCCTCTTTCTTGCACTCCATTTCCCTGGGCTGTATGCTCCTTGGGACTTTCTGTTTTCTTTGGCCACGTTCCAGAGAAGGAAGACCTGGACTGAATTAAGGGACCCCTTGCCAAAAGCTGCTGCATGTCCAGAAAGCTTTCCTGGTGTTCAAGGAGAGGATAGACCCAGGTGAGGAAAAGAGAGTAGGATTAGAAATAGAGAAATGCCGGCAGGGACCCAAGAGAAGTCACAGCCCCAGGGCCCATGGCTGTCCCACAGGTCTAACTGAAAGCATCAGACAGGAAATGCCAGGGGTGATTTCCCAGGAATGAACCCTGCTCCATCTCTTCCCACTACATTTTACTGTTTTGCTCTGGTCTGAAAGGAGGGAAAGCATATAAATGGCAAAAAATGCTCAGAGTTTGAGGGGTTTTCTCCTAAAGCAGAGCAATAGCGTGATGGCTTCTCAAACAGTAACAATGAGTAGATGATGTGCATGTGGAGCTGTCCTGGATGTGCCTCTGCCATTGGTAACTGATGAACACCGACATTAGCTCAGATCACCGCTCATGGAAAGATGGTTGTGCTTCCAGGGATGGGTCATCCCACTTCTCACAGTCAGAGACACATTGTCCTCTCTGTCTCTCATATTTGGAAGGAGCCCTGACAACTGCTTTAGACAGGAGAATTATTTTATGCAGGGCCAGATCTGCACTCTTGAGCCAAAGCTGAAGCTTTGAGGGGGAAAAAGAAAAGGAAGGGGGAAAGACAGGAGAAGGGAGGAGAATAAAAAAGAAAAGGGGGGCGGGGCAGGGGTAAGAGAAGACAGAAAAAATATGGATTAAAAAAAAAGAAATAAAAGAAACAAAAAAAGAAGAAACTCTCTCTGCCACATTGTCAGTGATGGCTTTGTTGCCCAGAGACCAAGAGAGTCTGGTCTGCCAACAGATGCCCAATAAATTAGACATTTTGAATTATGCATTGAGTGCAATAAAACATTATTACCAGCATGTGAGTTAAATCCAGGAGGATTGTATGAGTGGTGGTGAAATCTCATTATGCTTTTTCTGGTGTGCTAAGGTGAGCTAATAATATTAAATATAAAAATTAAATTAAGTTCTAGTCACTCCATGAAATAATTATTCATTCTATATTCAGACTAAAAATTTTTCCAATCAGCCAAGATCAAAGCAACAAACAATTATCCATAATGTATTCATGGCAACCAGGCTGTGCCTAATCAATATGCTACTTACTTTTCACTTTTTTCCCATTTAATGTGTAGCAAGAGTCATGGTAACAATTTTTGCTATCAGAAAAAAACCCATGAAATAAATAAGTAAAGCCTGAATTGACCATTTTTTCTCTACGTAGGAATGAATTAGGAACTGGATTAGTGTCTGTAGACTGAGGGCAGGAAGGGACAATCGACTTTGAATGGGAATTCTATGAAATATTAGCTTTGTGGTCTCCCTCCAACCCTTCCTGACTGGTCCCCCACCCTCTGCAGCACAGCTGGGCCTTGATGAGGCAAAGACACTGAAAGCCCTGGGGGCCCTGGAGGGCAGCAGGGCTCCCTCAGGCCTCAGCAAAGGCCAGTGAAGGCCCCAGGATGGTCCAGGGAGCTTTTCCCATTCAATCCCCTCTGGCAGAACTGGACTCAGCACTTGAGCCCTTCCCCTGCTGGGCTCCTGCTCACACAGCCCCGGGTGCTGCTGCCTTGTTTGGCTGCTGGCCCGTGTGCTCCCTCTCCCAAGCGCTGCCTTTTCACCTGGAGCTTGCTCAGTTCAGCCGAGAGCCTCAGGAGAGGAGTGCTTTACTCCTGGCTCTTGGAGAGACCATTCCTGCCCTCAGAAGAGGCTGCCCTGGAAAGCTCAGCATATTTCCTGATAGGCATTTATGGGAAATCAGTGTCAAAGGGAGAAAGGAGGTGCTGGGGGGGAGGGAGGAGCCCGTGGGGGTGGGAACCCTCTGCAGCTGCTGGTTCAGCCCATCAAAGCCTTCTCCTCTGCAGCCCCAGCTGTGTGCCCTGCTGCCGGCCTCAGTCCCTGCCCCTCGGTGCCTGGACCCCACTATTTCCCGGCTGTGACAGCCCAGGCTGGCACTGAGGAGCTCATCCCTGTGTGGGGCAGGAGCAGCTCCCCGTGAGCACCCCCCATTCACGCACCAGGCAGCTCTGCTGAGCCATCGCTCCTGGATCCCTCATGCTGCTGGAGCCCTTTGCTTTGCCTGGCCATGGACGTCAGGGCAGCTGCCATTCCCATGGGAACCTGCTCACTGGCCTGAGACCACTCCAGGCTGCCCCCAGAGCTCTTCTGCCCACTCTCCCTGATGATCAGGGGGTTTCTGAGCTGGCAAGGCAGCGTCCCCCCTTTCTGACCCCTCCACTGCTCACTCACACAAGTCAACTTAACCTCTGCCCATCCTGTTGAGGATGTCCAGGTATCCCAGCTGCTCTTCACACCTCCCATCCTCATCCTCCCTGACACTCCTCTGGCAGAGCCTCTCCCCTTCCTCTGCATTCCACCAGCACTCAGGCACAGCCTTCCAAACCATCTAGGGATGGGTTTGGCTCTGAACAAAAATGATGTAGGCAGCTTCTGAGATCAAAACCAGCAATTTTGGGTTCTCAGGGGTTCAGAAACTCCCACTTAGGAGCATTTGGACTAAGAAACTGCAAGTTTGGGAGCTCTGGGGTCCCAAACACTGATTTAGAAAGATTTTGGGCTCTGAACAAGCCTCAACTTTAGGCAGCATTGGGGTTGAGAAACACAAATTTAGGGAGCATTTGACTCAAAACCACTGATTGGGGGAACTTTTCGCCTCAGAAAGTCCCCTCTAGGCAGCTTTTCAGCTTAAAATTCCAATTTAGGGAGCTCTTGGGCTCAGAAGCGAATGTTTAAGGAACTGCAATACTCAAAATGGGATCTCAGGAAGCTTTGCAGGTCAGGAAAAGCAACCTGGGGAGCTTCAGGGCTCAGAAACATCAATTTAATGAGCTTTGGGGCTCAGAAAACTCAGTGTCCAGAGACTTGGGACACAAAAGCAGCAATTTAGGATACTTTGGGGCTCAGCAATACCATTTCAGGGCACTTTTGGCCTCAAAAATTGGTATTTGGGGAACTTCACAGCTGAGAATACTGGAGTCTCAGGAGCATTGGGGCTCACCCCCCTGGGGATGTTTTTGGGACCTGAAACAGCATTTGGGTGCAGAAATACTGATTTAGGGAGCACTGGGGCTCTTAAACACCAATTTAGAGACACACATGCCTATGAAACCCTGATTTGGGGAGTTTAAGGCTGGGAAAAAATCATATTGGGAGCTTTGGGAATCAGGGAGTGATTCGAGGATATTTTCAGAGCAAAAAGAACAATTTAGAGAGCTTTTGGGCTCCAAAACAACCAATTTAAGCCGATTTTTGGCTCTGTAGTCCCTATTTAGGGAGCTTTGGAGCTCCAAAACAGCGATTTATAGAACTTTTGGGCTGAGAAACATCAGTTTCGGGAGCAGAAGGAGCAAGCCCTGAGGAAACACGGGAGCAAGGGGCAGGCGCTTACCTGGGGCAGGTCTGGGAAAGAGCCGCTCCGCGCTGGGAGCACTGCTTAAAAAAGGAATATATACAGGGATATATACAGCTCACTAGCTCACTGTGCCCGACCCATTCCCGCCCCCACGAGCTCCTTCCTCTCTCCCCGCAGCTCCTTTCCCAGTTTTACACCGATTTCCCCTAAATGAGGTTTCCCCGCTCTGGGAGCGGTTCCTTGGCTGGGGGTGGGAAATGGGCACAGCCAGCGCTCCCCGCCCATCGCTCCCGGAGCCTCCCTGGCTGGGATGAACCCCACGGGCTGATGGCACACCAGGCACAGGGCGTGAGTGAGGGGCCTCTGGAACACTGATCTGGGAACTTCATGGCTTAGAAACCCCTGTGTCAGCAGCTTCGGGGCCAGAATGGTGAGCTCAGGAGCTTTGGGGCCGAGAATTAGCAATTCTGGGGGCTTTTGGACTCCAGAACACTGATTTTGGGAGGTTTTTGGCTCGGGGAAAAAAAAATATTTAGGGAGCTCCGAGTCTCAACGAAAGCAATTTAGGGCTATTTTTAGCTCAGAAGCAGCAATTTAGAGAGATTTCGGGCTGAGAAACATCAATTTAAGGATATTTTGGTGTCTGAAATACCAGTTTAGGGAGCTAAGAAACACTCATTTAGGGAGGATTTGGGCTCAGAAATATCAAATAAGTTTTTGACCTCCCAAATAAAAAACCTTTTTGGGGAGGGTTTTGCTCCTGAGGGCTGGAATATAAGTGTGGGGAGTCCTGGCAGACTGACTATACCCCAAACCCACCACCGCAAGTGCTGTGTGCCTGTGGTGGCGAGAACAACCGCTGGATGACTGCAGACAGACCCTGTGTCCCATGTCACTGCCTGGAACACTGTCCTGAGCTTGGAAATGGGTGCTATGGGCACAGGTGCCCCATGAAAGAATTTAATCAGAGTGTGGTACTCATTCCCAAAGCAACGTTACAGACACCTGGGGAAGAAGCAGGCACCGAGTGGATGATGGACCAGCCTCTGGAATAATGGAATGGGCTGGTGAGGATGACAGCGAGCAATGGGTCCTTTCGGGACTACAGCTCCCATCATGCACCGCGGCATCCACTGAGTGCCAGTGCAGCCGAGACTTCATCTCCCGTGATGCTCTGCGCACCGTAGAGCGTCTTTGTAGCCGGATGACCATCTTCAATATGCCCTGCGACCCCAGAGCCCGTTCCGGCCGTACAAAGTCCCGTCATGTTCCGTGCCCCAAAGGGACCCATAACGACTCTGCAGGTGTCCCCCAAGGGCTTCCCGGCACCATAGGTTCCTCGCAGGTGCCCCCTGAGGACCCGAAGTGGCCGCCCGCACCCACAATTGGCTGCCCGGACCCCCAAGTGCTGCAGTGGAGCTACTTTCGGGACTACATCTCCCATCATGCTCCGCGGCGCTCGTGGCATTTAAATGCGGCCGCGACTTCATTTCCCGTCACACCCCGCGCTGTGCAGGGCGCCATTAGCGCTCTGCCTTCACCCCCGCGCCCAGAGAGCCCCGTTAGAGCCTCCCCAAGGGCCCGCCCGGACCCCGAAGGGCCCCAAATTCCCCTCCCTGACCACCAAGGGTCTCCCTGCATCCCCAAGGGGTCCCCTGGACCCCGAATTGTCCCTCAGAATCCCTGAGTGCCTTCCCCCACCCCCCATTTCCCACCCGGCTCCCCCAAGTGTGCTCCCGACGCTCAAGTTCTCTCTGAATTCCCTCCCCAGACCCAAAACTGCCCCAAATGTGCCTCAAAATTATCTCCGTGTAAGCCCAAGTGCCCCCTTGAACCATGTGTGAGAAAAACGGGATTAAAAACATTACAAAAGGACTAAACATAGGGCGAATTAGCATAAAGAGGGGAAAAATCAATAACCAATAGAGGTGAATTAGTGAATGAAGGGAATTGTGATACTTAGAACCAGTTACCATTAATTTTATTGGTTGTTAAACACGGATAGATTTTTGATATAAAATTAGGTAATAAAAATGAAACAACTATTATTACAAATAAGAAATTAATACAATAAATACATTTAATTGAAAAATATTAAAAATAAATAATAAATTACTTTCTTTTTAATATATTTTGGGATGTTAGTCCCAGGTGGATGATGTCAGACATGGTGAGGCTGGGGATGAGGAGCAGGTTGTCCAAACAGAGTCAGCTTGCAAGGGTGTTATTCTTCTCTGCGCCCAGACCTCCTAAGGAGACATTCAGCATCAAGATCACTTGGGGAAAGCTTCAGTTACCTTTTCTCTGAACGGAAAAATAAAAAACAATACTCATGATTAAAAAACTAAAAATCATGAGGTGCACTTTGAAATCATCCCCCTGAACAGAACTCCAAACTGACTCTAATCACTGCACAAGCCCTGGAGACTCAAAGACAACGGAAGGGAGACAAAGAGCTCCCGAGGGCATTCTGTATTTTCATGATCCCCATGGTGGGTTTGGAGCTGGGTCCAGGAGCCTCAGGCATAGAGAGAAGGATGAAGAAGCTGCTCAAGGAGTCAGCAGCAAAACTCCAAGCACCTTGGAGCATGGCTGGGCCCCACTGAGGGCAGGGAGTGCCAAAGGCTGCCCAGGTACTGCTGAGAGCAGATCCTTGAGGCCAGGATTGCAGGGAGCCCAAGGCTCTGAGCAGGGAACTGCAGTGCTGAGCAAGGCCTGGGCTGGTTGGGGGAAGCAGAAAGGCCAAGCCCTGAGCCCAGCCTGGGACAGCAGGGCCTGTCCTTCATGGCTGGCTCAGGGCTCTTTGTGGGCCACAGGGATGTGAGGGGCAGCAAGGACGAATGCCATAAACCTGTGGGACGCTCCAGATCCTCAAGGAACCGAGGGGCCTTTGGGACACTGTGGGAAGTTGTGCAACCAAGGGGATCATGGTGGCACTGTTGGGGCCCGTGGAACCAAGGGGCCAGTGTGACACTGTGGGGCCTCATGGAAACAAGAGGCCATTGTGAGCCTGCAGGGCTGCAACACTCCAGATCACTGAAATGCTGGGGGTAACCAAAGGTTCCTTGACTTGAGTTTGGTGCACAGGAGAAACCCCAACCAGATATTCTCAACATGGACAGATGCAAAGAATATTCTTGGTAGGAAGGGCCCAGAAGGATCATCAAGTCCAGCTCTTAAGTGAATGGCACACAGGGTTGAACCCACAGCCCACTGATACCAGCACCATGCTCTGATCAATGGAGCTAAGAGGTCAAAATGACACAAAATATTATTGGCAAAATATAGACAATCAAGGAACTTTTGCAAAGGGTTTAATACAACATCCACTTCAATATGAAACCCTTATCATAGCATTAAATTCAATAACTTAGCAAATTTAATCTAAAAACCTTTATCCCTTAAGATGTTAAGTTACCCAAAAATATTCCAGCTAAGTAGGATTAGAAGGAGAAGAAATAGCAAACAACAGAAAGACAGAAGATCCATAGAAAGACACACACATAGGTACCAACTGCTCAGGTTCCAGCATTGCTAACAAAGCAACCCCAGGAGAAGGCAGGACCCAGACCATGGGCTGGCCTTGTGCTCCGGCTTTTAACCCCCTGGCCTTCATGAGCCCGCCTCTGGGTGGGACTGCCAGTTGCTTGTCCAATCAGAGCCAGGGTAGCACCAGCTGCTAGTGTGTGATTGATTGATTGATTAACAGCTGGGCTAATCAGAGCTGGGTTAACATCACCCCCTGCTGTGTGATTGACGGCTTGGCCAGGCCAGGGCTGGGAGTGAGGCTCTGTCCAACCACAAACCAAGGCCTGACCCGGCCCTGGCCCCACACGGGCATTCCGAGCATCCCAAGGTGTCTCGGGACATCAATCCATCATCCAGCCTCTGACAGCGACTATGGTGACACTACGGAACCTCATGGAACCATGGGTCAGTTGTGACAATGCGGGTCCAAGGACACCACGGTGAGACTATGGAACCTCATGGAATCAAGGAGGCCATTGTGCATCTCAGAGGCCCTATAGAAGCAAGGGTCAATGATCAAACTGTGGGGCCCATAGGAACAAGGAGCCAATGTGACACAGCAGAACTGCATGGAGCCATGTGGGCCTCATGAAACCAAGAAACCATTGTGATATTGCAAGACCTCATGGAATCAAGGGGACCATTGTGACAGTATGGGACTCCATGAAATCAGGGGAACATGGAACAGTTCTGCCTGGTTTGGCCTCCTGGGGGCTGTCTGACAGGTCCCACTGAATTAGACATGCCAAGGACCACTTCCCATCTGACCATGAGGCACCGGGGCTCTGTGTTTTTATTCCTGTGGAAAAGAACTGTCTTTCTTGTCTAGCCTCCCATGGCTGAAATTAGGATTCCACCTCTAAAATTCCCTA
The DNA here is from genome assembly GCF_035770615.1 of Melospiza melodia melodia. Lineage (NCBI taxonomy): Eukaryota > Metazoa > Chordata > Aves > Passeriformes > Passerellidae > Melospiza > Melospiza melodia. The sequence goes on along the minus strand of NW_026948801.1, from coordinate 744,440 downwards.
TATCCAAGGGTTGCTCCCAGATAAAATCTGCTAATACAGTCAAGTCTGGCTAGCCTTGGCCTCTGGTGACTGCTTCTCATCTGCCCCTGCACCATTGGGGCTCACTTGTTTCCTTCCTATGGAGACCATTGTGACACTGCGGGGCGTTGTGGAGCCAATGGGCCATGGTGACACTGCAGGCCCTTGTGGAGCCTGTTACACTGTAGGAACTTGTGGAACCAAGGAGATCATTGTGACACTGTGAGTACCATGGATCCATGGGGCTATTGTGACACTGTGGGGTCTTGAGGAACCATGGAGACCATTGTGACTTTTTTGAGCCTTGTGACATGCAGGGGCCATTGTGACACTGCAGAGTACCATGGATCCATGGGGCCATTGTGACACTGTGAGGCCTCATGGAACCAAGGACATCACTGTGGCTCTGTTGGGCTGCATGGTCCCAAGGGGCCAGTGTGAAGCAGCGGGGCTTTGTGGAACCAAGAGGCCATTGCTGCATTTCAGGGCCTCGTGGAGCCAAAGGGCCGTTGTGATCCTGAGGGACACCATGGATCCATGGAGATCATTGTGACATTGCAAGGCCCCAGTGGAATCATGGAGACCATTTGTCGTGATCCATCCTAGTGAATTGATGATGTGATGGTTCGTAGGGGTGATCTCAGGGTGCAAAAAAAACCAACACGGCACAGAGGATTTGCAGTAACAATCAACAAGTGCAATTTTCTTGAAATAACCACAACAGAAATGCATTGGTGAGGGGAACCAGGGGGACAAAGGAGAAAATAAGGAAAAGAGGGAGGAAGAGGAGGGGTGGGTTATAGCTACCAAACGTGGTGCTGCGTTATCCTTTGGGATCCAGCCGATGGAGTCTGCCAGGCCACATCCGGGGAGATCTCGGAGGTTCATCTGGACCCCACGTTATACTATTTTTTGTTGGGGGAAGGGGGAATGAATTTCACAACCAAAGCAAAGGTCTTCAGGGGGAAAGAATAGTATTTGTTCATGGGTGAACAAAGTCAAGCCAGGCAGCAAGCAAGAACTATTGTTTTCATGGCCCACTGCCTGCACCTGTGCTTGCTCTGGGCAGCTTTCCTCCCTGCCCTCTGCACATCTCCCCTGAGTTGGGAGGGTTTCAGTCCCAGTCTCTAAAAGAAGGTGAGAGGGAGCCTTCTCACACAGGGGCTTCATGTTTCAGGTCCTTGATGAAGAGGCCTACATCTCTACGTGTCTATCACGATGGTTGAGAACGGGCTAGAGGGGTCTACTCTTGGAGGAGGGACCACGCTAAAGCTCAAACCAGCCAGGCCAGGAGGCAGAGAGAAATTCCAGGACCATTGTTCAGGAAAAAGGGCAGGGTGCTCCTTCGAGTTCAGTGTTGCGTATAGCAAAAAACACCTCTGGAAACAGTGAGCTAAGAGGCACATGATTTCCCCCCCCCACCACTGGTTCAGCAGTTTTTAGTTTTTTGATGGTCTCTCTTCATGGCAACCGTGAGGCAAAAATGAAGGATATTTCGGACAGATTCTCACATGGCCTCAGGCCCAGGGCCAGCAGCCATGGCCAAAGTGCTGCAGGAGTTGGCTCTGTCAGGGCTGTCTTGCCGCTGCTGCCCATCCCTGTGCAGCCCAGGCTGTCCCTGCCCTGCGCCTCTGTCCCTGCAGGCTGTCGGCATCCCCCGGCTGCCCCACCTGGCTGGGCCCTTCCTGTGCTGACCGCTCTGCCTCCTGCCTGCCTCTTCCTGCCCACACAGAGCCTTGGGCTACTCCAGGCTACTGCTGGGGACGTGTTGCCCCACATCCCTGCCCTGGCAGGGAAATTCCTTTCTCCTGGTGTCCACTCTGCACCTCCCCAGCTGCTCTTGGTGCTATTATGTCTTCTTCAGGCTCATTCCCACTATGAAGAAAAGTTCCTGCCCCTCTGAAACCACCCTTCCATCCCTCCCAGGCTACTCCTGTTCTCTCCTCAGTCTCCACACCACTGAGCCCAGAGCCCGCAGACTCCCCCTGCTGGTTTTGTGATGAGGCCTCCAAAACCCCATCCTGGGAGATTTTTGGAAAAAAAATAAGGTCTGTGAAAATGGAAAAATTGTGGTCAAAGTTATTTTCTCCCAAATCTTGCCATGACAGAAAAAGGGTCAATATCTTTAAACTGAATGAGGGTGGATTTACATTTGTTAGAAGGAAGAAATATTCTACAATTATGAAAGTGGCATGAAACTGCAGCTGTTTTTCTAGAGAATTGGATGCCCTATCCCAGGGATTGTCCAAGAGCGGGAGCTTTGTGCAGCCTGACCCAGTGAAACCCTCCCCACCCCAAGAACAGAATTCCCGTAGTGTGTGTTCTCTGCTGTGCTGGGTGCCCTCACAACGCTTCTGGCCAGAATGTCTGCTGAGGGCAGCCAGGCTGCTGCAGGGGCAGTGGCCTCACAGCCATCACCATGGCAGCCCTGTCCCCTGGGCCTGGCTCTCCCCTTTCCTCTGCCCCTGCCTAGGCTCTGCTGGCATGAAGAGTTTTGTCATTAATATCTTGTCCCCGAGGTGCTGGGGCCAATGGCTTCCCATTCAGGCTCCTGGAGCAGAAGTGGCTTTTCAAGCCCAGCAGGAATGAGCCCTGAGGCAGCAGCTCTGCAGTGGTGGCCACCAGGCTGGGCTGCCAAGGGAGGCTTCTGGCCATGGCCTGCAAGCAGCTGCTGCTGCCAAGGTGCCTTTGGTGCCTCAGGCTCTCCCTGGCACAGCTCCCAGCACAGCGCTCTGCCCTTGTGCCCGAGCCCTTCCCTGTGCAGGGACTGGCCTGGGGCTTTTCCTGCAGCGGGACCTGCCCTGCTTATGGCACAGGAAAGGCAGCTCCTGCTGGAGCAGGAGGCTCTGCCTGCAATGGGCTCCAACAACTCCGGCAAGGCCCTGTTGACTTCGAAATTTCTTCCCAGGGAAGAATATTCTAATTGTTAGAGCTCCAGTGCTGTGGAGGAAATAACTCTGATCAAGATCTTTCTGTCTAAGCATGATCAGAATCAATCAGAGCTGTATTTCTAGAAATCTCTCAGGTATTCCATCATTAATCCTGTGGGACAAGTTCAATTCCCCCTGTCCAGTCTTTTGCACCTTTGTCAATGTCTGGGGCTGGGATTGGATCCAGCCACTCCCCTTCTCCTCTCTGAGATGGAAGTAAAGAAGTCTAGGGGTTCTGGAAGGTTTTATGGGTTCCATGGTGGCTGCTGTGGGCCATTTCTCCATCCCATGACTCAGCAGGAGTTTCTCCAAGGAAGAAACAAAGCTTTTGCCTGAAGCTCCCACTCTGGCCATGACAGGAACCCCTGTGTGTGTCTGGGACATCCTGGGTCTTTGGCAGCTTTGGGGACCCCTGGGATGTCACCGTGGAGCCCCCATGAGTGCCTGTGACAGATCGGTGCCTTTGCAGCCCAAGGTGCCCTGGGATGTCACCATGGAATGGCTGTGACTGCCTCTGACCACAGGGCTCTTTACCACCCCCAGAAAACCCTGGGAGGTGCCCATGGAGCCCCTTTCTCTGTGTGTGACATTCCAGGTCTTGAACATCCTGGAGACTCCTGGAATGTCCCCATGTGTTGCTATAGGACACGAAAGAACACAAGCACACATCGCTGTTGTCATGGTGAAAAAAAAAGGAAGTTTATTTTCTGACTCCAACATTTATAGTTTCCCAAGAGTGACAGTGGATTGGAGGGTGACAGTGCCACCTCTCCAATGACACTGGACAAACCAAGAGTCCATCAACTTTCTCCTCCTCCATAAAGGAATGCAAAACAATGAGTTATTTACAGCAAGTGTGTGAGAAAGTTCACTACAAGAATGTCAATATCTTAGAAACTCTTAAAAAATCAGGGCGCCTCCCATGGAACCCCTCTGAGTGCCTGTGGCAACTCAGTTCCTTACCAGGCACCCATCACCACTACCCATTGTTCTGGACAGTTTCTATGGCAACCCTTCCCAGCCCCCTGTTGCTATGGTCAGTTTCCATGGCAACCATCACCAGCTTCCTTGCTGCTATGGTCAGTTTCCATGGCAACCATCACCAGCCCCCTGTTGCTCTGGACAGTTTCCATGGCAACCACCACCAGCCCCTGTTGCTATGGTCAGTTTCCATGGCAACCATCACCAGCCCCCTGTTGCTATGCTCAGTCCCTTGGCAGCTCCATGGAGACCCCATGCCAGGGGTGGTTGCCATGGACACCAGCTCAGGCCTGCAGCCAGAGCCCGTTGCCATGGCAACCATTTGCAGCTCCATCCCCGGGCTCATGGGATCCCAGAACCACAGAATTGGCTGAGCTGGGAGGCACCCATCAGGATCCTCCAGTCCAACTGCTGGCCATGCTAAGGACACCCCAACAATGCCAGCCTGGGCCTGGCAGCGCTGTCCAAACGCTGCTGGAGCTCAGAGAGCCCTGGAGCTGGGACCCTTCCCTGGGGAGCCTGGGCAAGGCCCCAGCAGCCTCTGGGCAAAAACCTTTTCCTGACATCCAACCTGAGCCTGCCCCGACTCAGCTGCAGCCGTTCCCTCCACTCCTGTCCCTGGGCACCAGAGGGAAGAGGCTCCCACAGCCACAGCCAGGGACCCGCTCCCAAGGCTGTTGCCATGGCCACCAGGGCTGGGACCAGCTGGGATGCTCGGTTTCCAGGGGCCGGGGTTCAGAAATGGGATTCCCCAATTTTCTGCTCCTGGTAAAACCGTGCTGCCGCTTGCTGACCTCCTGCCTCCCATGGAATGCACAAAAGGCAAAGATCCCACCCTGGGATGAGAACAATTTATTGGGAACAGCACACAGATAAGGAACAAACAGGAACAGCAACAACACTGGTAACAGAAGGGATCAGAAAAACTATTTAGAGGGAAAACTACAACACCAACTGTCTCTTTCCAGCCACATATTCACTTCTGCCTGGAAAGGACACCCTTCTCTCAAGGGGAGAGAGTCCCTTTCCTGCCTCTGGCATTGACCTGAAGCAGGAGTGAAAATAATGACATGGCATTAGCCAGACCCTTACGTTCTTTGATCCCACATCATGTCGTTGGCAGGGGCAGGAAAAGGGACAGGAGTTTAGCCAGTAAGGATCACAGGGAATGTGGAGCACCAGCGTTCTTCCCAACGTGGGTTCTCCAATGGGGGATGAAGCTGGAGCTGTGCACAAAGCTCTTCCTGCAGTTAGGGCATTTGCAGTGCTTCCCTTACTGGTGCCTCCGTTGGTGTTTGGTCAAGGCAGAGCTCTGGGTGAAGCTCTTCCCACACTGGGGACACTCATAGGGCCTCTCCCCGGTGTGGATGCGTTGATGGATGATGAGGTGGGAGTTTTCCTTGAAGCCCTTCCCAGAGTCAGGGCAGCAGAAGGGCCTCTCCTCTGTGTGAATCCGCTGGTGCAGGATGAGATGGGAGCTGATCCGAAACCTCTTCTGACACTCGGAACACTCATAGGGCCTTTCCCCGGTGTGGATGTGTTGGTGGGTAACAAGCTCAGAGCTGCACCTGAAGCCCTTCCCACATTCCCCACACTCGTAGGGCCATTGCCCGGTGTGGATCATCTGGTGGCAGATCAGGGTGCTGCTCTGGCTGAAGCTCTTCCCACACTCCAAGCACTTGTAGGGCTTCTCCCCATCATGAAGCTGCTCATGCACCACCAGCTCCGAGCCCTGGCTGAAGCTCTGTCCACCTTCCTGGCCCAGGGTGGGTCTTTCCTCCTCAGAGCAACCCGGGCTGGGTTTGGTGCCACTCGTCCTGTGGGACCCCTGGGACTTCTCCTCCCCATTGCATTCATGCGCAGTGGAGCTGCTCAAAGTGGCCTCTTCCACCAGGTTCTGCTCTGGAGATTTGTCCTTCCAGGTCTCCATCCTCAGCTTCTTGTCTGTGGGAGGAAGGACAAAGAGAGGATGAGATGTGCCTCTGTGCCAGAGGGAAGGGGAAGGAGATGTCCCCAGTGCTTCCCCGGCAGAACGGCATGGGCAGTGGGGTTGTCCTGCATCCTTGGTTCCATGAGATTCCATTGTATCACGTGGTGTCCTTGGTTCCATGAGGCCCTGCTGGGTCACAGTAGAGCCTTTGTGCCGTTCATTTCCATGGTGCCACAATGGTCTCCAGCATTCCATGAGGCCATGCAGCAAAAGAGTGGACCCTTGAATCCATGTGTTTCCATTCCATCACAATGGCCTCTTGCATTCCATGAGGCCATACTGTAAAATGGTGGGTGGACCCTTGGTTCCACAAGTTCCCATTCCATCAGGATGATCTCTTGCATTCCATGAGGCTCTGCTGTGTCACTAAGGGGCCTTTGTTCCATGTGTTCCTATTGGGAAACAATGGTCTCCAGCGCTCCATGAGGCTGAGCCATGAAACTCTGGGCACTTGGTTCCATGAGATTCCACCACAGTGTCAGCATGGTCTCCTGGGTCCTGCAACAATTCACACTTGGTTCCATGAGATTCCACCATGGTGTCACCATGGCCTCCTGGGTCCTGTCACAATTCACACTTGGTTCCATGAGATTCCACCACAGTGTCACCATGGCCTCCTGGGTCCTGTCACAATTCACACTGGTTCCATGAGATTCCACCATGGTGTCACCATGGCCTCCTGGGTCCTGTCACAATTCACACTTGGTTCCATGAGATTCCACCATGGTGTCACCATGGCCTCCTGGGTCCTGTCACAATTCACACTTGGTTCCATGAGATTCCACGGTGTCACCCACTTGATCTCCTTTACCCTTCAGTTCCATTTTAAAAGTCACAATTACAACACTTCATTAGCATACTCACATTTGCATAAAGCTGTGTCCCGGTTTTACAACCATGTGTGGCCTCAGCGCCTGCATCAGTTCCTCCTGTGGTGCTTGTCAGTCTTCTGGTGGTCTTTTGATGAAGGCTTCTATCGTCCTTCTCACATTGGAACTTTTTACCTGGATCATCAGCCCATGCCTGGTGCTCCTTGTTCTTCAGTCTGACCTGGTTTGAGCTGATTTTGCCCTTTGCAAGTTCTGTTCAAACTTGCTCTCTTGCTCTTGGTGCGTTTGTTGTGTCGCTTGCTCTGCTCTCTCGCTTTCTCTGCTGTCTCACTGGCTTTGCCTGCATGTGAAAAATGCATGTATTTTATGATTGGCTTTTTGCAAATATTCAAATGAATATTATATGTCTTGTGTTAGAAAGTAATGCTGTATTAATTCTCTTAAGTACTGTGTTAAATATAGTTTTAGGTTATAAAAAATGTTAAAATAGAAACTATGCAATGTAGGATTCTTTTTTTAAAGAAAGGACTCACAGTGAGATAGCAGCCACAGGAGACCTAAATCGTTCAGAGAAAAAGAATTTGTTGCTCTCTTATGAAAAGAAATGAACTTCTTCCCGCCTTGAAGGCGCTGTTAGGATTCAGAGGAACATGGTGACAATGACCAGACAGAATCCTGTGTTTGAATGGAATTTATGCATCATGGAGGAGGTGTATGAATATGCAACAGGCTATTGCTTTTAAGGGTTAATCCTTTGTTAACATGGGTCCTCTTTCAGGCCCATGCTGCCCAGAAAAAGGTACCCGGACATCCGTAACTCTTTGTCTCTATTGTCTCATATTGTCCTAATTCAAATTGTAAAAATTGTTATCACTCTAATTATATTACTATTTTTATAACCATTTTATTACTATTTAACTTTTAAAATTTTAAAAATAATTGATTGGCATTTTTCACACTGGCAAAGGGATTTTTCAGAAAACATCACAGTCACACTGTCCCAGCTGCAGGATCTGCTTCCCATCAGCCCTGAGCCCAGCCTGGTGCTGAACAAAGGGGCTGGGCTGGGGTCATCCCCTGATGGGGGCTGTGCACCCCCTCTGCCCTCTCCCCAAATTCCCTCTGGGGAGCAGGAGCTGGGGCAGGAGCCCTGTGGGGAGGGACAAAGGGGTGACACCGGCATGGGGGGACACACACAGCCCCTGGGGACCCCCCCTCACCTTCTGCTGCAGCACCAGGAGGATGAACCCCAACATGGAGCCACAGAGCCCTGGCAGCATCTTAGCGGGTGGGGTCTGGTGGTTGCTTTGGGGGGTCACATCTGCCCCAAAACCCCTCCCAGACTTCTCAAACACCCCACAGCTCCTGGCCAGGACTCCCCCAAAGCTCTCCCTCTGTGGTGGTGTTTGAGAGTCCTCAGGACGAGGGAAGAGATGAGAATCTTGACTCCATGTTTCAGAAGGCTGATTTATTATTTTATGATATATAGGATAAGAAAATGATATATTAAAACTACACTAAAGAAAGAGAAAGGAGACATCAGAAGGCTAGCAAAGAAAGTAATAAAATCTTGTGACTGCTCAGAGTCCTGACACAGCTGGACCTATGATTGGTCATTAATTATAAACAACCACGTGAGACCAATCAAAGATGCACCTGTTGGTAAACCATCTCCAGATCACATTCCACAGCCATCAGATAGTTATTGTTTACATTTCTTTTCTGAGGCTTCTCAGCTCCTCAGGAGAAAAATCCTAGCAAAAGGATTTTTTAGGAAATATGTCCGTGACACTCCCTGCAATGTAAATGGCCCTAAGAGCCACCAAAGCCCCTTCCCATCTCCCCCAAAATCCACCCAAATTCTCTCCAAGCCACACAGCCTGGCCAGGACCTCAAAGCCCCCTCACAGTGTGCCACAAAAGCCCCCCAAATGCCCTCCCAGCACCACAAACACCCCAAGAGCCACAGAAGCCTCTCCCCGTTCCCCCAGGACCCTCCAAACCCCCTCCCACCCCCCCATGGCACTGACCAGGAGAGGTTGGTGGGCAGGAACATCCCCAGCCAGGGGCAGCCCAGGCACTTCAGCAGAGATTTGGGCACTTTGGGGGGACACCCCAAACGGGGAGACCCAGGCCAGGGACTGGGACAAAACCAGAATTCCTGGAGAGCAGACGGGCTCAGTGGGACAAACTCTGCCAGCACAGCTACGAGACTGTGGCCCCATCTGCGTGGCTCCATGGCCCTACAACAGCCACATCCTCCTGGATATTCCTCTGAACCCCCAATTCACTTCCAAATCCCAGTGAAGTGGTGCAACTTTAGATCTCTTTGTTTAATTTCTTTATTTTTACCTGAGTTCTGGGTGTTTTGATGGGATAAAGATGGAAATTATTTAAGTTGGAAAAGACCTGCAAGGATCATCCAGCTATGCTCAATGCCACCAGAAGAAATGATTGGACAGAGCAGAATTTTTAGGGTGCAAAGGTATGTTGGCGGTTCCTTTTGTTCCTTTTTACTTAGAGAATTGCTAGGAAACACTAACAACTGGATACTTAAGAAAACAAAAGATGTGATCAAACTTAGGGAGGAGGGCATCTGGCTGCACTTCTCTTATCTGGGAGTTTCTCCTGAGCCCAGCCCAGAGCTGCTTCCCCAGCTGTGGGTTAGAAATTTAAGTCGGGGTAAAAAGCAATTTTAGATTTAGCTGAAGTCTGCTGTTTAATCTCCTGTAGTCTGTTAACTTGTGTGCTCCCAAAAAAGCCTGCAGAGGAAACAAAGGAGATTCAAGGCTACCTAGAAAGGAATGCAAACACCCAAGCTGAAGAGAGATAAGGAGAGTGGGCCTCCTCACCGACCCTGGGGCTGAAGCAGATGGAAAAACTGAATCTGGGTTACAACTACATGACTAAACAACTGGCCGGCTCATAGAATTTATAAGACAGTTTAATACATGTGTGCCAGGAAAATGAATCCACAAACATCAGAGGTTTATGTCCAGAAAGGAGACAGAGGAGTCCTTTGACTTTATTTGAATAAAGGGAGAGATCATGGGGCATTTCCCTGGGGTCTCTCAAAATTTTGGAGGATGCAGCCTCCTTTTTATCCCAATTTCCCTTCTCTCTTTCACCATTTCTGAGGTACACGAGAGGTACAGACTTCCCAAAATGCCTGATACCAAAGATTTCCCTCTAAAGTATCACACCCCCCTTTTAATTTTTGAATCTTATGGAATTTAGGGGTTTCCCCGATTGTTTCTTTCATCTTTCAATGTCCAATTTCATTTATCAGCAAACCTACAGTTTATTTGTAAAAGCAAATATCTTTTTCCATTCATCAATTATTAGAATCCTTCCCATTGTTTCTTTTATCTCTCAGTGCTGGTTTTATCTAGCAGCAGACCCACAGCTGGTTTGTAAAGACAAATCCCACATACCTCTCATATGCATATGCAACAAGTTAAGAGGTAAAATAGCCTTGGTAATTTTCGGGGGTGCCCATGTCCTTAGGGCAGTACTGAAATCAATCATGCTGGCTTTACAGCTTCTACAAATTGAGGGGTTTTTCTGCAAATCAGGGTGAGCGTCTGCTTGTGAGACTGCACTGGGTCGTTTATGTGTAAAATGCATGCATTTTATGATTGGCTCTTTGCAAATATTCAAATGAATATTATATGTGTTGTGTTAGAAAGTAATGCTGTATTAATTCTCTTAAGTACTTTGTTAAATATAGTTTTAGGTTATAAAAAATGTTAAAATAGAAACTGTGCTATGTAGGATTCTTTTTTTAAAGAAAGGACTTGAAACGAGATAGCAGCCAAAGGACACCTAAATCTTTCAGAGAAAAAGAATTTATTGATTTATTGCCTGCTTATCAGAAAAAATTACCTTCTTCCTGCCTCGAAGGTGCTTTTAGGATTCAGAGGAAGAAGCTGACACTGACCAGACAGAATCCCGTGTTTGAATGCAATTTCTGCATCATGTATGAAGTGTATGAATATGTAAGAGGCGGCTGTTTTTAATGGTTAATCCTTTGTTAACGGGTGTCCTTTTTTGGGTTTGTGCTACCCAGAAAATTTACCTGGACATCTGTAACTCTTTCTCTCTATTGTCTCATATTGTCCTAATTCAAATTGTCCAAATAGTTATTACTCTAATTGTGTTACTATTTTTATAACCATTTTATTACTATTAAATTTTTAAAATTTTAAAAACAAGCGATTGGCATTTTTCACACTTATTAACACCCACCTCACTGAGAGAGGCACCCTTCCCCCTCTGCCTGGGACCCTGAGCTCGGCTCTCCCTGCCCTGCAGCCACTTTTATAGATACATATTATAATAGTGGCTTTTCACAAATATAAAAAAGGATTTTATATCTGTGGTGTTAAAATAACTTTGCTATATAGTTTCTGTTTCTGTTGTTAATTAATGTTAGACATAGTAGTGAAATAGCCGATATAATTCTGCTTGTGCCAAAATGCCTGCTTTGGTTGGGATAACATTCCGTTGAGAGGAACAGCAGATTTGTCTTTACAAACCAGCTGTGGGTCTGCTGCTAGATAAAACTAGCACTGAGAGATAAAAGAAACAATGGGAAGGATTCCATTGATTAATGGAAAAAAATATTTGCCTTTATAAATAACAAAAAAATTTAGGTTTGCAGATAAATGAAATTGGACATTGAAAGATGAAAGAAACAATAGGGGAAACCACTAAATTCCATAAGAATTGAAGATTAAAAGGGAGGGTTATACATTAGAGGGAAATCTTTGGTATCAGATGTTTTGGGAAGTCTGCACCTCTCAAGTACCTCAGCCAACGGGGAAAGAGAGAAGGGAAATACAGCTGGGAAACTGGGATAAAAAGGAGGCTGCATCCTCCAAAATTTTGAGAGACCCCAGGGGAATGCCCCATGGCCTCTCCCTTTATTTGAATAAGTCAAAGGACTCCTCTGTCTCCTTTCTGGACATAAATCTCTGATGTTTGTGGATTAATTTTCCTAACACAATGAACACAGGATGAGGACACCTGTACAGATCTGCCAACTGTCAGCAACCACTGTCTGAAGGCAGTGTGGTCTGGACCCAAAACTGAAGATGATGATAAAAAATGGACTAAAACCATAAGCCAGGAATACTCATGCTCTAAAAAAGGCAGATCCAAGGACAAGATAGGCTAAGGAGTTCTCAGAACATGTAAACTGGTTAGGGGAAATGTTTACTATGCATGAGGGTCTATGAATATGCAAAAGGTTGGTGTAAGGGAAAAGGTATTTAAGGGGTATCCCCAGCTGAGTGCCAAGATGCACCTGGCTGTAATAACCTTTGCTCTATGGTCCTTGTTTCCTATTGTCCTTCATTAAATTTTCACAGGCGACTGAATGTGTTTTTCACACGCCACACCCCCTGCCTGCTGATATATCTTGCCAGCCCAGCCTGGTGCTCCCCAAGCCCTACTGGGGCACCTGGATCGGCTACCCCTGTGGGTTTGTGCAGCAAAGCCTCTGTCAGTTTTGTAGTTTTTGTTGTTGTTTGTTTGCTTTATTATACACACCAGTAAATAACTGTTATTCCTATTCCCATATCCTTGCCTGAGAGCTCCTTAATTTCATGATTCTAATAATTCAGAGGGATTCTAATAATTCAGGGTTTACATTTTCCATTCCAAGGAGGGCTCCTGCCTTCCTTAGCAGATACTTGTCTTTCAAACCATGACAAGGTAAAAAATCAGCTCTTCCCAAGGGGTTTCCAATATGGAGCTGAGACCCAATGGAGGTTCCTGCCCCAGCGTTGAGTCAGGTGCCTACTGGGATCCAGGATGATGTGGAGACCACCAGCCAGGCGTCTTCCCAATTTGGATTATTGGGAAGGTGGATCAGCAGGGCTTTTCTAACTTGGATTATTGGGAATGTGGGTCACCAGGGCTCTCTGCAATGAGGGTTCTCTGATGGGGGAGGAAGTTGGAGCAGTGCACGAAGCTCCTCCTGCAGCTGGGGCAATTGCAGGGCTTCCCTTAGCGGTGCCTCCGCTGGTGTTGGTTCAAGACTGAGCTGAACCTCTTCCCACACTCCGGGCACTCATGGGGCCTCTCCCGCTGTGGATGCGCCGGTGCCTGGTGAGGTGGAAGTTGTGCTTGAAGCCCCTCCTGCAGTCGGGGCAGCAGAAGGGCCTCTCCTCAGTGTGAATCCGCTGGTGGATGAGGAGAAGGGAGCTGCTTGGAAATGATTTCCCACACTCGGAACACTCGTAGGGCCTCTCTCCTGAGTGGATTTTCTGGAGGGAAGTCAAGTGGGAGCTCTGGAGGAAGTTCTGGCCACATTCCCAACACTTGTAGGGCTGCTCCCGGTGTGGATGCGATGGTGGATGGTGAGCTGGGGGCTGTCTCTGAAGCCCTTCCCACACTCAGGACACTCGTAGGGCTTCTCCCCAGTGTGGATCATCTGGTGGCAGAGCAGGCGGGACCTCCAGCGGAATCCCTTCCCACACTCCAAGCACTTGTGGGGCTTCTCCCCATCATCGAGCTGCTCATGGAGCACCAGCCCTGAGCTTTGGCTGAAGCTCTGTCCACCTTCCTGGCTCAGGCTGGCTCTTTCCTCCTCAGATCGCCCTGGGCTGGGTTTGCAGTCCCTCCTCCTGGGAGATATGTGGGGATTTTCCTCCCCATCAGATTCCTGCACTGTGGAGTCACTCAAAACAGTCTCTGCCACCAGGTTCTGCTGTGGGGATTTGTCCTCTCTGCTCTCCATGCTCAGCTCATGCTCTGGGGAAGGAAGGACAAGGAGAGGATGGGATTTGCCTCCGTGCCAGAGGGAAGGACATCCTCCCAGTATGTGCCCGGCAGGATGGCATCAGCAGCAGGATTGTCCTGCAGCCGGGGGCCTTGGTGGGCTGGGAGATGGAGCAGAAGAGAGTGGGAAAGGGGCACTGACTTCCTCCTCAGCTGCTTGGGGGTTCCAGGGCATCTTCCTCTTCCTCACATCCTCCTCCATCTGGCCAAGATTTGGGAAAGGGAAATCCTGCTTAGCAAGGAAAACAAGGGATGAGCATATTGGGTTTGAAGGTCCCCCTGCCCAAGTCCGTGTCTAGATGTCAGCATCATGTGTCCATAAAAATCTGCTCTAAAAAAGCCTCCCAGGAGTTCCCCATCTCTGGTCTCTCGGTTTTGGGGTTCTGGGATTCCTCCCTGTCCAGGATGCTGGGTGTCCCAGCAATCCCAAAAGCTCCTCTCTATTCTGTCTCCCCATTAAGGCATGCTGGGGGTTTTGAGGGTCCCTTCTCCCCTCATTCTCTGCTCTGGCCTGCAGCGGCTCCAAGGAGTCCCCCCTGCCCCTCTCCAGGCTCTTGAGGCTCCCGCCAATGGTGGCGCTCCCCCCTCTCTGGGCTCCCCACTTTGGGCTCCTGGGGGACACAGGGCTCTGCTGACCCCACAAGAGCCTTTTCTGCTCAGCATCTTCATTCTCCAAACATCCCCCCAGAAAAATCCAAGGGACGCCCCAGGATATCTGCGCCAAGCTCCCCCTCCCCAGTCACGATCCCATGGGTGGGGGCTGCGAATTCAGGGAGGGTTGGGTGGTGCTGAGGCACCTGAACCTGTACCATATCCCAAAGGAGTGGGCAAGGGAACAGCAGGGCTGGGGACAAGCCATGAGGAAGGATTACCACAGCCACATTCCTGGATTCACTCCTCCACCAAGGTGCTTCCAGCCTGGAGGAGATATCCCACAGGAGAGCAGCTCCATAACACACCCCCAACACCTGCCCTGCTCCAGGGCTGAATCCAGAGCCTCTTCTGCCTGGCTGAGAGCACAGAGGGAGCTGCAGGACCTCTCAGCTCTCCCTGGATCCTTGTCTTCTTCAGGTGAGCAACCTCAGCTCTCCCAGCCTGGCTCCAGATCTGAGGGGCACCAGCTCTTAGAGCATCTCTGGTGCCTCCTCTGGACTGGATCTAGCAGCTCCACCTCCTTCCTGTGCTGGGCCCCAGGGCTGTGGCAGCTCTGCAGGTGGGGACTCACCTGAGTGGGGCAGAGGAGCAGAATCCCCCCCTTCTCTGCTGCCCACATGGGGGCTCAGTCCAGGCTCAGGGAGGCTTTCAGGGCTGGGGCTTCCTTCTGCTTTCCTCGATCTGCCTTTGTCCCTCCTCTTCCTCCCACTCTTCCTCTTCCATCCCTCCTTCTCCTCCTCCTCCTCCTTCCCCAGCAGCAGCCACACCCTCGGTGCCCCGTTCCCGCAGCCCTTGCAGCCTGCGGTAGGAGCAGGGATGGAGCCGGGACAGGTCAGGATTGGCACCCTCGGGCCTCATACTGGAGGCTCCTGGGGTCAGCTGAGGAGGAAGTCAGTGCCCGTTTCCCACTCTCTCCTGCTCCATCTCCCAGCCCACCACGGCCCCTGGCTGCAGGATGATCCTGCTGCTGATGCCGTCCTGCCGGGGACACATTGGGAGGATGTCCTTCCCTCTGGCACGGAGGCAAATCCCATCCTCTCCTTGCCCTTCCTCCCGCAGACCAGGAGCTGAGGATGGAGACCAGGGAGGATAAATCCCCATGGCAGCAGAACCTTGTGGAAGACAAGTTGGGAAGAAGCCTGGCTGGTGGTCTCCACATCATCCTGGATCCCAGTAGGCACCTGACTCAACGCTGGGGCAGGAACCTCCATTGGGTCTCAGCTCCATATTGGAAACTCCTTGGGAAGAGCTGATTTTTTACCTTGTCATGGTTTGAAAGACAAGTATCTGCTAAGGAAGGCAGGAGCCCTCCTTGGAATGGAAAATGTAAACCCTGAATTATTAGAATCCCTCTGAATTATTAGAATCATGAAATTAAGGAGCTCTCAGGCAAAGATATGGGAATAGGAATAACAGTTATTTACTGGTGTGTATAATAAAGCAAACAAACAACAACAAAAACTACAAAACTGACAGAGGCTTTGCTGCACAAACCCACAGGGGTAGCCGATCCAGGTGCCCCAGTAGGGCTTGGGGAGCACCAGGCTGGGCTGGCAAGATATATCAGCAGGCAGGGGGTGTGGCGTGTGAAAAACACATTCAGTCGCCTGTGAAAATTTAATGAAGGACAATAGGAAACAAGGACCATAGAGCAAAGGTTATTACAGCCAGGTGCATCTTGGCACTCAGCTGGGGATACCCCTTAAATACCTTTTCCCTTACACCAACCTTTTGCATATTCATAGACCCTCATGCATAGTAAACATTTCCCCTAACCAGTTTACATGTTCTGAGAACTCCTTAGCCTATCTTGTCCTTGGATCTGCCTTTTTTAGAGCATGAGTATTCCTGGCTTATGGTTTTAGTCCATTTTTTATCATCATCTTCAGTTTTGGGTCCAGACCACACTGCCTTCAGACAGTGGTTGCTGACAGTTGGCAGATCTGTACAGGTGTCCTCATCCTGTGTTCATTGTGTTAGGAAAATTAATCCACAAACATCAGAGATTTATGTCCAGAAAGGAGACAGAGGAGTCCTTTGACTTATTCAAATAAAGGGAGAGGCCATGGGGCATTCCCCTGGGGTCTCTCAAAATTTTGGAGGATGCAGCCTCCTTTTTATCCCAGTTTCCCAGCTGTATTTCCCTTCTCTCTTTCCCCGTTGGCTGAGGTACTTGAGAGGTGCAGACTTCCCAAAACATCTGATACCAAAGATTTCCCTCTAATGTATAACCCTCCCTTTTAATCTTCAATTCTTATGGAATTTAGTGGTTTCCCCATTGTTTCTTTCATCTTTCAATGTCTAATTTCATTCATCACCAATCCTAAAGTTTATATGTAAAGGCAAATATCTTGTCCCATTAATTAGTGGAATCTCTCCCATTGTTTCTTTCATCTCCCAGAGCTAGTTTTATCTCACAGCAGACCCACAGCTGGTTTGTAAAGACAAATCTGCTGTTCCTCTCAATTGGATGTTATCCCAACCAAAGCAGGCATTTTAGCACAAGCATAATTATATTGGCTATTTCACTACTATGTCTAACATTAATTAACAACAGAAACAGAAACTATATAGCAAAGTTATTTTAACACCACAGATATAAAATCCATTTTTACATTTGTGAAAAGCCACTATTATAATATGTATCTATAAAAGTGGCTGCAGGGCAGGGAGAGCCGAGCTCAGGGTCTCAGGCAGACGGGGGTGGTCCCTCTTATATGGAGGGGGGTGTTAATAAGTGTGAAAAACACCAATCACTTGTTTTTAAAATTTTAAAAATTTAATAGAAATAAAATGGTTATAAAAATTAGCAATACAATTAGAGCAATAACAATTTTTACAATTTGAATTAGGACAATATGAGACAATAGAGACAAAGAGTTACGGACGTCTGAGTACATTTCTCTGGGCAGCACGAGCCTGAAAAAGGACACCCAGTAACAGAGGATTAACTATTAAAAACAGCCTGTTGCATATTCATACACCTCCTCCATGATGCATAAATTCCATTCAAACACAGGATTCTGTCTGGTCATTGTCACCATGTTCCTCTGAATCCTAACAGCGCCTTCAAGGCGGGAAGAAGTTCATTTCTTTTCATAAGAGAGCAACAAATTCTTTTTCTCTGAACGATTTAGGTGTCCTGTGGCTGCTATCTCACTGTGAGTCCTTTCTTTAAAAAAAGAATCCTACATTGCATAGTTTCTATTTTAACATTTTTTATAACCTAAAACTATATTTAACACAGTACTTAAGAGAATTAATACAGTATTACTTTCTAACACAAGACATATAATATTCATTTGAATATTTGCAAAAAGCCAATCATAAAATACATGCATTGCATTTTTCACATGCAGGCAAAGCCAGTGAGACAGCAGAGAAAGCGAGAGAGCAGAGCAAGCGACACAACAAACGCACCAAGAGCAAGAGAGCAAGTTTGAACAGAACTTGCAAAGGGCAAAATCAGCTCAAACCAGGTCAGACTGAAGAACAAGGAGCACCAGGCATGGGCTGATGATCCAGGTAAAAAGTTCCAATGTGAGAAGGACGATAGAAGCCTTCATCAAAAGACCACCAGAAGACCAACAAGCACCACAGGAGGAACTGATGCAGGCGCTGAGGCCACACATGGTTGTAAAACCGTGACACAGCTTTATGCAAATGTGAGTATGCTAATGAAGTGTTGTAATTGTGACTTTTAAAATGGAACTGAAGGGTAAAGGAGATCAAGTGGGTGACACCGTGGAATCTCATGGAACCAAGTGTGAATTGTGACAGGACCCAGGAAATCAAGGTGACACGATGGTGGAATCTCATGGAACCAAGTGCCCAGAGTTTCATGGCTCAGCCTCATGGAGCGCTGGAGACCATTGTGTCCCAATGGGAACACATGGAACAAAGGATAGTGTCACAGCAGGGTGTCATGGAATGCAGGAGATCATCCTGATGGAATGGAAAATCATGGATTCAAGGGTCCACTCTTTTGCTGCGTGACCTCATGGAGTGCTGGAGACCATTGTGATGAAATGGAAACTCATGGAACCAAGGGTCCACTCTTTTGCTGCATGGCCTCATGGAATGCTGGAGCCCATTGTGGCACTGTGGAAACGAATGGCACAAAGGCTCCACTGTGACCCATCAGGGCCTCATGGAACCAAGGACGCCACTGTGATACAATGGAATCTCACGGAACCAAGGTCCAGCTGTGACTTAGCTGGGCCTTATGGAACCAAGGACACTGCCATGATGCAGTGGAATCTCTAGGATCCAAGGATCAATTGTCAACACATCAGGTTCTCATGAAACCAAGCAGAACATTGTGACACAGTGGAATCTCATGGGAGCAAGGTTCTGCTTTGATCAAGTGGGACCTCATGGGACACAGGTGCCACAGGGACATTGTCAGGCCTAGTAGGAACAAGACACCACTGTGTCAGACCAAGGCCTCATGGGACCTGGGAGAGCACTGAGACACAATGGAACCTGATGGAACCAAGGGCCCATTGGGACACAGCAGGGTCTCATGGAACCCCTGTGCCGCTGGGACATTGCCAAGGCTCGTGCAAGCAAGGTTCCACTGTGACAAAGGCAGGCCTCGTGGAACCCAGGAGACCATTGTGGGACATTGGAATCTCATGGAACCAAGGCCCCATTGTGACAAAGCATGGCCTCATGGAAGCCCAGTGCCACTGGGACATCTCCAGCCTTGGTGTAAACAAGTGTCCATTGTGACACAGGACAGCCTCAAATCACAGGAGAGCTGAGGGATGCCATGGAATCTTGGGGAAGCAAGTGTCAATTCTAAACACAGCGAGGACTCATGGAACCCAGGAGACCATTGTGACGCTGCCCTTTTTCACAATGGGGCCATGCTTCTATGAGGATCCATGGGCCCACAATGTTCTCCTGGGTTCCAAGAGGCCCCGCTGCGTCACAATGGCCCCTTGCTCCCATGAGCCACAGCACAGTCCCCATTGCCCCTGGTTTCTGTGAGGCCATGCTGCGTTCACAACTGACACTTGCTTCCATGAGATTCCATTGTGTCACAGTGGTCCCCATGTTTCCATGAGGTTCTGCTGTGTCACAGTGGACACTGGGTTCCACAAGAGCTGGCATTGTCCTGGTGGCACCTGTGTCCTGTGGGCCCCACTTTGCCAAAGCAGAGGCTTGGCTCCATGAGATTCCAGGCTGTCCCAGTGCTCTGCTGGGAGGCTGTGCTGTGTCACAGTGTACACTGAGTTCCACCTGCCCTGGCAATATCCAAATGGCACCTGGCTTCCATGAGGCCCCGTTGTGTTTGCAGGTGACACTTGGTTCCCCAAGATGTCATTGTCATGCCGCTCTCCTGGGCACCCTGAGGCCTTGCTGTGCAATAATGGAGCCTTGTTCCTACCAGACCTGGCAATGTCCCAGTTGCACCTGTGTCCCATGAGGCCTCACTTGGTCACAGGAGAGCCTTGGCTTAACAACTGACCCTTGTTTCCTTGAGATTCTATTGGTGAAAAGCACGTTCACCCTCCTGTGAAAATGTAAAAAGTTTAATAAAGGACAATGGGAGACCAGGACCATGGAGCAAAGGTTATTACGGCTCTCAGCCAGGAGTACCCTGTTACCTTCGGGGATCCCCCTGAAATACCTTTCCCCTTACATCAGCCTGTTGCATATTCATAGACCCTCATGCATATCCATAAACTACTTTACATATTCCAGGAACGATTTTACATGACCGCTCCGTGGGTCTGCCTTTTCAGAGCACATGTGTTTCTTGGCTGTGGTTTTGGCTCCTCTTTATCACCTCCAGTTTCTGGGCCTTGGTCCACTCTGCCTTCAGACAGTGAGTGCTGATAGTTGGCAGATCTGTACAGGCATCCTCAACCTGTGTGCATTGGATGTGATCCCATCCAAGCAGGCAATTTAACACAAGCACAATTCTATCAGATATTTCATTACTATGTCTAAGCTTAATTAAAAACAGAAATAAAAATTATATCTTTACAACAAAGCTATTGTAACATAACACATATTAAATTCACTTTAATATTTGCAAAAAGCCAATATTATGATATTTATCTATAGCAGGGTGAAGGAGCCCTGGCCCAGGCTCTGGCCCTGGGGGACATGGGGACGCTGCCGGGGGGTCCCTGTCCCCCTGTCCCACCCCCAGGGCCCCGCCCCCCGTCCCCGTGTCAGGCTCTGGGGTTGATCTCATGGAACATCCTCTGGGGGAGGCTGCGGGGCCGGGGGCGGGGGGACCCGGGGGAGACAGGGGACCCCACTGTGCACGAACAGGGTTGGACTGCTCTGGGGGGAGCTGTGAGGGGGGCCGGGGCAGAGTGACCTCCCCAGGGACCTCGCACAGCCCCTGTGATGTCACACAGCCCCCGTGATGTCCCACAGCCCCTGTGATGTCACACTGCCCATGTGATGTCACACAGTCCCTCTGATGTCACACAGCCATCTCTGTGATGTCATACTGCCCCTTTGATGTCACAGAGCAAACTCTGTCCCCTTGTGATGTCATACAGCAGTGCTGTGATGTCACAGAAGACTGATGTCACAGTGTCACCCTGTGATGTCACAGCCTGCTCCATGATGTTACACAGTTACCTGGTGATGTCACAACCCACTCTCTGATGCCACAGAGCCACCCTCTATGATGGCAGACTCTGCTATATGCCCTCACACCCTACTCTGTGATGTCACAACCAGCCCTGTGATGTTACAGCCAGCTCTGAGATGCCGCCAGCCCCTGAGTGATGTCACAGAACCATCAAGAACTCAGTTCAATTGAAACACTGAATTTTCTTGTACTTTGAAGAGATCCGTGTCAGGGACATAAGGGAGAAAATGTCCCCAGGTTCCAGCTAGAGCCGAGCCCTGCAGGCAGAGATGCCAGCTGGGGACAAGCAAGGGAAAGGTGTCTCTGGTGCTGAGCAAACCTGGATGTGTTTCAGGAATGCAAAGGGCCAAGGCCTGAGCCCCAGCCCCTGGCCAGGCAGATCCTGTCCCTCCCTCCTTGCTCAAGGCTCTTCCCAGGATGGGCACTGGCATGTGGGGATGGGCAATGCCAAGGGCAGGAGCATGGGGCGGCGTCTGCCAGGCTGCTGAGCAGGGACAAGGAGGCCATGAGGCCCCAGGCCTGCAAGGGTCACTTGTCCCCTCCTGGCCCCAGGGCCAGCAGCTATGGCCAAAGTGCTGCCCAAGTTGGCTCTGGCAGGGCTGTCTTGCAGCTGCTGCCCATCCCTGTGCCCTGTGCAGCCCAGGCTGTCCCACGGAGTCCCTGCCCTGCGCCTCTGTCCCTGCAGGCTGTCGGCATCCCCGGCTGCCCCACCTGGCTGGGCCCTTCCTTTGCTGACAGCTCTGCCTCCTGCCTGCCTCTGCCTGCCCACACAATGCCTTGGGCTTATTATCAAAAGGGTTAAATAACTTTTATTGTGCCTATGAGCTTTTAGCACAGGAACAAGGTGTGGGAATCTACAATCTGTGAAAAACTTTGTTAGACTAAAAGAATAAAAAAAAAAAAAAAATCCTAAACAGTTCAGTCGCCAGAAGCCCAAGCTGTTAAAAAGAAGAATAAATCATCCCCTTCGTCGTCTACACCTGATATCCTTGTAAGTAGTAAGTAGCATTCTAGGGGCTCCTGGGCTACATGATGGGAAATCATTTATCTAAACAGAATAGAATGTTTTTTACCAGCTTAAGAAAATTTTACAAGATAGAAGACGTTCAAACATCTCAAAACATAAACTGAAAGATTTATTAATCTGAGTAAAAGCAAATACTCAAAATATAGACTTCAGTCTGCTTTTACCTTTAATTTTTAAGACCAGATAAACTAGAAAATTTGTAATCTATTCTCTCTCAAAAAAGAAAAGACTGTAAACAAAGTAATGCCTGTCTCCAAAGCTTTAATAAATAGCTTTAAACAAAATAATTGTAATAGAAACTTTCTCAAACGCCAAAACAGAACATCTAGTTCTGAGACTTTAATTCCGGGTAGTGCTGAGCCGTCGTCCTCTTCTGAAGAAATCTCAAGTTCTGTTCAAGTTTCCTTCCCTTCTTGTGCGTCCAAAGTTTCTCCAAGCAGTGTAGACAGCACCCCAATCCCCAAAAAAGAAAAATCAGATCCACTTTCAGCTGCAGTTGTGTTCTCTGTTTCTTCCGGGATTCCCTGCGTCACTGATGCTGAGACAGGCCGTCCTCCCATTCCTCCACAAAACCATTCACCCCTGTAATTCCCAAGAAAATGCTCGGGATTTTCATTGCATTCCAAGAATGTGAAGAGTCAGAAGTTGTGTTCTAGAGAAGACGAGAGTCACGCAAGTCTGAAAGGTGAGAGTTAAAAGAAGCTTTGCAATACAAAAGCTGCTTGTTCTGAAGTTGTGCAAGCAAAAACTGCTGAAATTAGCTCTATATCTACTCTGCCTAGTCAAAAAGCTGCGAAAATCACTCCTGCCACTGCTTCCCCTTCTCAAGAGGACACCCTCTCAGATCTCGCTCAAGCGAGCAAATTGCTTTGCAGTTCTGAGAATTCTTTTTGTGTAAATTCCTCCCCCAAGCCTCTCCCAAAGTTTTCGCCGTTTTTAGTTCCCCAGCCTCCAAATACAAGCAGCCATCATTTTTTGCTAGCTTTTGCTTCATTGGGTGTGCCCCAAGAAGTAAAAAACGACAATAGTCCCGCGTATATGTATCTCAGAAATTAGCCACATTTCTAAAAAAATAGGGTATTCGTCGCATCTTTAGTATTCCACACTCTCCCAAAAGTCAAGCAATTATTGAGAGGGCACATCAGACATTAAAACACGTTCTAGACCAACAATGGGAGGGAGTGGAGGTCACACTGCTCCCTGTTGAAGTAGGGTTAAACAAAGCTTTGTATGTTTTTAATTTTTTAAACAGCTCAGTTGCAGAACCCGATCCACCGGTTTTTGGGCATTTTTCAAATAACACACAGGCAAAACTGAAAGAAAATCCCCCTGTTTTAATTAGAAACCCTGACACTGGACAAATTGAAGGTCCTTTCTGATTAATCACCTGGGGCAAAGGGTATGATTCTGTCTCTAAAGGTGCTGGAATTAAGTGGGTCCCAGCCAAAAATGTCAAACCATATCGCACCCCAGAACGTGTTGACGAGCCCAGAATGGAGGAAGCAAGTACGCAGATGTGAGCCAAGCAGAGGGATCCCGGGTCACGCCTGACATTCCTTGTGCATTGGTGGAACCTGCAAAGTCTGATTTTATGTTATTTATAAGTGTGTCAATTGTTTGTTTTATAGAGCTTATTTTTGGCAAAAGCGTGGTTTTCGTTAAGTTATAGATCCCCTCTATTGGATCTTTAAGGCAAAATCTTATCTTAAGGTCAAAGCAAAGTTTTTAAATTGATATATATGTGAAAATTTTACCAAAACTTAGCTCATGAAAAGGATGGAGCAAAATCAAATTATATGCTGGTGTTGGTTGCTTCTTTTAATTGCTTCTGGTCATGCAGATTTGCCTGTTGAACAACCGAAACCAAATGTTTGGGTGACCTTTGCCACGGCAGCCGGCTCGGATACCATGTGTTTGTCTAATTTGGAACCAGAAAAGCCTTACTCAACCTGTCTGGTCGGTGTGCCAGTAAAAGATTTGCCTTTGATCAAAAAGCAATCCAATGGTGAGCCAGGTGAACTTGACAATGGGAACAATCCTGCACTGAATTGGAACGTTTGGGCCAAAGAACTTCCCAAAGCAGTATCTGAGCCCCAAGAATTGTAAATCCTTGGTTCTTTAACAATGGATTTTTGCCTTACATTTACAGCTAATGATTGGCAAGAAGGGGATCCCCCAAATACAATGTTACTCCCCATTATTTTGCATACAGAAACTTAAGTTTTTGGTGTAATTATTCAAACAGTTAGGATGTGCTTTCTGAGGCCGACCAATATCCACGACAATTGCCCAAGGGATATTGGTTCATTTGTGGAGATAGGGCTTGGCAGGGCATTCCAGCACACCTTGAAGGTGGCCCATGTAGCATTGGAATGCTCACTGTGATAGCACCTACTACTGAGGCAGTCATTAGGAAGAAACAAAGGGGAACAAGATTTGCTCGTCATTATTATGAAAACTGAAAAAGATTTCATGCCTTGGAAGGCTGCAAAAAGAATTTCAGCAGGTTTGTTTTTACCCCAATTGGCTTCAGCAATGGCATTGAAACAATAAGATCAGGTTGGATGTTGGCTAAGTAAACAAACTAATGCCACATCCACCGCAATCAGTGATATGTTGACTGATGTTAATAGTATTAGACCTGCTACTCTATTCAAAATAGAGCAGCAATTGATTTTCTTTTACTGGCCCAAGGACATGGTTGTGAGGAATTTGAAGGATTGTGTTGTATGAACCTGTCAGATCGTTCTGAATCCATCCACAAAAGCATACAAAAGCTGAAAGCTTTGACAGCTCCAATTAAAGAAGATGGTGGGTCATGGTTAGATGATCTGTTCCAAGAAGGGAGCTTTGCACCTTGGCTAAGGGAATTTTGTAGAATAGGTCTCTATAGATTGGGTGTTTTGGCAGTGATAGTAGTAGTAATACCTTGCATATGTCGGTGTGTGCGACAAATGATGGACAAAATTATCAAAGAAGTTTTTATCACACAAGAGTGAGAGAGGTAGGAAATGGATTCACAGAGAGTTCTCAAAATCTCACAGAGATGGTCGATGAAGGTATAGAATTAATTGCCGACATGGAAGAAGGTTTAGAATTAAGACCTTGGAATCGACAAGACTTTTTCGAACAATGACTTGTAACTATTGTCAGGCATAATTTATGCCCTTTCAACTGACAGGACTTCCACAGCATTAAAATTGCTGTGTTGTAATATAGCAATGTTTAGTGCAAGCAAGAAAATGCTTCAAATAGGTAATAAGCAGAAATATTATAGTAAGGCTACGAAACGCAAGTAATAAACGACATGATTATGAAGGTTTCTTTTTAGGTGAACAGAGAGGGGGAATTGTGGGAATCTACAAAATTAGAGGGTGTCCTGGGGTGACGTTATGATGCTTGTATCCCCATTCATATGTTCTGTGCCTTTAAGACTGGCTCTGAAGAGTGAAAGTTTTGTTTGGGTTTCTCTTATCAGGGACACAGAGACGGGCAGGACATAGGGCAGTTTTGGCTTCTTGCTTTCAGCTTGCTGCTTTGCTTGCTCTCTTTTCTGCTCTTGCTGCTGCTCTAGCTTTTGCTTCTGCTTGTTACCTAGTTTAGCTAAACAGTCCAAATTCCTTCCTGGACTGTTTCTCCTCTCCTGTTTCTGTAACCGTCTCGAACCTGCTCCAGACTGTGACCTGGGAACACCGAGGGTTTGCACCGTTTGGCTGCAGCAGCTGCCCCAGCGCCGGAGAGACTGAGAACAGAGCAACCACCCCCGAAAGAGACTTTCTGATTTTGTCATCTTTCTCAGAGCGGTGTCATCTGGTATTGTTCATTTTGTGTGCTGGGGGTGCTGTGTCTGTCAAATAAACAGGTTCTTTCCACTTCTTTCCGAGGAATTCTTCCTGAACCAGTTGGGGGGGGGAGGGGCCATGTGGGTTTGCTTTCTGGAGGGGCCCTCCTTTGCAGATTCTTTAACAAATTTTCCCTAAACCAGGACAGAGCGTTTTGGGGAAAGCTGCAAAAGGAAGGCCTCAGAGGCAGTAGAACTGTGATTAGAGCTAAGCAGCAGCCATGAGATGGGTCAGCAGAAAAAAATATTTAAACTGCAGAAAAGCAAGGACAAATAGAACAATGGTCTGTGTGTTAATGCTTGTCTAGAATGACTCTCTAAGGTATAGAAAAGTTTATCTAGCAAGATATTAGGAAGCTTGAAGCTTAATAATGGAGCTCTGTGCATGGTGTTTTAAAGCTTACAAGTAGGTATCGTATTCAAAATAAGCAAGAATTTTTTAAACCAAAGATACGTGTGTTTATAGTGATTGGATAGAACTACTGTCAATATGCTTTTGTGTTGTGTGATTGGTCAAGAAACTGATAAAGTAAGTTGTAACATTAAGTTCCTTGTCTGCTGCCTGGGATGTGAGCTGCTGGCATCTTCCCATTGTCATAACCATGTAATGAGACTGATGCTGGAAAATAAAAACAGCTC
Source organism: Melospiza melodia melodia (assembly GCF_035770615.1). Taxonomy (NCBI): domain Eukaryota; kingdom Metazoa; phylum Chordata; class Aves; order Passeriformes; family Passerellidae; genus Melospiza; species Melospiza melodia. Next base: position 718,123 of record NW_026948801.1, on the reverse strand, counting down.
GAGGCGCATTCCTCAGCAGCCCTGGTGCATTCGTGATTTTTACATAGCCCCCTGCCAGTGTCAAATGGCACGGCTTGATTTGCAGGGCAGACAGTCTTAAACATCTGCAATATCCTATCAGAGTCCTAGTTTGGCTTCATTCAAAGAAAGAGGAGAGGGCACCTAACATTGACCACTTGTTAGGCAGTATCTTCGACCTTGCCCTTGTACCCCCACAGAGAGGCTGTCTGCAAAATGCCCAGAACACCATCCAAATCTGCAGCAAGGACAGGAAAAGCAGGCAGAGAATCTTTCTGTTTTCAAGGTCCCCCTTCCTAGGCGACTTGACCCTTTCTACCTGATTCTCACTTGAGATCTACCCATGACAGAGCACTGCAGGAAAACATTTTAAAGGGTCATTAACCAGAATCTGCTTGGAAAGCAAGGGTAGAAACTTTCCCTCCTTGATGGGTTGTGGGCTGGCAACTGCTGCTCTGAAGATGTGCAGCTGCTCCTCTCTGGAGAGGCCATGGAAGAGTTGTGATGATCTACGGGAACCAGAGGAACAATGAGCTCAGGCTGGCATTTAAGCTTCATGGGAAGAAGCAGAATGAAGAGCTCACAGTGGAGATGAAATTTGCCTGTGCCTGGCTTCTCTGATGAAACCCCAAGAAGTCCAAATGATGCAAACACCTTCTCCCAAGAAGCTAGGAAAACTTTGGAGTCCTGAGCACCTTCACGTAGGCTGGAAGGGCCTGAATGCAGCTCTAAATCCTCAGATGAGGCAGCACTGAGGTCCTGGTATGAGAGTGCTGTGTAGCAGTGAGGGAAGGAAAAGGGAAGCAAAGGGAAGGCTGGGTCACTATTGGTCTTTGGGTGTGTTTCCCTTGGCAGCAACTGTACTTCTGTCAGAGAAAACAAAAGCTCCCTGAATTGTTAAAACTGAAAATCACCAACAAAGACTCTCTAACTTGTCAAAGTTAGAAAGTGGTATGTTCATTACGCCGGCAGGCGGCACAGGGGAGGGTCATTCCCAAAATGCGTGACCGCTGGCTGGGCTCGGCTCGGCACAGCACAGCACAACACAGCAGGATCCAGCAGGACAGGGAAGGGCAAGGCAGGCAGGGAAGGGCAGGTCAGGGCACTGGGAGCAGTGACAGGCTCTGTCCCCATGCTGCATCCCATGCCTGGGTCACCATCAAGGACAGAGAGGAAGGACATTGCTCTCTCTTGGCTGCAGAAAGGATGAAAAGGAGGAGTTAGAAAACATTCATTTGGACTCCTTTTCAGCAGAATAGCTGTTTTTATCTCACCATGTCTGCCTGTCTTTGGTGGAGTTGGCACATTTCTCGTGAATTGGAGTCAGCTACAGCAGCAGGAAGGGGCAGCAATTTTGTCAGCATTGATATCAAAGCCAAAGTGCTGCCATGGATGGATGTTGCTTTCTTCAAGAGATTTCTGGCCTAGAGTTGTAGTGAATTAATGCTGGTGTCTTCCCAAAGGGCGTTGCCTTTTTCTATCCTCAGGAATCACCTCTTCTTTTTCTTCCCCCCATCTGGGGAGAGCTCCATTGCAAATGCCTCCTGCAGCCAACTCTTGTCACTGTAGACTGACAAAGAAGTTCTTGCAGTGGGAAGAGACTCCCTAGAGCTGCTGTGGAGAGCTGAAGGGGGAAGCTTTGTCCCTTAGTCTTGAAATCTTGTTGGGGAGCTGCTTGTGCTCTGGGGGATGGACACCAGTGATGTTTATCCAAGCCTTGCAGGTTCATTCCTGAGCTTCCTGACACACCAGAGGGACTTTGGGGTTGGTGTATTGGCAAACAAATTTCAGTCTGGGCACTTCTTGAAATGCTTCAATTATTCTTTTTTTGCTTTTCTGCAGAAATGTTGTCATCATCTATTCCTTCCAGAGAATCTTTTCCTACTTTTTGGGGAATTCCTTTTGCTGCCCTCCCAGATCAGGCCAATTCCCAGGGCTCCTTCCCAAAGTGAGGTGCAGCCCATGGCCTTCACTCTCCAGCTGGACCAGAAGGAAGCACAGAGTTTGCTGTTGTGGGAGAGGAGCTTCTCATTCCTGCCTGCTTTCCTTTGGGACAGGTTGGTGTGTGCTCATTTGATAAAGGCAGGTTTAAACTCTGAAGCAGTTGTGTTTCAAACTGCTCCCTTCTCCAGCTCTTCGGTGGGTATCCTTGGACAAAAGGTGGGAGCTCCCCATGGCAGGTTAAGGAAGGAGGTTGATATTTCAGGGCTGTGACTGCTGAAAGCAGCTGGTTTCTGGAGGTGTCCAGAACTGGGAGTGGCTCCTTTTCTCACCTGCCTGCAGAAAAGGAAGTTACAAAGTGGGAATTTCATTTGTGCAGATGGCCATCAGGAGTGTTTGCCAAGAGATGGGCTGGCAGAGTCAGGTCTCATGCTAAACTGGCTGTGTGTTTGTTTTGATGGTGAGGACGGTCAGAGATGCAGACACAGACAACCAGCTGAAGGAACAGTGTAATTTACTGTAATGCAAAAGTGCAAAAAAGAGTCAGGAAAGAATAAGCTAAGCAATGCACCTCAGCATTATTACAAAAGGGTGCCTCTGGTGATAAAGGAAGATCCATCACCAGGTAGCCCAATGGTTTCCCCTTCATCCAGAGCTGCACATCAGCTGGGGGAAGCTGTCCCAGCCCAGCCCTGCAGAGCCACGGCCGGGAACCAGGAAATCCTGCGGTGCCTCCACCTTTGGCGGCCACGAGGCTCCCGAGTGCGCTGTGAAAGTAGCCCAGCTCTGATCGTGCTGGACAAGCAATGTGCCAGAGCTTCTGCTGGGGGCACAGCTGGTGTCATTCTCCTCTTGGTTTTCTCCCCCAGCCTGGCCAGGGCTCAAGGAGGAACCAAGGCCAGGTGTGGCCTTGTCCGTTTTCCTCATGCAGAGAGGTGAAGACGTGTTTCACCAGTGAATGGATGCAACAATACTTTTGATAATAACACTTGGTTAAGGAGCAGGTACATAGAACATTGGGTTGGGAAGGCGATCTAGAGGGCAGCTTTGGCTCAGGTCCTGTTGTTGAGGTTTCAGTCAGGGTCTGTTGTTCAGGCCTTAGTCCTTCAGTATTTTGTGCTGCAAATCACACCTGTGCAGAGCTGGAAAAAAACAAGTCTGTCTTTAGCACATTTCAGACAGGGAACAGCATTAGCCCTGTAAGGCCAGGCTGCGGCCAAGAGCAGAAGGCCAGCACCCTGCTTTTGCCCACAGGCAGCCCTGCAGAGCAAGCAGCCCCTCCTGCCCAGGGGCTGAGGTGCCCAAAGCTGCCTCCCCACTGTGCAGCTCTGCAGAGCCTGTGGGGCGCAGGGTCCTGGGCAGCCAGGGCAGCCCGGCTGCCTTGGAGCACAAGGAGTGCCCCAGAGAGAAGCTGCTGCCCTTTGCTTTGGAACTGTTCCTCAGAGTCTTGTCAATAATCCACAGTGTCTGATGTGTTTTTCTTTCTTCTCCCAAATTTAACACAGCTTTTTGAGAAAACTGACTGATGTAGCTGCTGCTGGTGGTCGTGCTTTTGTCTGCAGGTGAGGGCAGGTGATTTGAACCAAGGACAGAGTCCATTGTTAATACCCCAGCCTTTGCCAAGTCAAGGAAATCATTCACAATTGGGCTACCACTACTGAGCTGTTTTCCTAGGTTTTGGAAAGCTACTACCTTAAGAAACCCAACAGATTTTCCTCTAGGAGGATACCAGCAGTAGCATGATGCCAATGTTTTCCACCCCTCTTCTGTGTCTTTTTTAGAGTTCCGCAGTGCCCAGCAGGAATGAAATGATCTGTGATAATGCAATTTGAGAGCTCTGTTGCCACATGAGTGTTCATGACAAGCTGGACACCCCACTCGTGGCTCTGTTGAGGTAAATTCATCCCAATTCTGTGCAAACAGCAGCCCTGAGATGCTGAGAAAAGCAAGCACAGTGGGTGGGTGCATGCACACACCCGGGGGCTGACTGCTGTGTGAGCAGATGGTTTTGCACTGTTGTAAATCTTCATACTCCCAAGCTGGAGGAAGAAAACAAATCTATATAAATCTATATGAAATGAAAAGATATCAAAATGAATGAAATAATACATATTAATTTATCATAGATGCAATTTAAGATCTATATACTATTGCCGGCAGGGGGTCTATGTACAAATCACGAACAGGATGGGACTGCTGAGGAACTGCCTCGAGCTGTTTGTTTTCCAGCATCAGTCTCATTACATGGTTATGACTATGGGAAGATGCCAGCAGCTCACATCTCTGGCAGCAGGCAAAAAACTTAATGGTAAAACTTGAAAAGTTTTTGACCAATCACACAAAGCAGAAGTATATTAATAGTAGTTCTATCCAACCACTATAAGCACACGTACCTTTGGTTAAAACAATGCTTGCTTATTTTGAATACAATACCTGCTTTTAAGCCTTAAAAGGCAATGCACAGAGCTCCATTATTAAGCTTAGAAGTTCTAATATCTTGGTAGAGATACTTTTTTGAAGCTTAGGGAGTTATTCTAGCCAAGCATTAATACACAGATCATTGTTCTATCTGCCCTTACTTTTCTACTTCTTATGTAACTTTTCTGCTGACCTATCTCATGGCTGCTGCTTAGCTCTAATTGCAGTTCTGCTGTCTCTGAGACCTGCCTTTTGCAGCTTTCCCAAAACCCTTTGATTTGAAGGATTCCCACATTTCCCTCTCTCGGTACAACTAAAAAGAAACCTTTGTAACCGTGTTGCTTATTAACTACTTTGCATTTCATAGCTTTACTATAGTACACCTGCTTATTACTTGCTTAAAGCATCCTTTTTGCTCGCATTAAGCTTAGCTATATTCCAACACAGCAATTTCAATGCTGTGGAAGTCCAGTCAGTTGAAAGAGCCTAAGTCATGTCTGATAGCAATCACAAGTCATTGTTCCAAAAAAGTCTTGTCTGTTCCAAGGTCTTAATTCAAAACATTCCTCCATGTCTATATCTTCATCGACCATCTCTGTGAGATTTCAAGAACACTCTGTGAATCCATTTCCTACCTCTATCTCTTTTGTGATTAAAACTTGTTAGATAGTTTTGTCCATCATTTGTCACACACACCGACGTACACAAGGTATTACTATTACTATCACTACCAGAACATCCAATACAGAGAGACCTATTCTACAAAGTTCTCTTAGCCAAGGTGCAAAGCTCCATCCTTGGAACAAATAATCTAACCATGACCCACCATTTTCTTTTATTTGAGCTGTCAAATCTTTCAGCTTTTGTATGCTTTTGTGGATGGATTCAGAGTGATCAGACAGGTTCATGTAACACAGCCCTTCAAATTGCTCACAACCATGTCCTTGGGCCTGTAAAGGAAAATCAATTGCTGCTCTGTTCTGTAAGGTTGCATGTCTGACAGCACTAACATCAGTCATCATGTCACTAATTGCAATGGAAGTAGCACTGTCTTCTTTCTTCAGCCAACATCCCAATCGGTATAATGGTTTCAATGCCCTGAACAAGTGCTAAAAAGATTTGCTTGAGAACTGAAATAGATGGGAAAGCTTTTGCCAAAAAGCAGCTGAAGAGGAACATGGAGCTTGATCAAATGATATACTGGTGCTTGTTGGTTTTGCTTGCTTGCTTTGTGTTATGGTTTAGGCCTGGCAAAGCCAGAGCCCCCATGAGTATACCTTCTACCTGATATCCGCTGTGAGATGTGAGCAGGAATAAGCAAAGCAGGCTCCTGCTTAAACATAAAGAAAAGTTTATTAACTAAACTACACACAATTACTAAACTACACACACACAAAAAAAAGAAAACATAAGGAGAATGAAAACTACACAGAAACACTTCCCCCTCCTCCTCCAGATCCCAGTACAATTCATTTCCCAAAATTATCCACACTCGGTCTGGCACAACCCTTTAGAAAATCAAATCTTCAGCTTATGAAGAGTAGACGGAGTCCTTCCTTGTACCACAGACTTCTTATCACAATTAGCACCGCCTGGAGTCCTGCTATCTTGTGACATCTCCTTTCCATGCCAAGGTGCTCTCACCACCAGGCATGGGATGGGGCAGAGGCCTGCTTTCAGGGTGGACCGTTTTAAGGATGCCTCGTCTCGTTCCAAGCAGAGCACAGTCTCATCTCTGGGACCTTTGTCCCCCCCATTTCTTCTATACCCGCTGGGGCTGAGGGGTCTCAACACCAAACTCTCCTGGCTCCGAGCCTCCGCTTCCCCCTGCAATGCAGCCTCTGTATCACCAGGAAACAGTCCATGGATCTACAACAAAAGAGTCCAGCAAAGTTGCCACTCCATCTTCCTCCATTCCTTCAACATCTCTCTTTCTCTTTGCCAGACCCCCTTACTGGCCTGTTTCTTCCTTCATCTTCCACCCTTATCCTTTTCCTAGGAAAGGTAATGTTCCGTGAAGTTCTCACTATCCACAAGAGTTAAAAGCTCTCCCAGGTGGCTGGGCTGCTCACAGCACCCCCCCCCCCCCTTCTTCTCCCAGCCTTGCTGCCAGCACATGATATCAAGTTTCAAGATAACAGCACAGGCTGCATTCTCTTCGTCTCCAAAAAGGTTGGGGGGGGGGGGGTAAGCAATGAAATAAACAGGGCCAGGAGACTTCTTCTCCTTTTTAATGAATTATTAAAAGTGTTCAGCTCAGGATTGGGCAGCTCGACGGGTCTGCAGCGTCTCATTGTCTCCCAGGGCGACTCAGAGGAGGAGGATATGCGCAGCTCTGTCCACCAGGGGCAGAGCTAGGAGAATCCGGTCCTCGTGGGTGCCTTTAGGGCGTGATGTCCCCGTTAGATGGTGCCCCTCCCCCTCAGTCGGCCTGGTCTCACCGCCGGGGTCAACTCCCATGGTCAGGGTGAGAGGGTCCGAAGGTGTTCCGCATCTCTGCAGGCTTAGCACTCGGCTCCTCACGTCCAGACATCATTCCAGTCTCTCAACTCTTAGGTGGCTCGTTGTTTTTGGGGTTTCTCTGTGAGTTTGGAGTCGGGGGTCCCACAAAGCATTCTGGTCTTGGGAGTCACTTTGCATAACGCCCCCCCACCCTCTCAGGTGTCTTCACTATTCTGGGAAAGGTACAACTTAGTCTCGGGAAGGTCCCCACCCCTTGCAGTCTCAGGAGAAGGGCCATTAACTCGCCCCAGCCAGGGCTTTTACTAATACAAAAGCAACCATTAACGACAACGACCCGTGATTACAATAACAAAACGCGCAGAACTTGGGCAGGGCCTGTGATCTGGCTGCCTCTTTGTAACTTTTTTCTCTCAAAAAAATATTAACCGAATTTTTGTTCATAACAGTCCCCCCTCTTTTTCTTTGATCGAGCTTAAATTCTAAGCTCGCATCAACTCACAATTTTTTGTTTTGAATCTACTATAAATCTCTTGTGCACTTTGGTAATCATGGTTACTTAACCTTGTTACTTTCCTTGGTTTCTTCAGGTTGGTCTGCACGGCAAGTACTATTCTACTAAAACAGATAAATAAGCATAGTAAAAAGAGCAATCCTCCAAGTACACACACTGTGAGAAAGAGTACTTTTTCCCATACATCCTTTTTGAAAATCTCCAGGTTCCCCCACCCACTGGGATCAAGTGTAGGAGTTTGTTCTTCATTATTTACACATGCTAACCTTTTTATTTCGTTTGAAATGTTCCTAATAATTGAATTCTTTATCTTTAATACTGCTTGGAGCCAGATAACTTTGTTTAACATAGATATTGGGATCCGAATTTGGGTTTTACAATTTTGGATTTTCTCAATTTCTATTTCACTTTGCCTGTTCTGTTTAATCTCTCCCAAATCATTATATATAGGAACTCCCAAACTTGATCCAGTTTCTTTGGGTAATAAGAAAATTGGTTTTATCACTCTAGCGGTGCAGCTGCCAGACGAGATCAAATCTAGGGGTTTAAGGCTCCCCTGAAATGTGTTCCAAAAGGGGTTTATCTCTTTTCCAGTACACTCATATAAATACTTGTAAGAAACAATTTTTCTTACCATTTTCACCATTTCTTTGCTTTTTACTATATCTGCTGAGCTTGTTTCTGCAGCATCACATTCAAAGCACAACCAGGCTTCCCCTATAGGGCACTCTCCTAGGAGTGGCTGCCTAAAAGTGGCAGTATTGTATGCTATCCAATACACTCTCTTATTTTTCTGATAAAAGACCAATTGGGAGAGGTTAACACAATCAGGGTTAGAACTGATGTGGACTCTCGACAAGGAGCTCACTTCCCCCTCATAGAGGTGTTGGTAGCATTCATTGCACGGCTCAGCTGGGCTCCCCTGAGCACCACCAGCAATCAGAGCCATCATTACTACCCTTCCCAAGAGTCCGGTATGGGTCATCTTGCACAGCCTGCCCACCTGGCCTTGCCTCTTGGGGAATTTTACTGAGGAAAAGCTTCCAAGCTCTTTAGAGTCTCTTCTACCCGTTTCTCTGGTTAAACCTCTCTTGGGCTGTTCCCTACCAATTTTGGTTTCCCCTCCCAGGGGAGTGTTCTGTAGAGGATTAACCTGGAGTCTTTAGAAATAAATTGGGGAACTTAAACCAGAATCACTTATTTACAGTCTTAAACTTTTTACCAACATAGTTTACACAGAACAGTTTTGAAACATTTTAAGCAATATTAGAACTCTTAATACCGATTTTTTTCCCACACAGTTCAGTCTTTTTGACTCTTCCTTCTGAGAGTCAACTTTAAATCCTTTGGTCCTTTTACCACAGTGTACTCAGGTGATTTAGCTTGTGATGTGGATGAATCCTTATCCAGTGCCCGGAGGTGAGTGGTGTGGACTCTGGTCCAATGCCAGAGGGAAAAACTGGGAGTCTGACCCAATGCCAGAAGGAGAAAGGGGTGGAGTCTGGTCTAATGCCAGAGGGAGAATGGGGTGCAGTCCGGTCCAATGCCAGAATGCCAGAGGGAAAAAAAACCCAATGCTGAATCCTGGTCCAATGCCAGGGGGTGAGAGTGATGTGAGTCCAACCTTTTCCTTTTGGTCTGCACCGTCGAATTAGTAATGAAGAGTACCTGAAACGGGCTTTCAAACACAGGCATTAATGGTCTGCAATTTAATGATTTTATCAAAACTCAGTTTCTCTGTTAAATGTTATTGGTTAATTTCTCTTTTTTCCATAGCTTGCATGTTTCTCTCGTCAACTTCTACATACTCTGTATTTTGCAAGGAGTTGTATTTCTCAGCTAACTTAACTCCCAAAGTATTTTCATTCCCCTAGTTTTCTGTGTATTTAATTCACTGTTTTTCTGTTCTATTTTTCAAGATCTTATCTATTTATCTCTTGCTTCTGTTTCTCACTTTCACTTACAGCTTAAATACTTCTTTCAACCCCTTACACTTAAATTTTTTTTTTCTTTTTTTTTTCTTACACCATTCTTCTACACAATACACTTCCCTCTAAGGAGATGTGGTAAAACTTATAATGCACAATCTACATTACTTCTATTCTTATTTGTCTATATTCATTCTCACACATTCCTTCACACCCTCAAGACACAAACTGGATCATTATTGCTAGAAAATCACTGTGGCTCCCCTCACCTTGGGGTTGGCCCACAGGTCTCAGTATCCCTGGGCCTCTTGGAAGGACCCTGGCTCTGGTTGCCTCTGGTGCACATTCACCTGTGAGGCTGTCTGCGTGTCACTCATGCTCTTACAGCTCGGCTCCCTCACACATCTGGGGAGCGCTAGTCTGGTTTGCAGGTCACACACACTCTTTGGTCACAGCCCCTACCCACCCGGGGGACACAAGCCTGGTTTGCAGGTCACACACACACTTCCACTGCCCCCTTCCCACCTGCCCGGGAAGTTGAGGCTGACTTTGCTTGTGACTCACTCTCACACACACAACAAGACAACAATAAGGTACCTTTTACTTTCACATCACTTATTACAAGTTAAGTATTACTGGCCAGTTTTGGTGCTATTGGATATCCTTTCTACCTAGCTGGTTTTTTTCTAACTTCAGATGTTTTTCACTATGCTATACTATACTATACTATACTATACTATACTATACTATACTACTTAGTACTTTGTTGAGACAGGACTTATCTGCTCCTGTATCTACTCAAAAATTCTAATTCTTCATTTAAGGGTCCCACTTCAAAGTTTACCAAGGGCTCTTCTAGATGTTGCATCGGGTCCCCTATAGTGTAAAGCCTCTGACCCTCTAATTGTCAACTTTAAGGATCTTCCCTAAATTATCTTGTTCCCTGGCTATTGCCGCATCGAGTCTGAGCTTTCTACAAAACCTCCTGACGTGTCCTGGCTCTCCACAGTAATAGCCATGTCGTTCTCTCAAAGGGCCTTGAGGTGTCTCCATCCCTCTTGCACCTGACAGTACTGGCCTATCCTTGCCTCCTCCTGGTGGTGGACCCTCCCACCCTGCACTTTCTCTAGCTACAGCAACCATGATCTTAGCCTTGGCCTTTGCTTTATCTTCCTCCCTCCTTAAATACACCTTCAATGCCTCTCTTAATAACTCATTAATGTCCTTCTCCTGCCAATCTTCCATCTTTTCCAGTTTTCTCCATATATCAGGCCAAGATTTGGTAACAAATTGGACTTCTAGCAGCATTTGACCTCCCGGGGTGTCTGAGTCTATTCTAGAGTACAACTGGAAATTCTGCCTTAGGCGATTAAGCCAGGCAGCAGGAGCTTCATCTTTCTCCTGTGTACTCTCAAATGCCAATTGGGTATTAGTTCCTTTGGGAACTGACTCTTTGGTCCCCCGTATTATCAAAGACCTATATTCCATCATGGCCTTCCTCCCCTCCTCCTGGTTAGGGTTCCAGTTGGGATCCGTTAGTGGCAATTTCTGTTCACCTGTTGGCACCTGGGGTCCTGGACTGTTATCTTTCTCCCAAATTTTTATGCCAGCCGCCCTTATCATCTGGACCTCTTCTGGGGAAAATAATATACTCAGGATGGAATTCATCTCCCCCCAAGTGTAGATATTTGGACCTAGAAATTGATCCACTTGGTTGGCTATGCCCACTGGGTCCTCAACTAAATGCCTCAGCTCTTTCTTGAATCCTCTCACCTCAGAAGCAGTTAGGGGAGCATTCACAAAGCCAACACCTCCCGCAACTCCTCCCATAGGAACCTCTCTGAGGGGAAAGAGTCTCTCTGCCTTGGAGGTCTTGGATCTGGTACTACAGTACGGCCCATCTTCAGATGCCAAACTACTTTGAGGGTTCTCTGGGTTGCCCTGAATGTTCTGCCCATCAGCATGTGTATTTGCTGATAGCTGTTTACTGGGCAAGGAGATATTTGTGTCCCAACTAGGAGGAGGTAAAGGGACAGCAATAGGAGGGGGAGAAGAGCCTGGGTAGATATTAAGCGAGCTGGAGAAGGGGTGGAGAATGCAGCAGGTGGAGTAGGCGCTTGTGGTGATGCAGAAGGAACTGGAGGAGATACTCGGTTTATCATAGTGGAAGCTGAAGAGGTAGAAGGAGGAATTTGAGCAGGTGGTAGTGAGATGGCAGCCGGGGGAAGCACCGGACCTGCCATTTGAGGTGCTTGAAGAAGAGGATTATAAGGTGGAGGGGCAGAAGGAGGCAAATAATCCAGGGGAACCCATCTTTTACTAGACCTATCATCCCCTCCTTCATTCCCCTCTTTCTTCCTCTGTACCTTACAAATTCGCACCCCTTCATCCTCAACAGTGCTCTTTACCCAGCAAGATACATAGAGTAATTGCTCAGGATCAGTATCGCCTCGAGCTGTCAAATAATTATTTAATTGTTGGCACATCCACTTATCCTTTGTCCCACACCAAGGCCATCCTCCTTGCACCTCTAATTCCGGCCACACTTCCATACAATAATGGATCATTTTCACTTTATCTAATCCCTCCGTGGCCTCTATAGAATCCCATTTTACTAACAGTTCTCCTAAGGGACTACTGGGAGGTATATCCCTCAGTCTCTTGCCGGTCTTTTTACTATTGCACCCTCCCATTTTCCAGGTCTCAATAGAAAAAGTCCCAAGGGTGCCTCTACTGACTGGGAATTTCAAAAAAAACCTTGTTTGAGGAGCTTCTGCCTCCTCCACTGAACTTCAAATTTCTGCCTGATGCTCAGGATTTTATTCTGAAACAACTGCCCAATTTCTTGATTGCCCAACTTCCCAATGTCAGGTCTTACATCTATTGGGACTTGAACACACGAAGCCTTGGCCTTAAGAAACCGGGTCATGCCTGACTCCCTCAGTCAGGAAAAACAACTGCCTGATTTTTAGTTTGCCTAACCTGCCAATTTTTAGGCTTTACCGTATCAGGACTTAAAAGTAAACCACAGCCTCCTTCGCTGGGGTTTGTGCCTGACTCCCTCTGTCAGGACTTACTTTGCCTGCAGGGCTTGTGAAACACCCGAATCCTTCTCGGGACTGACAAATCTTACTCGAATCCTTTTCGAGACTTACAAAAGTGCCTGACCTCCCTCTGCCAGGACTTACTTTAGGTGCATGCCATTCATACACACTAATTCACTCCGCACGCCCGGAGTGGGGGGGCCCTTTATTCCCCCTTGGGAGACGACTTCATTCACACTAATTCCACTCGCTTTCCCCTGTTTCCGCCTGCCCCTTCGCAGGAGTCAGGAAACGCGGGTACTGAGGGGTCCACTCTCAGGTCTAGGGTCCGGCTGCCGGCCTGCGTCTCACTCACACATACATGCACACGTCTCCCGCTCCTGCCACCGGATTTCTCATGGGTCCGGTGCTCCGGTGCTCCTCTGCGTCGCTGCTCCTAGGCCGATCCCTCTGGTCCTGGTAGCCAGCTGTCCTCTGAAGGTCCAAGATGGCCAGTCCTGAGTCCTCTTGCGGCGTGGCTATCCCGGACGAGCCCCCTCTGAAATAAACAGGGTCAGGAGACTTCTTCTCCTTTTTAATGCCTTTATTAAAAGTGATCAGCTCAGGATGGGCGGCTCGACGGGTCTGCAGCATCCGTCATCTCTCCCAGGGTGACTCAGAGGAGGAGGATATGTGCAGCTCTGTCCACAAAGGGCAGAGCTGGGGGAATCCAGTCCTCGTGGGAGCCTTTAGGGCGTGATGTCCCCGTCAGATGGTCCTGCTCCGGTCCGGGTCTCGCTTCCTGCCAGACCTCGCCCAGGAGCTCTCGAAGACAGGGTGACAGCATCTCTGCAGGCCTAGCGCTGCGCTCCTCACATGCAGAAATCACTCCAGTCTCTCAACTCTTATTTGGCTCGTTGTTTTTGGGGTTTCTTCGTGGGTTTGGAGTCGGGGGTCCCACAAAGCATTCTGGTCTTGGGAGTCACTTTCCATAACGCCTTCCCTCCAGGTCTCTTCTCCTCACTGTTCGGGAAGGTCCCTACCCGTTACTGTCTCAGGAGAAGGGCCATTAACTCGCCCCAGCCAGGGCTTTTGCTAATACAAAAACAACCATTAACGACAACGACCCGTAATTACCATAACACAGGCAGCAGCCCAGCAGTAGTGGTAACTTTTTCTCTCAAAAAAATATTAACCGATTTTTTGTTCATAACACCCTCTAAAAGCTGTCTCTCAAAAATCTTTTGTTTTCGCATTTCGCCTTTGATATGCTGTCTTACTTTTTCTCTTGGTTATGTAATTACGATAACTATTCATGTGTTTACTCCCCTCTTCATTATTTTAACTCCACTCAGGAGGTACAGTTGGCATTTTGTCTTCTCTGGGGGTCCCCACGGATTATCTTTTTCCCAAGTTTTTATTTCAGTTGCTCTGATTGATTGCCTTTCTTCTTCAGAAAAATATTATTTCCATTATCAACCGCATCTCTTCTCCAGTATAAATGTTTGGACCTGAAAATTGGTCTAATTGTTCAGCTATGCTTATGGGATCTTCTAAATATCTTTTTCATTTATTTCTTAAAATTTCAGACCTCAGACGAAGTCAAAGGAGCATTTACAACCTCTGATCCGTCTGCTCTTATGAGAACCTTTCGTTATTGGAAATAGACCAATCTCTTTATCTCATCCTTTTTGGATTTTTATCTTCTATAGCCTTTCTCCCGTATTTTTAGGAAGAATCAGGAGAGGGCTTTCTTTTAACTGAACTTTTAGTGTTTCGATAAAGTGATTCTTTTAGAGTTCCCCTGAGCAGCCGGAGCTGTGGTTACCAAGGGAACGGGGCTCAGGGCAGGACGGGGAGACTCGGCACAGCTCAGGTCTCGGTCCTCCAAAGGCGGGGTCTGCAGCCGCGATCGCCCGAGGGGCTGTTCCGGTGCAGACCGAGCTGGAGCGTGGATCGCCCCCACATGGCTGATGGTGGCTGATCTGGCCGAGACAAAGCAGTCGACTGACCCCGGCTGCAGCGGCGGGAGCCGACAGAGTCAGGGCAGCCGGGGATGGGACAGATGGGACTCTCTTTCGGTGCGGTCAGCGCGGTAACCACGGTGCACACGGCAGGACAGACCCCCACCCCCTGCACGAACTGCGGAGCGGCCGCGGGCCGGGCGGCCGGGACTGAGGCAGACGGACTGTGCCGGAGCCGGCACAGGGGCTGGGAGGGCTGGTGCGAACGAGTGGGGGAACGAACGGGAATGGATGAGGTAATTTGTTCTCAGCTTTATACTTTCCCCGTTTTGTTTTTATTGCCTTTCAAAAATGTTATTTTCTTACAGCCTCCCCCCTCCCCAGCATGTGGTATACTTATTTTCTTCTGGATTAATCGGTTTTTACAAATAAATCCAGAGCTTAACTTAAATCTAAACTTCTGCTTGGATGCTTTGAAATGGTCGACGAGCTTACTCACGACCTTCTCATATTGTTTTTCTCATCACCCTTTTATTTATCTTTTGGCAAATAATACATGTTTCAGGTACTTGTTTTTCTACTCTTAAAGTCGCAGTGCACCGATAGTTCTTTTAAAAAAATGATTACACAAAGCCTGAGTATCCCACTGGACTTTTTGATACATGTCCTCTGCTATTCTTTAGTAAGGGTTTTATTATCTAATTGTCTTCCATCAAGATGTTTCTATTTCCCCAATTTATCTTGTTCGCCACCTATCTTGTTTTAATTCCCTTTTTTTTGCTTCTCTAAACTTTGGAATTTCTAATTTTTTTTTCTTTTGGAGTTAATATTAACCCTTTCAGCTCTATTTTCTGCTGCATCTTTAGCTTCTTGATCTGTCAATTATTTTTTCTTATTTCTGGGTTTTTACCTTTTGGTGTCTTTTAATATGTATTATTGCTATCTCTTTTAGGTAATTTTAATGCCTCTAAAACCTCGAAAATAAGTTTCTCATGTACTAATCTTTTTCTTCTTTCATTAAGTAATCTCCCTTTTTAAATTTTTCTTAAGGTATGTGCTACTCTAATGGCATACCTTGAATCAATATATAACTCCTTTCTTTAGTGTTAAATTTTCTAATGCTCTTTTTAAGTATATAATTCACAAGTTTGCATGTTTTTTCTCATCAACTTCTGCATACCTTGTATTTTGCAAGGAGTTGTATTTCTGTTTGTTAACATAACTCCCAAAGTGCTGCTATCTTGGGGTATTTCTGTTGGTAATTTTTTTCTCCTGCTTTTCTTTCCTGTATCCACCTTACTGGATTTCTGTCTCATTTTTCAATATTCTATCTATTCGTCCCCTGCTTCTGTTTTTCACTTTTTACTAACAAATACCACTTTTCTTTCAACTACTTACACTTAAAAATCTTTTCTTCTCACACTGCTTTTCAATACAATCCACCTCCCTCCAAGGAGATTTGGTGAGGCTTAAAATGCACAATTGACATTACCTATACTTTTATTCGTCTACATTCGCTCACTTTTATTTCTCATTCACTTTCACACATTCTTTCACACTCTCAAGACACAAAGGGGATCCTTATTGCTAGAAAATCACAGGTCTTTGTGGCCCCCTCTTTCGCTTTGGGGTTTACAAACT
This sequence comes from Melospiza melodia melodia, assembly GCF_035770615.1. Lineage (NCBI taxonomy): Eukaryota > Metazoa > Chordata > Aves > Passeriformes > Passerellidae > Melospiza > Melospiza melodia. The sequence goes on along the minus strand of NW_026948801.1, from coordinate 702,216 downwards.
CCAGGTCTCAGTGTCACCAGGCCCCCTAGAAGGGCCCTGACTCTGGCTGCCTCTGGTGTCCGTTCACCTGTGAGGCTGTCTGCGTGTCTTTCACACTCTTCAGCTACGGCCTCTCACACACCCAGGGAACACTAGCTTGGTGCGTAGGTCACTCACTCATCTTCGGCCCAGAAGCCCCCACCTACCCGGGAGCTACAGCCTGGTGTGCAGGTCACTCACTCCTCTTTCCACTGCCTCCCCCTTCCCACCTGCCCGGGAAGTTGAGGCTGACTTTGTGTGGGTCTCACTCTCACACACCACAAAACAACAATAAGGTACCTTTTACTTTTACATCACCTATTACAAGTTTAGGTGTTACTGGCGAGTCCCCGTGCTATTGGATATCCCTCAACCCAGCTGTGTTATCCAACCCCAAATGCTCTTGGGCAATTTTTCTCTCAATCCTGCCGTGTTGTCCAACCCCAGATGCTGTTGGGTATTTTTCCCTCAATCCAGCTGTGTTGTTCAACCCCAGATGCTCTTGGGCATTTTCTGTCCCTCAACCCAGCGGTGTGGTACAACTACAGATGCTCTTGGGCATTTAATTTGTTTTGCTGTGTTGTCCAACCCTGGATGTTCTTGGGCAGTTTTTTATCCCTCAATCCGGCTGTGTTGTCCAACCCCGGATGCTGTTGGGAAAAATTTTCATCTCCTAATCTGGCTGTGTTGTCCCACCCTGAGTGTTCTTGGGCATATCCTCACTCTGACAGAATTCTGCTCAACCCTGCTCTTGGATGCTCTTGGAATATAAATCCCTCAACCCAGCAGGTTTTAGGGGCCCCTCCTGTCCCATTTCCTAGTGGATTGGGCTAGGAAACATTGCTGCATACCTCCAAGGGGTCCAACCCCTCCCTGAGACCCAGTCCCAGTTACCCCGGGAGATTCTTTCACTCTCTTACCACTTGCTTCATCTCTTTACTGGCGGCTTTTCTCACAAAAAGACAAAAATGCAGCATGGGAGACTCGTCACTCACTTGGCAGGTCTGGGACAACCAGCCCGCCTCTCATTCACACACATTCATCCCCCCCCCCTCCCCGTATCTGCCCCCCTGAGAAATACTTACCAATCCTTTTTCCTTCCCGGGTTCTTTGTGCGCACTACTACTCTTAGGGGGCCAATTACCGCGGTTGTAGGGAGCCTTTTTCCCTTCTCTTTGTTTTATTGCCTCCTTTTGTCACAGATCATCACCTGCGTCTGTCCATCACTTCAGGGGAAGCAGATCCAGGCTGCCAAATAGGGCAGGGCGCATCTTCCCTACTCTGACTCTCCTAAAACACCAGCAGTGAGGTGTTAGCAAACATCCTCTGCTACCAAAATTGTGAAAAACGCCAATCACTTGTTTTTAAAATTTTTAAAAGTTTAATAGTAATAAAATAGTTAAAAAGAATAGTAACACAATTAGAGTAATAAGAATTTGGACAAATGGAATTAGGACAATATGAGACAATAAAAACAAAGTGTCAGGGATGTCCGGGTACCTTTTTCTGGACATCACGAGCCCAAAAAAGGACCCCCGCTAACAAAGGATCAACCCTTAAAACAATAGCCTGTTGCTTATTCATACACTTCATACATGATGCATAAATTCCATTCAAATACAGGATTCTGTCTGGTCTTCATCAGCTTCTCCCCTCTAATCCTAACAGCACCTTTGAGGCAGGAAGAAGTTTGTTTCTTCTGATAAGAAGGCAATAAATTCTTTTTCTCTGAAAGATCTAGGTGTCCTGTGGCTGCTATCTCGCTGCAAGCCCTTTCTGTTAAACAAAGCATCTTCCATGGCATAATTTCTATTTTAACAATTTTTATAACCTAAAACTATATTTAACACAGTACTTAAGAAAATTAACACAGCATTGCTTTCTAACACAACACATATAATATTCATTTTAATATTTGCGAAAAGCCAATCATAACATACATGCACTTTTCACAAGGCGTTTTGGATGTTAGGTGTTTTGTTTGGGTTGTGTGAGGTTTTTTTTTGAAGGGGAATTATTGAAATTTTTGGGCAGTTTTTTTAAATTTTGGTGAGTTGCACTGGGAGTTGGTGGGATTCTCTGGGGGTTTTGGGGTTTTCTTGTATTTTGGGGGGATTTTGTGGAGTTTTAGTGGAATTTTAGGGGGGCTTTGGGGCATTCCCTGAGTTTGAGGAAGGGCTGAGAGGCACCAAAATCTCCTTAAAAACCCTGGAAGTCCCAATAAAGCCCACTAAAACCCAATTTAGTCTCTCAAAATCCCATTACAACACCCTAGAATCCTGATAAAAGCCCACAAAATCTCTTGAAATCCCAATCACCCCAAAAATCCTGATTAAACTCTGCAAATCCCCCAAAAATGTCCCCAAAACCATAAAAAGTCCCACAAAATCTCCCCCAAGATCCAAAGAAATCCTAGCAACACTCAAAAATCCACACAAAACTCCTCAAATCCCGCCAAAAATCCCCAAAACCCCAAATCCCTAATGAATCCTGCTAAATGCCACCACAGTTCCAATAAAATGCCCCAAAATCTCCTAAAAATCCCAATAAAACCTCCAGAATTTCTGAGAATTCCTAAAAACCCCAACAAAATCCCAGTAAAATCCCCAAAATTTAAAAAAAGCCAGAAAAAAATTCAATAAACCTCAAAAATCCCCAGAAAAACTCCCCCTCAAAATGCCAATCAAATCCTCCAAAATCCAAACCCCCCAAAATCCACAAAACCAGCCACTCCCAGTCAATACCAGTATTATTCCAGTCGCTCTCAATGAGATCCCAGGGTAACCCAGTATGGATTCAGCTGCTCTCACTGTGATCCCAGTGTGATCCCAGCATAATTCTAGATGCTCCCAGTTCCTCCCATTATGATCCCAGTTGCTCCAAGAATAGTCCCAGTCCCTCCCAGCAGGGTCCCATTGTGCCCAGTTGCCTCCAGGGTAGATTCAGTTTTCCCAAGCATTGTCCCAGTTGAGCCCAGCATGATCCCAGCTGTTCCCAGTGTGGTTCCAGTGCCCGCAGTATGGTTAGAGACACTCCCAGTATGTTTTATTTACCTCAGAATGATCCCAGTCTTTCCCAGTTACTCCCAGTTTCCTCTAACATAATCCCAGTTTCTATCTGTTGCTCAAAGGGTGGCCCCAGTTGCTCCCAGTTGCTCCCAGTATGATCCCAGTTGTAGTCTCAATCCTTTCAGCATGGTTGCAGTACCCTCCAGCCGATCCCAGTTGCTCCCAGTGTGTCACATTTTCCTCCCAACATGGGCCCAGTAGCTCCCAGTAAGCCCCAGTCAGGTTCCATTCACACCCAGTATAATCCCAGTATGAGTGTAGCTACTCCCAGTATGATCCCAGTCACTTGCAGTCTAATCCCAGTTGCTCCCAGTCACTCCCAGTCTGATCCCAGTTGCTCCCAGCATGGACCCAGCTGTTCCCAGTGTGCTTCCATCACTCCCCTATGGTTACAGACACTCCCAGTATGGTCCCAGTTAAACCCAGTTGCCCCTGCTGTAGTCCCAGTCACTCCCCATATGATCCCAGTTCCCCCAGTATGGTCCCACTCACTCCCAGTTGCCCCCAGTGTGGTCCCAGTTCTCCCCAGCATGGTCTCGGTTGTTCCCAGTGTGGTTCCAGTCCCCCCAGTATGGCTACAGACACTCCCAGTATATCCCAGTTGCCCCCAGCATGTCTGTAGTCATCTCCAGGCTCTGCCAGTGGCTGCAGTAAGGTGTTAGTTCTCCCAATATGATCCCCCAGTCATGCCCAGTATATCCCAGTTGCCTCCATTATGCATCCAGACCTTCCCAGTTCCTCCAGTTTGCTTGCAGCATGATCCCAGTTTCTCTCAGCTGCTCCCAGTAACCCAAAGTGTGATCCCAGTCGCTCCCTTTCAACCCCAATAGGATCCCAGTAAGCTCCAGTTTGATCCCACTCACATGCCAGCCCTCCCAGCGTGGTCCCAGTATAATCCCAGTTGCTTCCAGTCTCTTCCAGTATGGTCCCAGCTGCTTCCAGCATGGTTCCAGTTGCTTCCTAGATCAGCCCAGTCAGTCCCAGTATGATGCCATTTGCTCCCAGCATGCTCCCAGTTGCTCCCAGTCAGGCCCAGTATGGGGGATGATGTGCAGGGTGTGTTCCCAGTCACTCTCAGATACTCCCAGTCCCTGCCACTATGAACCAGTTGTGCTCCACATGGTTCCAATTGCTCTCTTTCCCCCCTCACTTTTGTTCCAGTCCCTCCCAGTATGTCCTGGTGTAGCCCGGTTCCCTCCAGCATGTTCCCTGTCACTTCCAGTTGGGTTTTTGGGGGGATGTTTGGAGAATGAAGAAGTCCAAGGCTGAGTGGAAAAGGCCCCTCGGGGGGACATTGGGGGGTGCCGGTGGCAGCTGCCGGCAGAGGCAGCCTGGAGGAGCAGAGCCCTGTGTCCCCCAGGAGCCCAAAGTGGGGAGCCCAGAGAGGGGGGAGTGCTGCCATTGGCGGGAGCCTCAAGAGCCTGGAGAGGGATAGGGGGGACTCCTTGGAGCCGCTGCAGCCCAGAGCAGAGAATGAGGGGATAAGGGAGCCCGGGAGCCCAAGCAGACTCGGCATCCCGAAATGGGGAGAGCGAAGAGGGGGGAGCTTTTGGCATTGCTGGGACTGCCAGCAGCCTGGGCAGGGCGGGCACCGAGGAGAAGGGGGACCCCCAATGCAAGTTTGACCCCCAGCAGCTGGGACAGGGGTACCCCGAACACCCGAGGGGAGGGACCAGGGACAGAGAACTCCTGGGATGCTTTTCCAGGGCTGAATCTTGGTGTTTGGGAGGTTTTTATGAAGCACAGATAGCCAGTGACTTGTAGAGATGGACTTGGGCGGAGGGACCTTGAAACTCAATGTGTATTGGGGCTGGTGAAACAGGCTTTCCTGTTTCATAAATATGATAAATATGATTGTCTGGCAAAAGATTTTGAGAATATAGAAACTATTAGCAAGATTGAAATGAAAGCAAGCTTTTAGATACCTTAGTTATGGAACAAACGGAAAACAATGGTGTGGCCGGACTGAAGGCAATCCCCTTCTGATGAATCAATTCTCTGTGCTTGGAGACAGGTCCAGGGGTCAGAGCAGACCCTACTAGCTCAGCAGAAGGCGTCCAAACAGTAGTTTTTAAGATTTAAAATATAACACAGTCTGGTGATGTAATGATTCTTTCAGGCTGTATGTAAATGCTATAGGATTTGTACCTTGTACTAGATTGGTTAGTGAGAAATAGAATATTCAACACAGAAGAAGATTTATTGTATTGTAACAGGAACCTCACTCTCTTATGCTTTTATTCTCTTACTCTTTTGCTCTCTTACCCTTTTTACTCTCTTACCTTTTTTACTCCCTTACGCTCTACCCCTCTTACTCTCTAACCCTCTCATCCTCTCTGCCCCTCTCTTCTCTCGGGCCTGCTCCGAGCTGTGGCTGGCAGCTCCAAGCAGGGCCCTGCACCCAGGCCCTTTGCAATAAACCGCAAGTTCCACGACCTGGCTTCAGAGATCTCTCGTCTCTGTCCATCCCAACCATCCTACCCCCCGATGCTCCTACAAACGTGCTCATCCCTTGTTTTCCCCAAACCAGGATTTGCCATTGTCAAGACCTAGGAGGCTGCGAGGAAGAGGAAGATGCCCCAGGACACTGATGCAGGTGAGGAGGAAGTCAGTGTCCCTTTCCCCTCTGTGCTGCTCCATCTGCCAGCCTGGCACAGCCCCGGCTGCAGCACAGCCCTGGGGGGGATCTCCTTGCCCTTGCCTGTGGCACAGAGGCAAATCCCATCCTGTCCTTGTCCTTCCTCAGCCAGAGCAGGAGCTGAGCATGGAGAGCAGGGAGGACCGTGGCAGAACCTGGTGGAAGAGGCCGTTCTGAGCGGCTCCACGGCACAGGAAGCCAAGGGGGAGGAAAAGCCCCGGGGATGCTGCACAAGGAGGGGCTGCAAACTCAGCTGGCAGGGATCTGACGGGGAAAGAGCCAGCCTGGGCCGGGAAGGCGGCCGGAGATGGAGCTAGAGCTCGGAGCTGGTGCTCCATGAGCAGCTCCATGATGGGGAGAAGCCCCACACATTCAGGGAGTGTGGGAAGAGCTTCAGGAGGAACTGCAACCTGATCAGGCACCAGAGGACCCACACTGGGGAATGGCCCTACACGTGTGGGGAGTGTGGGAAGAGCTTCAGCAAGAGCTCCACCCTGATCACGCACCAGAGGACCCACACTGGGGAGAGGCCCTACGAGTGTGATAAATGCAGGAAGAGGTTTGTGACCAGCTCCCATCTCGTCCGGCACTATCAGAGTCACACAGAGGAGAGGCCCTTCCAATGTCCCACCTGTGGGAAGGGATTCCAACGCAATTCCCACCTCATCATCCACCGGCGCATCCACACTGGGGAGAAGCCCTACGAGTGTGATAAATGCAGGAAGAGGTTTAAGACCAGCTCCAGTCTCCTCCTGCACTATCGGATTCACACAGAGGAGAGGCCCTTCCGCTGCCCCGACTGTGGGAAAGGATTCAAGCACAACTCCATCCTTGTCAAGCACCGTCGCATCCATACTGGGGAGAGGCCCTACGAGTGTCCCCAGTGTGGGAAGAGCTTCTCCACGAGCTCTGCCTTGAACCAACACCAATGAAGACACCAGTAAGGGAAGCCCTGCGAGTGCCCCGAGTGCCGGACGAGCTTTGTGCGCTGCTCCCGCTCCATCCCCCACTGGAGGAGGCACTTTGGGCACAGCCCTGGTGACCCACATTCCCTGTGATCCATTTTGGGAACACACCTGTCTGCTTCTCCTATTGGTTTGGCCTTAATTTTCTTCTGCTTCATCTTCAGCCCTTAAAAAGTGCCAAAATAGAGTTAAATGAATGAAATTGATCAAAGATATCTAAAGTCCCACCATTTCACAGGTTTTTGAGGGGGAATTTAGGATTTGGGGACACATTCTGTGTGGAGTGCCCCTGTTGCTAAGAGGCAGGAATTTGATCTCCCCCTTCTTGTGTTGCTAAGAACTCTTCCCCCTACCCAAACCTGAAGTCCACCCCTGTGATATCCTATAAAAACCCCACGGCCCTGCCTTTGCCCTGTCTTTTGGGAGTCAGAAATGGATTCTGGAGCTTTCTGGAACCCAGACCCATCTCATTTATTCCTGGCAGTGGCAGCTGCAGCCTCCCTGGACACCATGAACTCTGGAGAATGGAGGCAGCCAGTGAGGACAGGTCCTGGATTGCAAGATCAGTATGTGTTCTGTTTGCCATCTGTCAGAGGTGGGGCAGTTATCTTCTGTTTATTGGGCAGTTTATCTCTTCCACAACCAATCCTTTCTCCAACAGATATCTTCTGATAATGGATGGGCCATAAATTATTAATTATCTGCTGTTAATGGGCCATTGAGTGTCCCTGCATGGCTGATAGAATGACATTATGCCATTGGGTGATGCTCCACCCAGAAGAGGAGCCAAGCATTCCTACCTGGATAGAATCTGAGGTTTGGAACACCACAGCAACCTTTTCCCACTGGATTGCCAGAGGATCAGCCTTTTTCCACTGGATTGCCAAAGGATCAGCCTTCTTCCACTGGATTCTCAGAGGAGCAGCTGTCTTCTCCATTGGATTCCCAGAGGAAGACCAGACCGATCTGCAGCACCCCTGGACCTTCAGAGGAAAACTCCACCCTTCTCCAGGGTTCCTGCTCCAACAGAACCATCCCTGGCACTGCAGGAGGGCTGCAGCCACCATGGAATGGGACTGTGCCACCACCCTGACCCACAGCGTGTCAGGTCCTGTTCTGACTCTGTCAGTGGCTTTTTTTTCTTTGTACTACTGCATTTGTATTTTTAATTTTTCCTAAAAGAGGAACTGTTATTCCTGCTCCCATGTCTTTGCCTGAGAGCTCCTTAATTTCAAAATTATAGCAATTCAGAGGGAGGGGGTTTGCATTTTCCATTCCGGGGGAGGCTCCTGCTTTCCTTAGCAGAAACCTGGCTTTTCAAATACAGACAATAACAAAGTTACTTTAACACCACAGATATAAAATCCATTTTAATATCTGCAAAAAGCCAATATTAAGTGTCCGTAACAATAAACCTCTTGCTGAATGATGGTAGATGCCAAAGTAACTTTGTTCTAAAGATGTACCTTTTATTTCTTTTGTTAATTAAGCTTAGTGAAAGATACATGCTGATGGCAGACGGTGTCAAATGCCTTAGCAGGAGTAACTATGACTCTCTTAAGATGAGGGCATAGTTACTAACTGGGCATAGCTGCAGAAGTCGCACCTCCTCATGGTCCCGCAGGATACCCTTGTGGTAACTGAGTCGACTTCTGTCGCAGTCGAGGCGGTCACGACATAAAGCAGAGACCACAAGCAGTCTCAGTTGGTAAGACTTGGCAACAGTCAACCATTGGTGAAAAGTTACTCTGACTCCACCTAACTTTCTAAAAATGCTTCATCCAGCTGCAGAATGCTCTTCTCTTCCTTCTCTCGATCTCCTTGGTTACGGCCTTGGAGAAAGCTCCTTATCAACTTCTTCTTCTTCTTACTTCTCGCTCCTTTAGCTAACAGGCCCGCTGCTAGCCCCTTCCACAATTCCCCCTTTTTTGTTTTTTGACCTGTAAATACAGCTGCTATGGATTTTTACAGGGCCCTTTGCAAAAACCCAAGCAGAGAGGGGACACACAAAATCACAATCACAACCATCAACAAAATTTCCGTTCTTCCTTCATCCATCTTTAAGTACTGATGTATGGTCTTAGCCAGTGTCATCCGCACGTTCTGCTTCAGCTGTGGAGCCATCAATCCTGTCCTTTCCCGCACACTCTAGGTAAGGTTTAACACAGCGAGCAGGAACCCATCGAGGACCATTATCTGTCAAAACACAAGCATAACCCCTTCCCCAGGTTACCAGTTCCACTGGACCAGACCATATACCAGTAATCAAATCCTTGACCCATACCTTGACATTTCTATGGAAATTTGGTTGCTTAGAATTCAAAGAAGAAAAATGGCAAAAGATTGGAGATAACTGTGAGTCAGATAGGGGACACAAGAAGTTTAACACATAAACAGCTTTATCTAATCTCACTTGAGGTGACTCCTGTTGCATTCCCCCTTTTTGTTTTTGAACCTGACGTTTAAGAAGTCCGTGAGCTCTTTCAATAATTGCTTGGCCCGTGGGGACATGTGGAATACCTGTTGAATGGTCAATGCCCCAAGCACGAAAGAATGCTTGCATTTTCTGCGAAGCATATGCTGGGCCATTATCTGTTTTTACATGACATGGAACACCTAGAATAGAAAAGGCATGATAAAAATGACGAATAGCATCTCGAGTTTTCTCTCCCGTGAATGCTGAAGCAACCATTGCGTGAGAAAAAGTATCAACTGTAACATGAACATACTTAAAGCGACCGAATTCTGGCATTTTTGTAACATCAGTTTGCCATTCTTCTAACGCAGAAAGACCTCTAGGGTTGGTACCATAATACTGAGTGACATGAGTCATATGACAGTCGGGACAAGAGGAAAGAATAGATTTTGCTTCGGCAGTAGACAGTTTGAATTGCTGCTGTAAAGCTTGAGCACTCTGATGAAAAAATTGATGGGATAAAATTGCCTGCTGCAACACATTGGGTACAGTTTTGATTGCAGTAGCAGCTACTAAAGAGTCTATATAGGCATTGCCTTCAGCAAAAAATCCCGGTAATGATGTATGGCTGCGAATGTGCATGATAAAGTAAGAATGTTTTCAAGCACCAATAACTTCACTAATATAGTAAACAATGGTTTCTCTTGAATATTATACAACACTGCTTGATCTAAATGCTTAACCAAATTTGCAACATAAACTGAATCAGTAACTATGTTTACAGAACCAGGAAACAAAGTAAAAGCCAAAAGAACAGCAGAAAGTTCAACCAGTTGAGGAGATCCCTGCTGAATCACTGTCTGATATTCCCAGTGATCATCCTTTCTCCAAGCCACAGCTGCTTTTCCGGTTTTTCCGGACCCATCTGTAAAAACCGTTATACCTTCCACTGGAACAGGAGAACAAATTTGCTTGCCTTCAAAAGGAATCTCTTTAGTCAGTGTTAGAACAGGATGAGAAGGCAAGTGATACGAGATTTGGCCTGTAGAACAAGATAAGGCAGATTGCAATTCATGATTATTTTGAAAGCACCATTCAAAATACCACTGTTGCACAGGTATCACAATGGTCACAAGGTCCTGTCCCAAAATCTCATGACAACGCCTGCGACCCTTGATGATAATATCTGCAAAGAGCTCATAAAGTCCTGGGGCTGTTTTCCGAGATCTGAAAGATAAAAATATCCATTCCAGAATATGCAATTGATCTTCCCAATTATCATTCCATTGACACAGTATTCCACATGGTATTTCATGGTCTTTCAAAATAAACAATTGAACACCAACAGAGGGATCTATCCTGTTAACAAATTTGTGTGCTAGGGCTAATTAAACTTCTTCTAGGGTCTTTTTTGCCGCTGAAGTCAATTGCCTCTCATCAGTGGAGGAAGTGATGCCTGACAGCAAATCAAACAATGGTTGCATCTGATGATTAGTTATGCCTAAATATGATCGAATCCAACCTATTAAACCAACCAATTTCTGTACATCAGTAGCAGTTTTAACATCAATGTCTAACTTTACAGGTTGAGGCATAACTTGAGTGTTGGTCACCAACATACCTAGGTATTTCCAAGGCATGTGTTCCTGCACTTTCTCTGGAGCAATAATCAAGCCAAAGTCTTTCAAATTTGTCACAGCACATTGTTTAAGAGCTGACAACTGTTGTTTGTTGTCCGATGCCAACAAGATATCATCCATGTAATGATAGCAGTAGCAGTTTTTAAATTGCTCCCTCACTTTTGACAAGGCCTGTGCCACAAACCATTGACAAATAGTTGGCGAATTTTTCATGCCTTGTGGGAGTACCTTCCATTGATATCTTTTATCAGGTTCAGCATGATTTATAGAAGGCACCGTAAAAGCGAATTTTTCTTTGTCCTGCTCAGCCAATGGAATAGTGAAGAAACAATCTTTTAGATCAATGACAACTATTTGCCATTCTTGTGGAATCATTGTGGGTGTAGGAAGGCCTGGTTGCAAAGCTCCCATTGTTGCCATTACAGCATTTATCTGCCGTAAATCATGTAAAAGTCTCCATTTTCCCGATTTCTTTTTTATTACAAAAACGAGGGTGTTCCAGGGACTGAATGATTCCTCAATATGTCCTGCTTGTAATTGTTCTGTAACTAATTCTTGCAGGGCAGTAAGCTTTTCAGTAGTCAGGGGCCACTGGCGAACCCGGACAGGCTTATCTGTCAACCATGTCAGGGGTACAACTGGACGTTCATTGCCCTGCAACACAGTGGCCCCCATTAAAAATCCGTAGTAATTTTGACACCCCATTGAGATAAACAATCTCGTCCCCACAAACTTTGAGGAGCATCGGCAACATAGGGTCTGATGTTAGCTTGTTGGCCATCAGGATGTTTCACATTAATTACAATGGCTGACAGGCCACCTGTTGTAGCACCACCCAACCCGAGGAGTCCAAAACTTGCATGAGTGAGAGGCCACGATTGAGGCCAGCAAAGTCGTGAGAGTATTGTGACATCTGCTCCAGTGTCAATCAAACCTGTTACTGATATAGTTCCTGGATGACATCCACTGGCGGTGAGAGTGCATGTCTTTTCTGGACGGCTCTCTGTTACTTTCTCAGTCCAAAACACTTGAGGTGCTCCTGTCGATCCAAAGCTTCCTGTGCCGTGACTTCGGTCCACTGCATTTGGAACAGAACTCACAAAAGGTACAAGCTGAGCAATGCAAGTTCCTTTCTGAATAGTGACAGGAGGGTCATCAATGGATACCATAGCATGAATCTGCCCTAAATAATCAGCATCAATAAGCCCTAGATGCACATGAATACCTCTAAGTGTAGTACTTGATCTCCCTATCAAAAACGCACTCAATCCCCGTCCTATCGGACCATAGGCATCAAGAGGCACTTTACATATTTCTTTTGTTAAAATGGTTACTGTGTCAGTGGTGGGTATATCAATCCCTGCGGACCTGCTTGTTGCCCCTGAGAATTGTTCGCAAATAGGTAGCTTTGCAGGACTGGGAAGGCCCGCATTTGCTGTTGTGGTTGTTGGGGTATTTGTTTCCCCACGCGCCCCTTCGCGCTTCTCTTTGGGTTTCCCGGCAATAGCTGACCATTTGCATGATATCTACTTCTGCATTGCTTAGCATAGTGCCCAGATTTAGCACAACGGTTGCATACAACATCGCTACTTGCACTCGGCCTAAATGTTGTTTTCTGGACAGTACACTGTGACTTTACGTGCCCTTGTTGTCCACAATTATAACACTTCGCTGAAGGTCTTAACACTGCAGCAAGAGCTGCCATTTTATGCTCGACTGAACCAGCTTTCGAGCAAGCAGTAACCATCTCAGACAAGGTGGGTTCCCCAGGCAAAGTATCAATAATCTTTCTGCAATCTGGGTTTGCATTTTCTTTAGCCAATTGTACACACAATTTGTCTCACAAAGTTTCATCATCTACTTGTTTCTCAATAGCGGCAGCAAGTTTTTCTGCAAACTGCAAAAATGGTTCTCATGTTCCTTGTTGTATAGTAACATATTTCTGTTTTGGAGCTGCCATTTCCATTGTTTTAGTTAAGGCACTCATGCCAATTTGCTGAGCTTGTGCCAAAATCGAAGGATCCCACCTTGCCTGTAAATCTGGATTAGCAAAAGGCCCAGAGCCCATTAGGGCATCAACACCCACAGCATGACGAGGGTCGTGTTGAGGCAACTGCATATTTGTTAAAGCAGTGCGCTCAGCCACTCGCCTCCAAGTTTCTTGAAATACACCATATTGTACTGGTTGGAATAGAATTGTACCAAGATGAGTGATGTCATAAGGTGCAAGCAAATCTGCATTAATCACACGTATTAATTGTATTACCTCTGAGGAATTAATACCATATTGAGCTACTTTTGATTGGAGGTCTTGCACAACCCTCCAGGCGAAGACATGATGACTGTCGTTCTGTCCTGTTCCAGGAGCTGCTTTGAAAACTGGAAAAGCCATAGGGTTATCACAAGCAACATTTGCAATGGCACTGTGCTCCTGAGGTACTCTTGGAGCACCTAACCTTTCTATGATGTCCCAGTTCTTTTCTTCAACTGCTTTCCTCCTAACAAATTCCCAAAACTCCTGAGGGTGTCGAGGAAGCACAGTGACTTGGCATGGAGGCAAAGTCCATGGGGCAGTAAGACTAGAGCTCTTAGGAGATGAAGAGACCAGAGCTCCCTGCCCCAACTCAGGTGTTACTGCGGGCGACTCATCACTTGACTCACTGTTGTTGTCACTGTCAGGTAAAGGAGGATATGGCCTTGCAGGTTGTTCAAGCCGCTCAGAGGGGAGCGGGGGGGCAGACGGCTGGACCAGAGAGGAGGGAAGCGGGGGGGCAGATGGCTGGATCTTTCTCTCTGCTAAAGACATTTCAGCTAACTGGCGTAGCGGTGTAGTATATACAGGCACCATCTGGAGCTGCTGCGCAGGTGTGAGATAAGGAGGCTTAGGAGTCTGATAAGAAGAGGCTAGGGCAGGTTGCCCAGAATTTTTGACAGCTTTCCCAGAAGCCTTGGCAGCTTTCCCAGAAGCTTTGGCAGCTTTCCCAGAAGCCTTGGCACCCAGCCCAGAAGCTCTGACAGCCTTCCCGGAAGCTTTGGCAGCTTGCCAGGTAACTCCCATGGCATCCAAACTTTCTTCACCAAGTTCCCCATCAGAGCCCCCTTCTACCTCAGCCCCCCCGTCAGGTATCAGCCCCGACTCTTCGTCCGCATCTTGCTCCGTTTCTCTCTCTATTCTCCATTCCTTTAAAGCCTCAAAGAGCGAGTTCCAGGTTACTGCTAAATCAACAGCTGTTTTATCTCCCGCTCGAATAACTTGCCATAGTCTGTCCCCGACTTTCTTCCATGCCTTAACACTAAATGCTGTGTTGGGATCAGTGCCAAAATTCTGTGATTTAGCCCACAGCAATATATTGCGAAGCTCATAGTCTGACATATTAATTCCCTTATTTCTTAACAAAACTTTCCATGTAGACAGAACACTTTCTTCCTCTTTAGATAAATTTTGTCCCATTATTACTAGTTGGTGGCTCACCTACTTCCAGGTGTCTTGATTGCAGGGAATCAGGTCCGGACCTCCCTGTGGCTTCCACCTGCCACTCTCAGCTGCACCAACGCCGCCTCCCCCACTACGTCCCAGTGGGTCACAGTTGCCAATTGCTAGGACCCCGTACGGGCCCCCACCGACTATGTTCTTATCACGTCAGCGTCTCCAAAATGTCGCAGTCGAGGCGGTCACGACATAAAGCAGAGACCACAAGCAGTCTCAGTTGGTAACACTTGGCAACAGTTTATTAATGAAAATAGCTGATCTTTTATACACTTTCCAGTTGTTTACCCTTCCTCTACCTTAGCTATTGGCCACAATAATTCAATACCATACCATTGGTGAAAAGTTACTCTGACTCCACCTAACTTTCTAAAAATGCTTCATCCAGCTGCAGAATGCTCTTCTCTTCCTTCTCTCGATCTCCTTGGTTACGGCCTTGGAGAAAGCTCCTTATCAGCTTCTTCTTACTTCTTGCTCCTTTAGCTAACAGGCCCGCTGCTAGCCCCTTCCACAGACTTCTGCCCCAGTGTGAGAGAGGGCGCATATCAGCCCTCCCTGTCATTGGACTCGTCACCCAACGATAGTTTCACGAATCGCTGAAACAAAAAGGTTGGCACAGTTAGTTCACTGTTGCACAGAGCCTTGTCCACGGGCTATTGTGGGACACAGTTGGTAGCTTGAGAGAGGGTCGGCTACTTACTACTTCTACCCTCACTTGGACTTGTCAGTTTATTGCTTACCAGACTGACAAAATCGTACAATCACTGCCTTTCCGTTATATCTGGACTACCACTCAGACTGACCCATTACATCTAAGGGTCATTGATGCTGAATTAACATCTATGCCCTCTGTGCCCAGGGAAGAGGGATTCAATCTTGTAAGTTTGGAGTTTTTTAACTCCAGAATTGTTAAAGAAGGTGGTCTACATCATGTGGATGTTTGGGAGTTTTTGGAGCAATTCCCTGAGCCCTATGAGATCACCCCTATGGGGATGGCCCACGATGACGCTGAGAGTGCGGTGGGAGGTACTGAAGAGCCCAAAACACCTGAGGCTGAAAGCGCAAGGGGAGGTACTCAAGAGCCCAAAACACCTGAGGCTCCTCACGGGTCTGAAGGTGACGGTACCATGCCAAGAACACCTGTTGTGTCCACGCCTGACAAAAAACCATCTTGTCCTTCTTGTGGGACTCGGTTTACAAGGATGTTGGGGCTGATTGACCATCTCAGAAGGGCGCATGGGCAGAGAAAGATCATTTTCAGGTGTGCAAAATGTGGTAAACACAATCTAAAATACCACAGTACCTCCTGTCACATCCCGCGCTGCAAGGGAATGGTGTGTGTGGCTCCCACTGGGGAATGGGTCTGTGAGGTGTGCCATCGAGGATTTGCCACCAAGATTGGCCTGAGTCAGCACAAGAGGATAAAACATCCTCTTGTGTGAAATGTGGAGCGGATTGTTGCTTCCTATGCCAAAGAGTCATCGGCCTGAGGAACCCACAAAATATGTATGGACTGAGGAGGAAGAGGCTCTCCTGGTACAACTAGTGGACAAGTATACCGGTAAAAGGAACACCAATCAACTTATAGCAAAGCATATTCCAACGAAAACGGCAAACCAGATAAGTGATAAAAGGTGCCTTCTAGCGAGAGGTCCCTCCGCGAAAGGTCATGAAGGACTAGTAGGTGCCACTGGGATTGAACATCTTCCTGAGTCTGCTAAGTTGCCCAAGGAGGGACAGTTAGAGCTCCAATACCGCGAGGTGATCAAAGCGCGATTATCGGTTGGCAAATTCACGGTGTATCGGGAGGCCTTCGAGAAAATTCTTGATGGGCAAGATCCAGGTCAGGTGGTGAACGATGTGTATAATGAGTTTCTCGGTATTCTGGGCGTGCCTAGCCAAAGTAAATCTATCTTTAAGGGTCGAAAGAAGCAGGCATCCCGTGGCCAAAAAGCATCCAAAACTCCATCAAATTGGATGCGCAAAAGAGCTATTAAGATGGGAAAATTCTTGAGATTCCAACTGTTGTACGAGTTACATAGACGGCACCTCACGTGTGTCTTCCTGAACAGCGTGGAAGCCTCTCAGTGCCAATTACCATGAAGTGTTGTCCATCATCACTTAAGGAGTAGGTGGGATACATCTGGCATATTTGGCGGCCTACTGAAATTCCCTCCATATAAGGAGGCGGACAACACCGCATTCGAGGCCCAAATTGCTAAAAAAGAGATTGATAAGAACATGAGAGAGATGTGTAAAACCTCTGCTCCCGAGCCAGATGGGATCACTTTTGGTCAGAATATTCCAAAAGACCCAAAATTTTCCCGGTTGACTGAGATCTTCAACCTCTGGCTTATCACCGGTACTGTTCCAGATGCGCTGCGGGACTGCAGGACCGTCTTGATACCCAAGTCTTCGGATGCAGAGAAGCTTGGTGATATCAATAACTGGAGGCCTATCACTATTGGTTCAGTGGTGATTAGGCTGTTTTCCAGGATCGCTACTGCGAGGCTGTCTAAAGCATGTCCCATCAACCCCCGGCAACGGGGTTTCATTTGCGCATCACGTTGTCCCGAGAACCTCAATTGTTACAGCTTGTGGTAAAAACAGCTAAGCAAGAGCATAAACATTTGGGGGTTGTGTTCGTGGACATTGCTAAGGCATTTGACACCGTTTGTCATCAGCATATATTTGAGGGTCTGGACAAGAGAGGAGTGGATCACACGTGATGGAGTTGGTGAGGGAAATGTATCGTGATGTTAAGACGTGCATTTCCATTGGAAGAGAAAGGACAGGCCCCGTATACATTCACTCAGGTGTCAAGCAAGGCGACCCCATGTCACCTTTGCTGTTCAATTTAGTGATGGACCCCCTTCTATGTAAACTCAAGAGAGAAGGTGAGGGTTTCCATCATGGGGGCTGGAAAGTTACGGCCATGGCATTTGCCGATTTGGTGCTGCTGAGTGACTCTTGGGAAGGCATGT